>NW_028327172.1:210258595-210562411 GCF_987537825.1 Furipterus horrens | reverse complement strand
ACTGCTGAGTGCACGACAGGTGTAAGTTCCAGCCCCGCCCCTTCCTGCCTGTGCGATCCAGGTGGGCACTCCCGCGCCTGAGCCCTGAGATGCCCTCACAGTGCTGCTGCTGCCGCCGGGGGAAATGCGTTTTTGTGGAGTTGCAAGAAAGGAATTTCAAAGGGCACATATGTGGGAGAAGTTTTAGTGTCGTGGAAACATTTATTGGGATGAAGAGAAATAGTTACACACGCACGCACGCACACCACACACACCACCCAAGGATGTAGGGGGTGGGCAGGCTCCAGCAGCATCGGCTCTGAGATTCTTAAAAACCCTCCCTGTATTTTCTTGGTGTTCAGGAGTGAGCAGGCTTTCTTTCCAACTATCGAACCTACTTCCTGTCTTATTATCTACCCTAACCAATCCCTTTCCTGGACCTTCCATGTTTCTATCCATGCCCTTATGCAAACCCAGTCTTTTCCCAGACTAGACTCTGCCCTTTATGTCGCTGTCTTGGCTTCTACTGCGCATGCCTCAGTAGAGGAAACTCCTTGGCTGTTCTTATCCCTCCCTTAGTAATCCCAGCTAATGACCAGTGACTGATTCTTTCCGCCCACTTTGGGGATTAGGTCTCCTCAGAGGATGCAGCTGCCCCTGGGGAGCCTGTGAATGCTGTGGCTTCCTAGTGAATCAGGTTTATTGTCTGGTTGAGCTCCCTAATTTATTCGGCTTAATGTTTGATTCCCTTTGCTCCCTTCCTTAACTAACTAGCTTCCTACACTAACACTATCACAACAAATGAGCAGCTGTGTATCAATACTTCGCTGGGCACGTAATTGGCGTGCAAAAAATATTAGCTGTTGTCATTGTAATTCTTACCTCAAACTTCTGTAAAACCCTAAAGAAAGGTTTAATGTCCCCTTCTAGAGAGAGGAAATAGAGTTGAGACTTCCACAAGGTTACACAGTGAATAAGGACTCAGATCCAAGTTCATCCGACTTCAGAGTATGTGTCCTTTTCATCACATCCTGAAGGCTTGATGGGGCATTTTAAGAAATGGTGGTTTCGTTTGTATTCTTATTTAATGATTACTTTGATTATTATTTAGGTTTCATTTAAGTATTTATGAGATAAGTTGCTTGTATCTATCATAACATTTAAAATTCTTCAATGAATTTATAAATAAAATGGGTCATTAGTCAGTAAATGATTTTTTTGGTATCAAATACAAATGTTTTTACTCCCAAGATCATAATTCCCACAAAAACATCATAAACAAGTATATGATACAGAAAGTGACTCTGGCAACACATCCTATGATCGTGTTTATCAGTATAAGTTCATCAGCAGAATGACTATAACTAGGATGAAAATTTTTATTTCTCCCCCAATATTTCTAAGACAAGTCCTGAAACAAGCTTCTGGCTTTTGTTTTTATAAACTCTCCTGCAACATGATACTTTCAGTGTGGATACAACAAACATTAAAAGGAACAGATCTTTTTACCTCCCTAAAGGGTAGTCTATTCCATGTAAAGTTTTCAAGTCATGACTTGATTCCAGTCTTTAAATCAGAAGTAATACAGTATACGTGCCACCTTTATAACGGTCTGTCTTCCCGCGGAAGGCCAGCACGCGAGGATGCCTTTCTGACGGGGCCAGGCCCTTCACGGCAGGATTGCCTTTGCTTCACAAAACGGCAGCACAGCTCTGCTGCCTGGCTTTCCTCCTTCCCCGGAGGGGGTCACAGCTGGAGAAGCACCCAGCAGAGGAGCTGGCTGACACCTGGGCAGAGTGAAACCTACACCTGCTCAGCCTTCATAGTGCTGAAACCATCCTTCCTGTGCCACTGTGCAGACGCATGGGAGGGGGGCCACCAGACCTGTCTCTGGCTCCCTCTTCTCAATGACCAAGGCCGTGAAGTGCTGTTCAGAAACAGGAGGGCGTGGCCATGGAGCGAGGTGACGGTGATCAGCCGACCCTGGTGTGTTTATCTTCATATGTGCATAAGAATAGGAACATGTTATGTTGTAAAATAAATTTAAGACATGACGAGGGTAAAGGGGGTCAAATATAGGGTGAGGGAGGAGGACCAGCCTTTGGGTAGTGAGCACACAAAGCAATATGCAGATGATGTATTGTGGAATTGTACCCCTGAAACTTATGGAATGTCACCCAATAAGTTTAATTTAAAAATATATATTTAAAACACATATATTAGATTTTATATACACTGTGCTGATGAGTAATCTTATTTGCAGTAGGCGTCTAATAGTGCACTAATATAAATCTCTCATTTTTCAGCCTGTGTATTTTCATAACACCCAGTAGGGGAGCACGCAAACCGAAAGGAACCTTGTAATTTTTATTTCTTTGGAAAAATGATTTGTGGTACTTTTTATAGCTACTGAATGAATATATTAGCATGTTCCTTGTTACTATTCCATTTTAATATACTTTGTCTTTCAGTGAAATGCAGGCCGTTTCAAGGCTCTCAATCTAAAGCAGTTACGCTTCCGTTCCCGAAAGCTCGGGGCCGGGTTTCTCTAGATGGAATCCGCCCGTTGTCCAGAGGTTTGTATTTTCTGTTTTGTGCAGGTTGCCGCCAGTGGTGAATCTTACGTCCCTGATTTCTTTCGACTGGAACAACTGCAGCAGGAATTTAATTTTGTGTCAGATGAGGAATTAAATAGATCCAAACGATTCAAGCTTTTGCATCTTAGAAGCCAAGAGGTGCCAGAATTCCGAAATTATAAGCAAATTCCAGCATATGACCGAGAAATTATGGAAAAGGTGTTCCAGGTGAGAAATGGCTGTAATAAATGCCACGGTGCTACTTGGTCAGCTTTTCTGCGTGAAGTTTGTTGTTGATGATATATTCTCAGTAGCAATACTAGTTTCTCTTTTACAGCACTTTAAGTGAGCTTTTCATTATTTTTCTTGAATTCAATGTTTAAATTGCCTCGTATCTCAATATAGTGAACGACATAAACTAAGAAAAATTAGAATTGTATGGTTGAGAAATATCTCAGGTGTTAATATGGCAAATTATCCTGCCTTGGTCAAGAGTTCAACACCATTTTAATCCAATAAGCTAAGCACAAAGTTAGTGGTGAGCGCTGTGAGAAAACTGATGGGTAGGATTTGAGTAGCCTTGGGGTGGGAGGGGCAGAAAGAAAGTGGGGAACAGGCTGGTACCCTGGGCAAGGGCAGCAGGATGCAGAGTCTGCGTGGGCCAGCAGCCGTCGGAGGGCTGTGGGGGTGGGACCTTTGAGGGCTTACAGGTTAACAGGCCTGGGTCGGTGGGGCAGGCCAATGAATCCAGACAGGTGAGTTTGTATTTGATGAGGTAAATGAAGAGCCATTAGAAATTAGTACCAGTATGACTTTTCATGCAGAAGCTGTTCTTGGAGAATAGTTTGGGTTACTTGGTTCTTGTTTGTATTGTTCGGACTTGTGATTGTGATAAAAACCCAGTTTGAACTAGCTCAGGCACCAAGGGGAGTCTATTGAATAGCTAAAGATGTGTGAATGTCAGGAAGTCCACCTGCGCCTCAGTGACACCTGGATGCAGGGCCTGAATGACCTTCCCATCCTGTCTGGACTCCCCTTGCTATGGTGGCTTCCTTTTCCCCCATTACAGACAGATTTTCTCTACTTGGCCATTTGGTCTCCATCATCCAAGTTCACATCCTGTAGTTTCAGCCAGAAAGCCAGAAGGGAGAAGTGTGTCCTTTTTCTTTTCTTTTTTTAAATAGATGTTATAAGGAGGGCAGGAGGGAGGGAGGGAGAAAGGAAGGGAGGGAAGGGGAGAGAGAAAAGAAAGGAGACAGAGAAACAGAGCCATCAATCTGTTGTTCCACTTACTGATGTATCTATCATTGGTTGGTTCTTGTATGTGCTCTGACCAGGGATCAAACCTGCAAACTCGGCATATCAGAATGACCCTCTAACCAACTGAGCTACCCTGCCAGGGCAGAGAGGTGTGTCCTTTTGTCCCAAGTTTAAAAATCTTGAGTCACTCAGTGTGCGGTAGAGACCACCCTGAGCATTCACTGTGGCCAGGAGAAGGTGGCAGCTCCCTGGGACCCACAGGGAATTTTATTGATGGAAAAGGAGAGGAAAATGCTGTGGCCTAAGCAGACAAAGCCAAAGCACCCACGACCTTCCTCCAAGTTGGTGACCAAGCCAACTGCACCCAGATGTCATCTTCTGTTTTGTAAGTTCTTTACTTAAAGTAGGAAAAGGCAAAAAATTAAGCACAGGCTTTGGCTAAGCTGCTGGGTGAGCTTAGCGTCTTGAACTACAGGAACTGTTATACATGTGGCCTCTATTTCTTCCCTCACGAACACTGCAAAGTATAATTACAGATTTCTCTTCCACTTATGAGGCGTCCACCAACTGACTCCGAATCCTGGATACCAAATCAAAGACGAATTCTGAACCAAACATTCACAGAAAGTTGGAAGAAACACTTAGAACCATAATTTATGAACTTAAACCACATGTGATAAATCCCCTAATCTCAAGAAGGGCGTGAGACTGTATTAAGACTTTAAAATCATAAAATTATTCCCTTTTAACTTTTAGGACTATGAGAAACGGTTGCGAGACCGACATGTAATTGAGACCAAGGACCACGTGGACAGGCATAGGGCCGTAGTAGCCAAGTACCTCCAGCAGGTAAGGAAACTCGTTTTCAATGAGTCCTTACAGGGGAGAACGGCTCACATCCTGAGGGAGGAGAGGGGGGAAGTCTGTTCTTTTAAAGAACCATGTGACAGTTAACCCCTGAAGGCATATCTTCTCAAAATTACAGATATCAAACGAGCAGTTCTCTTTGTCCTTTGAACCAATGAAAACATTAGGATGTATCTCAGTTTACTGTCAGCGGTTCTCGTAAGTGGGGTATGGTTACAGAGACTCGGTGTTTGAGCGTCTGCATCATGCTCTCTTTGTAATAAAACAGAAGTTGGTAAATGACATGCCGACTGCCCTATTCACTAGCAAGTTAAAATGCCTTTCTGTCTTCCCTCTCCCCCTCCCTCCTTCCCTTCCTTCCTTCCTTTAGTACATTTAACTTATAAGAAATGCCACAGTGGCTATGGTAAATTTTTCCCATCCAGTTGATTTGCCCTGTGGCACATGTATAAGAAACCAATTTAGGACATTTAAGAGGTCCTCTGTGTAGAGGAGAATTACGAGATAAACCAGTCTGAACTGGGAAGAACGTAAGAAGCACTTGTGAATAGCATGCGCTTCGAGACTGGTCCTGTCTCTCATTCGTTCTCTCCTTCAGCGAGCGTTTACTCTGGGGGTCGAGAGCTCTCCCGGGCCCTGAGCATGAAGCAGTGAGCAGAGCAGAAACGCCTCTGCCTCGGGAGCTTTCCCTAGTGAGCAAAGCTCGATGATTGACAGTAGGAAGAGGTCAGTGCTGCAGAGACGCAGGCAGGTAGCCGGTGGGGGCTGCATCGGGGCGAAGACCCGGAGAAGTTTAGGGAGTGAACGACGGAGCTCATGAAACAGGAACATGTTACCTAAAACGTCTTTCTTTCCCCAGGTTAGAGAATCAGTGTTAAACCGTTTCCTAATTGCAAAACACCATTTTCTTCTTACGGATTTGGTTGTCGAAGAAGAAATTCCTAATATCAGGTAAAACAAACCTGCTACTTCTAAAAATTATTTTTATTGCCTTAGATTAAAACCTTCATGTAAATACAAGGTATCTGTCACCGCATGGTGCGCACTTGGGCCACGAGTACTGCTGGGAAGCAGTAAGACTTGATGAAGGCCTCGTGACTACGTCAGGAGCAGGGTCTCTGTTAGAACAGCTTACGTGATGTCATCACACACCAGCCACCTCTCACCCCTCCCTTCTGCCCTGTCAGCTTTGCCAGCCTTTGCCATTTCCTCATTGCGATCAAAGTTTGACAGCATTTCCCTCTGCATCTCCCTCCTGCTCTCCTCCTCTCCCAGTGCTGGACTTGGGACTTGCCCTTCCTCTCCCATTGCAGGCACTGGGGGTGGCTGAGAACTACCAGCCCACGAAGGTCTGGGTGGCAGGGGAGGCCTGGTCCCAGACCCGCAGCTGGGAGGACAGAGCTGCTGTGTTTGGTGAGGCGCAGGGGCCGCCGGGGGAAACGGGCATTGACATAGACGTTGGAAATTGACCGTATCTGTTTGATTGTCTTCCTATTGCTTAGAACAATCTTCCAATTGTCTCAGCTCGGGGTGAATGCAGGAGGGTGGAGGATAAAGTTCCCCATTGGTGGTCTCGTGCAGTCTGTTAATCTCATGATCTTTCTGCAATTGAATCTCCTGGTCTACCCTAAAAAGGTTATTTCTTATGTGTGTACTTCCTCTCCGCCATCTAGTTGGAAGGAGACAAAACATTGTGCTGTCTTCAGCAGCCCCTGACCTTGACTTTGTCTCCATCCACGTACGGAAGAGAGGCTGTGCCCATGTAAATTCACACACACCCCTTCTCCCTGCTCCAGGCCCAGAGTCTAGTCATTGAATGTTTTATGCAGTCATGAAAATTACACTTAGAATAGATGGTGATTTTTCATGCTGTTTTCCCTTTTTTTTTTTCTTTCTTTTTCTTTTTTTTTATGCTTTACTTTCTGCATTAAGTTCTGAAGGCTCGGGGTATGTTCTTTCTTCTTTTAATTTCGATTTGTTCTTGGCTTTAAACTAATATGTTTCTGTATTTAATGGTCCCAGGAGCAGCCTCCTCTGGGGGAGGGAGGCGGCGTTACCAAAGATGGGGATGGGTCAGGTTAGGACCCCCTGGCAAAGGTATCTCTCTCGGGTCCCAAGTCTGGGTTGGGTAGGTGCCCTGGTAGAGTGCTGGAGACGATGGGCTGTAATTTGTGACAACGTGGTTGGACACAGAGGGCATCATGCTAAGTGAAATAAGATGGGGAAAGAGGAATACCACGTGGAATCTAAAAAGCCAAGCTCACAAGAACAGGAAGTGGAATGGTAGTTACCAGAGGCTGTCAGGTAAGGGGACTGGGGAGGGGTAATTTAAGGGTACAGATTTGTAACTAGTAGGTAAAGAAACCCTAGAGATCAAATGCAAGCATGGCAATTATGGTCATCAATACTGTATTATAAACTTTAAAGGTACTAAGAGACTAGATGTTAAATTTGTCACCACAAAAAAAAAAAAAAAAATGATAATCATTTGACATGCCGGAAGTGTCAGCTAATGTCACGGTGGTGATCATACTATAGGAATACGTCAAACAAGCATATTGACCACCTTAAATTTATACAATGTCATATTCAGTTATGTCTCAATAAAAATTAATTTAAAATAATACAGTGTAGATAATCACACACACAAAAAGAGATTTGCAAAAATGTAAAATAGTGTCGCTCTTCACACATTTTGTTTTGGAGAGGAGAATTAGCCTTCCTAGTTTTACGTTACGTTAACATGCAATGGACTTACTCTTGTTTTAAGTGAGTTGATAAATAAATATATGTAAATAACAAAAAAGAAGAAGTTAGAGTGACCTGAGTCAAACCTCAGTTCCTCCTCCCCTATTTAGGACCCTTCAGCAAATCACATCACCGCTCAGGGCCTCCAGTTTCTTCATCTGAAAAAATGGGGTAAACACTATACCTGCGAGAATTAGAAATATTATATGTAAGGCACCCAGCACTCTGCTTGATCCACGGAAGTGCTGATGAATGCTCGCTCTTCTGTGCTCTGTGGGACGGCAGACCCTGGGAAGGAATGGGAACAGCAGCTCCCAGAAGCCCCGGGGAGCCGCCACCTCCCCAGCCGGCAGGTTGGCAGGTGCCTCTTGGACAGAGGTCTCCAAGGGAGCCTGAGGCCAGCTCTGCTCAGCTGGCTTTGTTCTGTGCTGTTTGGCCTGGCCAGTCATGTCAGCTTCCAGGTACAAAGTCACATCTGTGTTTCTGTTTAGTCTCTGGGCCAGAATTTAATTATTTGCTCCAAGGTCCTCTCTCATTTTCTCCCATGAGTCACTGACCGTGTTGCGATCATCTTCCAGGAAGTGTTTATTGGACATGATCTCGGGGAGAGATAGGAAGACATGAAATCCTCCTGCTTCTCCTCGCCCTCACTTCCTGATTTCACCTCCTTCTCTTCCTCTAGCATAATCACTAACATAGTCATCATCGTCATCACCCCAATGTGTGCCATTTCATTTCTACTAAGTATTAGCCCAGTGCCAGGATGCTTGGATGCACCTCCTCACTTAATCCTCTTAACAACCCAAGGGGTAGCTATGAGCCCCATTTTACAGATGACAAAACAGAGGCTTAAAACAGTGAAGTCATTTGCTCAAGGTCAAAGGGCAGAGCCAGGATTCACACCCAGTCTTGTCGAATGCCAGAGAGCGAGGTATCCCAGGCAGTGCCTAGAAAGGCAGTGAACATCAACTGCAGGAGAATGGGGCAGGAGAAAAAGGGCTAGGGGGCTCGCGAGAGGGTCCCTCTTCTAGCTGATGAGCCTGGGCCTCGGGCAGGGGAGGTCCTGCCCAGAGGGCAGGTAAACCTGCAACCGAATGGGCAGATGAGGAGGGAGGTAGTGGGAGGCACTGCAGGTGCAGGGGTGGGCAAAGGCAGCAAGTAGAAGAGACAGGGCCCGTTGGAAGGGCTTCGGGGTAAGCAAGGCAGAAAGCAAGGTGGGAAATGCTGGGAGGGGCCAGAACACCCTTTTCTTTCTCTGCTCAGCAGCAGCTAAAATAAATGCTAATAAGTCATACAGGAGGATTGCTCCCATCTTAGGAGAATTTCTTGTCGATTTCCACCCTCTTTAAAAAGACAGAGATTTTTAAGGGGCCTGTAAGGCACCTTGGGGCAGAGCTTGAGAAGTTATCTCGTGACTTTCCAGATCTTTCTTTTCCTCGGAGTCCTAATCCTGTTCTGTAATCGTTAGTATTTTGGGCCTAAGCCTGTTCAAGCTGGCAGAACAAAAGCGACCGCTGAGGCCAAGAAGAAAAGGTCGGAAGAAGGTGACAGCCCAAAACCTGTCCGACGGAGACATAAAGCTGCTGGTGAACATTATCCGAGCTTATGACATTCCAGTGAGGAAGCCAACGGCAAGGTGAGAGCCCTCCGGACAGCCCTGGGACGGGCTGCGCAGGATCTCGGCCACGTCCTTCACTTCTTTATAGCATGTCCACTCCAGTTTTTAACATAGTGCTATTCTGTGGGGGCGGGGTGTTCTTGCCGAAGCCAAGGTCCCACTGGTTGCGAGTCATAGAACCAACTCAGTCAGCTTGGGCCACAGAAGGGATTACTGGGACTCTCTCATGGAACTCAGGACAGGAGGTATAGCGGAGCTACATGATGGACTGTAAAGATTAAGGTAGTTCTTCTGAGGCCCCATCCTCTGTCTTGCATGCTTCCCTCTGTGGATTTGCTTCCTTCTTCTATGTGATGGAAGTGGTTCATCCAGCCAGGGTACCACCCACCAAGCATCAGCTTCTCAAGGGAGAATCTGAGGGTCTTAACGTGGGTCAGGTGTTGATCCATGGTCCAGTCACCCACAGCCAGAGCGACAGGGTCTCCAAGATCAGCCCAGAAGATGGGAAGCAGTTCTCAGAGAATGGGGGTGAGCTCAGCAGAAACCCAAGAGGTGTCTGCCCTAGATTCTGAGACACACATGCTACAAGCATAAAAATGTGACTTCCTTCCTATCTGCTCAGAGAAATGTTACACTGACCACGTTTCACTACACGGTGGGCAGTGTGGATCCTCAGCCACAGGTGAGGGAGCCTCAGTTACTTATCCCCTTAGAGAACAGAGATGGAAGAACGAAGAATGAGAACTTCCTTCCGCTAGTGTCCTTGCCAGTATAACAAGAGAAGCTATCATTTATTGTGCGTTCACCATATTCTAGGCACTACGCTAGGCACTTTCATATTTATCATTTCATCAGCTTCTCCCTGCCATCACCAACTCCATTTCACAAAAGGGGAAACGGAAGTAAAGGGAGTGTAAGTGGCTTGTCCAAGGTCACGCAGCCCTGGATGAGTGCCATTCTAGCTGTGGCATCTTCTTTCCTCTCCAAGTTCTTTTCTGTAAATTTACTATCCCCTCCTCCCACCCATTATTTTTCCTTATTTTTTTAACGAATTCTTTGACCCAGTACAGAACACCTGATCATCACCAGCTGTTCCCAATTTTATTGCTTATAAGTGTCAATTCAAGCTCTTGCATCAAAGCTCACTTATAGAGTTAAAAGCTCTTTGTTTGTTTTTAATATACATATACATATATATATATGTGTGTGTGTGTGTGTGTGTGTGTGTGTGTGTGTTTGCCTTATTTTTGGTCTCTATTGATATTTTTAAGTGTTAAACAATTTAATTCAACTAATTACAAGGAAGCATAGTGGATCCTATGTTACACATTTTAGTGTAGGTTCATCAAGGCAGCTCATACATCAACCCTTGAACTAAGCCTGTCCAAATCTTATCCCCTACCCTTGCATCCAACCAACAAGACTTTTTCAACTCTCTCTCTCTGTACTCCTATGGCCCATGCTCATCCCTCTACTCTAACATGTATCCCACTATTTTGTGATGATCTGTTTACATGGCTGCCATCTATTCTAGGCGGAGCTGAAGAGTATCTTACTTGTCTTTGCAGACCCAATGTCTAACATAGGGCCCAAAGTGTAGTAGGTACTTACCAAATATTTGTATAATAATGTAATTGATGGTGTTCCAAAGAGAAGAAGGTTTTCTCTGGTAGCTGTTCTATTAAAATATTCCACTTGTCTCATTGTTTATTTGAAATGCTTACCTGTGAAAAGGCAAGACGGTCTTACACTTTGTCCAATAATAAGTGTAGAATATTTATAAAACCACAAAGTTCAGAAAAAATATCCAAGTGAGTTGCTAGAAAGAGGGGGAGATGCCTAGGAGAGGCTCTCTGGAGATGACCTTCATTTCTTCCTTTAAGAAGAGCAGCTCTTAGAAAGAGGACAAGACCCATGGATTCTTACTCAAGCTAAGCATCTCTGACCTCCCTGCCACAACCAGCAAACTTGGGAGGCCCAGAGAGATGTTTACCTGGGATTTGTAGCTCAAGGTTCCTGGAAAATGCAGGTTCAGAGAAAATACAGGAGGAGAGAAATGAAATAGAAACAAAGAAGGCTGGTCAGGAAGTTCAGGATTCCGCTCCTTGAGAGGGATTGAGGCTCATTTCTGGGAAAAAAGGCATGTTCTCACTCAGACACCCTCTGAGAGAGGAGAGAGAAGAGGACCCTTTCCCCTGTTCTTAGCCGTCTGGGGACCACCAGAGCATGCTAAAAGCCTTCTGAAGTGTCAGCGAGTTTAGAAAGAATGTCACCACAGCCACCAGAACCGTACATCTCTGAAAAAAACATCTGCTCAATATAGAATTAGACTTTCCCTGTCATTTATGTTTTCATGCGTTTTCCCTCCTAGCAAATTCCAGCAGCCGTCAAGATCTTCAAGGGCTTTGAGTGAAAAGTGTGCTCCTTCCCCGACCACACACAGCCCAACCCATAGCGCTGACTACCCCCTCGGCCAGGTGAGACACCCAGATGCTGCGTCTCTGCTTAGAGTCTCACCCCTTATGCTTTTAAGAATCGCCTAGAAACTTCCTGGTCTGTTTTCTGCTTCATTTTTGGAAGCATACTATTTAATAAACATATTCTCCCTCTGCTAAGAGCAAAATAATTCAACTCACTGTCCTAGACTCTCAGACTTTGCTTTTGATTTTAAGGTTTTGGTACGCCCTTTTGTGGAAGTTTCTTTCCAGCGCACGGTTTGTCACACAACGACAGCGGAAGGACCAAACCCCAGCTGGAATGAGGAACTGGAGCTTCCGTTTAGGTGAGTGCATGTTCCTCTTTAAAGCACTACAGGATATTTTGAAGAAATGTGAAGGGAACAGAGGCTCAGGGGGCAATGGCCCCGGTGAAAGCTTGTGCAGCTGTGCGCTGAAGCAAGGACCAGGAGTCCAGACACCAAGTCCCGTGTTTTTCCTCTCGCGCTGCACTGAGGCCAACCAAGAATGAAGTGACATGTGTCCAACTTGTGAAGCTCAGGTTCACTGTCATCGGGACCCTGTACCCCTCCCCAGCCTCTGGCTACTGAGAGCCCAAGCTTCCCGTTCCCTTCCCCCACAGCCCCTGCACTGCTTCTCCTTTCTTCCCTGTCTCCCCAACTCCGGACGCTTTAAGTAAATTTGAAACTCCCTCATGCTCATAAATTATGTTGTTCCCTTTTACCAGAAATACAGAGGCATTTAAATAAGAAGGAAAGCTTACCCTTTGTGACAGCATGGATGGACCTGGAGAGGATTATGCTGAGGGAAATAAGCCAGGCATTTGTGATTTCACTGATACGTGGCATCTGGGGAACAGCAGAAACTAACAAACGAAAGAGAAACAGACTCGCAGACACAGAGAACGGACTGACAGCTGTCAGAGGAGAGTGGGTTGGGGAGCTGGGTGGAAAGGATGAAGGGATTAAGCAAAGGAGAAAACAGACACAGACAGCAGGATGGTGCTAGCATTTTTTTTTTTTTAAGATTTTATTTCTTTCTTTTTAGAGAGGAGAAGGGAGGGAGAAAGAGAGGGAGAGAAACATCACTGTGTGGTTGCCTCTCGCACACCCCCAACTGGGGACCTGGCGTGCAACCCAGGCATGTGCCCTGACTGGGAATCGAACCAGCGACCCTTTGGTTCACAGGCCAACGTTCAATCCACTGAGCCACAATAGCCAGGGCGAAACCTGTATGATTTAATTAACCAATGTTGCCTCAATAAATTCAATTTTAAAAAAGTCAATAAATAAAATAAGACACACACATAGATATATAAAAAATTTTGATATGATTTTAGACATTTAAGACTCCTTACCTCAGAGCTTGCTACAACCTTAGAAATTATCTAGTCCAATGCTCTACTTCCGTTAAAGAAAAAAAAAAAACTGACTAAAACCCTAAGACAAAAGGTGACTTTTTCAAGGTTAACTAGTAAATGAGAGACAGAGGAAGAACTAGGACTAGTTGAGTCAGAAGGAAGAGGCAGGTACCACTACTATACATGGTACAAGCAAAAAGAATGCGGAAACTTAAAAGCACATGCTCGACAAACTCCTGCAGGAGCCCGGGCTCTAGCTCTCCCACGGAGCAGCCCGCCTGCCCTGGGCCTTGCTGGGCACAGAGCAGGTTGTCACGAGAGATGAAGCTCTTTCCTGCAGTGCGTCACTTGTCCATGGGGAAAGTGGATGGGATGCAGGCGCATTCAACCAGCCACAAGCCAATAGGGTGATGACCGGGGGAGGGCCGGCCGGAGAAGCATGTTCTGGAGCCCAGCTGCTTGGGAAGTCTGCATGCCAACACCTGGGTCTGCTGGAGACCCCACGTGCAGCCCGCCCTCTGAGCCAGCTCAGCCCTGGCCCGTGGGCTCCTCGCACAGCTCCCCAAGGGGCTGAAGGTGGGAAGTGGGGGTGCGACTCGCCAGGACAGACCAGCAGACTGAGGTCTGGTGCCCTTTCCACTTGGGTGTAGACACGATGTTATGAGGGGGATCCCTGAAAACTGGAATTTATAAAACATTGTGTATTTATTTTCACATGTTTAACTTCAGTCACCTTCAAAGTTCTCTCCATTTGATACAATACACCTATCGAAATGCTTTTCCCACTGCTCAGAGCAGTTTTTGAACTCGTCAGTTTTGATGCCTTTTAGTGCTTCTGCTGTTTTTGTTTCACCTCTTCCACATCGGCACAATGTTTCCCTTCGTGGGCTTTTTTCATCCAGGGAAATGAAAAAGTCGCTCAGGGCAAGATGGAGTGAGTTGGGTGTGGCAGGGAGGTTCATGCCGTTTTTGGTCGAAAACTGCTGAACACTCAGTGCCGTGAGGTCAGGTGCATCCATTAATCACCCATCATGAAATGGGCAAACGTGTTCAAAGAATCTTCACAAAAATTCACTGAAGCAGAACGCAGCCTCTCACAACAGCACCAGCTGGTACACTGATGCAGATGGGTTCCTAGAACACTCACCTAATGGGGGAAGCCTGTACTACAAGGAGCCCACCGCCCTCCAGAAGATAATTCCGATTTTGGGGTCCCCCCTCATATAGCATCCATCCCTGTACAAGATAAATCCCTGAACTGAAGCACTGCTTTAATCTTACATCTATACTTCTGCTTGAGTATTTTTCAGACTTGGACATTTGAATGCTCATTACTTCTAGTGTTCCCATTCTCATGGTCTCTTGGTCATGTGTGCCCACTTGCAGGGCCCCACATGGGGACTACAGCGCGACCAGTTTGCAGTCAGTGAAAGATGACGTGTTCATTAACATTTTTGACGAAGTCCAATACGACGTCTCGGAGGTGAGTTCACAGGTTTCGTAGCCTCTCTCCCCTATAGAAGACATGAACCCATTTTCCATCTTTGCTGTATTTTAAATGTCTGAGACTTGACATGTATAAAGGGGGAGAGGGAGAAGGGAAAAAGAAGTAGCTTTTTTATTTTCAATTGTGTGTCTGCTGTGTTCCAGAAATTATACCCAGTGTTTTCATACACATTTTCTTATTTAATTCTAAAATAATGCTTTGAGGTAGCTTGTTAAATATCTAATCTATTAATGACAAACGTGAGGGTCAGACTTTCCTTGGGCCACAAAACCATCAAGCATCTGAACCAGAATGTGTCTCTAGGCCCGTCTAACCTAAGCTCAAATCCTCCTGCTTTCCTAATGCAGAATTCACTCACTGAGTGTCAGGGGTTCTTAAACAATTATTACTACCCTCCCCTTCTTTAGGATGACCGGGAAAGAGGAAGTGGAATCCATACGCGTATCGAGAGACACTGGTTGGGATGTGTGAAAATTCCATTTAGCACGATCTATTTCCAAGCAAGGGTAAGCACCTTACATAGAACTCTATGGGGAGAAGGGAGCTGCTCTATCCATTTCCCGGAAGAGCTTTCTTTGTGGGTATGTATTGCCAACATGGAGCAAATCCGCATGCAAAGCCCCCCTTGGAAACATAAAAGCCACCATAAAAAACCACTGATTTTCGGTCATGTTTGCACCACTTATTAGACATCTGTCTTCCTTAGAGTTAGTTGTTCATGTGTGACCTCCAGTCTGGGAATTTTTTAAACAGTTGAATAGAAGTGAAGGAGAAGGTGGAAGCTTGTCAAAGTGACAAAGTGGAATGGACAGATGCTTGAAAGTAACTTGAAGAAAACAGGACACCGGGCAGCCCATTTAATCCAATGCATTTCATGAATGTTTCTAGCGTCCTTGTTATTTTGAACATGAAAGATGATTAGTGGAGACTCGCTCAGCTACAATACCCTTCTTCAGAATTCAGCAATTTTCCTAAAGGAATCCATTAGATTAACAGCTCCTGAGTGACCCACTGCCTCCAGCCCAGGGCAGTTAAAGATTCAGAAATGGCTGTAACACACCCGTATTCAGTCCATGGCAACAGGAGGCTTGGAACCACCAGACTGGGGCTCATGTCACACAGCTAAGGAAGGAACGGGTTAGTTCCACATGCAACGAGCACATAGAGCCACACCGCCTGGGCCACCGAGTCTCCAGCAGGGCCAAGGCCAAGGCCAAAACTCGACTCTGAGAGGCTTGGATGGGTTGGAATCTCAAAGGCCATTGGGAATGGCCATCCTCCCTGGATGAAAGGGACAGTCTGTGGGCAATGCTACAGTGACAGGCTTCCAAAATAATTCATGTTTCCCTCTTTGAATAAATTTTTAAATAAAAAAAGTTTTAAGCACATCACTTTGCAACTGGAATTGCCCATGTTATGGGCCTCTGCTGAGTTTCTCCTATGGAAGGGCACTCAGAAGAAATCACTCCAAATGCCTTCTTGATAAATGAATCTCCTCGACTCTATGCAGGAAATGGCCATGCCTCCCCAGAAGGCATAGACACGGAGAATTTAAGCTCTTTCTAGACACAAACGCCACTGAAAACTGAAATGAAAATTTCAATTCTATACCTTCAGATTCCAGCCCTGAAGAGTGTTGTAGCACTAACCAGTCTTTAATAAACAGCGTTGCTTTGACTATGCAAGACTTACGAGTTCTGTGTTTCTGAAGTTCTGTGTAAGTCGCCTGCAATCCGTTCAGCCCGCATTCATGGAGTATCTGCTGTGTATACAAAACAACACCGCTGTGTACGAGGGAAGGGTGACACAGAAGGGAGGGAAATACAAGTTCTCTTTGCTGAGCGCAATTATCCGAGAGAAGATGGTGGTTAGGGTACAGCTCTAATGTATGACAGAATGTGTCAGTGTAACAGATGAGAGAAACTATGTGAGGCTGGAGGAGCTGACGAAATAATTCACGAAGGTGAGAACAATTGACCTGAAACTTGAAAAATCATTAAAATTCTGAAAAGTGGAGACGGGAGGCTGGGGCATTCCAGAAAAGAGGCTTAGCTGCTATCCCACACCTACTGAGCAGTTAACCATGCGCCAGGCATTTTTCTTAGTGTCTTACATTTATTAATGCATTCAGTGCCCACAGCTACCCCGCGAAGCAGGTACTATTGCTGTCTCCTTTTTACAAGTGTGTGAATTGAGACACTTTCGGAGTTTAGTTTAGGACGTGGACTCAGGCTACCTAGCGCTAGTATCAACTTGCGTAAGTAGTCCACAGCCTGCCAACCGGAGAAAAGAAGGTGGCAGAAAAGAGCCCTTTCTGTGAGCGCCTCGGGAGACCGGGCGAGGAAGATGGGGCGGACCTCGGATGGCAGCCCGGGCAGCCTTTACTGAATTCGTTTGGAAAATGACCAGGATGTTGACAAGCCGTCTTTCCTTCACAGATC
This sequence comes from Furipterus horrens, assembly GCF_987537825.1. Lineage (NCBI taxonomy): Eukaryota > Metazoa > Chordata > Mammalia > Chiroptera > Furipteridae > Furipterus > Furipterus horrens. The sequence goes on along the minus strand of NW_028327172.1, from coordinate 210,545,599 downwards.
GATGGAACGTTTAAAATAGATATCCCCCCGGTTCTCCTGGGCTACAGTAAGGAGCGAAGCGTGACGGCGGAGCGGGGCTTTGACTCTCTCCAAAGCCTGAGCGAGGGCTCCTACATCACCCTGTTCATCACCATCGAGCCTCAGCTGGCTCCCGGGGAGCCGGTCCGAGAAAAGGTAAGTCTGTCTGCCCTTCGGAATCATGTCTGATGCTGCCGAAGCACGGGAGATGCTTGCCAGGCCACGCTTCTGTAAACCTGGACCTCACAGCGTAAGCAGGGGCGTCCTTCCTCGGGCGGCGTCCACGGAGTTCTTGTTCGGTTTGAGCAGGACGGCGGGGAGAGCGCAGCAGTGCGGGTCTGTATTTCCATTGCGCCAGTAGTTACGTCCATCAGCAACGTCAACTTTTAGGCAACGCGGGACGAATATAAACACGCTCCCCTTTCAGGAGAATTTTCTCAGTGGGAAGAGGAAATACGCCCAACTAGAAGAGCAGACGCCTCTTTCTCTTGGACATCCTTTGGCAGGCACACAGACATGCGTGTGCGTGGCGGGCCTCACACCCCTGGCCGTGGGGCGCATTGCAGCGATTCAGAGGATTGTGAGGCCAGGGGACCTTCAGGCGTCACCTCACTTCGTTTCAGTGCCTTCAGGCAGAAACGGATCTGTGCACAAGCGCTTTTAAACGGCTCTAGAAAAAAGAGCGTCCTCGCTATTTGTGAGTGACTGTCCTCCGCCCCCGCCCCTTTCTCAGTCAGGAGGCGCCCTGTTAGTGTGACACGCTTGTGCCCCACCCTCATTGGGCTGGGGAGAAAATATTGACCGTGACCTCTTATTACGAGTACAGTGATCCCTCACTTATCGCGGGTATTACGTTCTAGACACCCCCCCACCCCGCGATAGGTGAAAATCCGCGAAGTAGGAACCTTACATTTATTTAGTATTTAGTGTACAGTACCGCAAAATCCCACGATTTAGCGAAAAATCCACAATAAATAATTAAACATAATATTTTTAAAACTCCCGCGATACAGTGAGGCCACGATAAGCGAACCGCGGTATAGAGAGGGACCACGTAATAACAACCACCGCCAACACATACGGAGTTCTTCCTCTGTCCTGAGCACTACGGCTGGTTGTTGACATACATTCTCTCCTCTGACACTCCCAGCTGCCTTGTAAGGGGGTCTCCCACTCAGGGATGAGGAAATGAAGCCCAACTCATCCCGGCTCACCCTGGCTCTCCCAGGCAGTAAATGGCACAGCCAACAGTTAAACGTCTGTCTGACTCTAAATTGTATATATTCCACAGATTTTTACTGAGCAGCTTCTGTGTGACAGGTGCTTTGTAGACATTGGGGATACAACAGCCTAGAAAAGCAAATAAAAATTCTTTGGAGCTTACAGTCACGTGCACGCCCAAATTGCTGATGACTAAGCTATACTGCATAGATTGTTATGCTGAGTCTTTATCCACCGTAATTAGACTCAGAGGGAGGTTTTTCTTTTTAATGTGCACATACCTCTCTTTTTGGATTACAATTTGGTTACAGGGGACATAAAGCCTTATTGGAAAAACAAACCTACTGAGATTCCAATTAATCTTACATGCTAGCCTTTGTCACTAAAGCTGTGACAAATATGTTCTCTAGAAAGCTTGTTAGAATATATGCGTTTTGAAATATTTTAGAAAAAGAAACATTCAGAGTGTTTTTGTTCCTGTGTAAACTCGAGAGCAAGCCAACAGGCACGTTTACACAGAAGAATGCCCCCAGACAAAAGAAGTTCTCGCAGTTGCTATGTATTCTTAACAGAAGAGAAAGCAGTCAGCCAGCGCCCCATCTGCAGGTGAGCTTCCGAACCCTGTGAAAGCCGCCTGTCCGGGGCTGTGGCTGAAAGGAGGAAGTCGGAGACTCCCTGCGCCTTGCCTGGTCCAGGGGCAGTGACCTCCTATCACAGAATGTTCAAGAGGCCCCCGGGGCTCTGAAACAGAGTTCCCAGGCCTTGCAGCCTTCTCTCCTCGAAGCTGATAACTAGGCTGTCCCTGTGGCCTTTGGTAGCATTTCACTGCCCCGTTGTGGCTGTAGGAAGCATTTCTCCTAGACCTCTAAAAACAAGGCCTCAGAACCCCCTAGGAGCCCAGATTCTTGGATGCTTTTTGATAAGGAAGGCATGTCCTCATGCACAGAGGGTAGGAATGTTTCTCAGGCTCCCCCTGCACATTATTCAGGGAAGAGCCGTCGTCGTCGGCAGCCGTCCGTCTCGAGAGACGATGGTGTAGCTTCTTAAGAGTCTATCTGCACCGCCGAGAATGGCTGTGCAGTCCGACTCGGGAGTGACATGGTATCTGTCTCCTCCCATGTTGAATCGACATCTTGTGATGACGCTGAAGCTACAGAGCCTGGGCAGGGTAATATGGAGGGTCTGCTGTTGCCCATGCAGCAGACCCCCCCTCTCTTCGCAGCTGAAGGGTCCAAGGGAAAGACGGAGTCGATACAGCTTGGGTTCAGGTGCGCCGCAGGAGTTGCCGGTGTTGACTACAACGTCAAACCGCCTTAGGGACTCCGGCTCCGGATTTTCTGTCGGGGTTTACTCCCTTAGCCTTTCCCCTGAAGAGGTATGCCGCAAGGCAGCGGAGGTTTTTTGGAGTCAGAGTTTTCCTTCTCTGATGTACCCTGACTGGAAGATCGAACCAGCGACACTTAGCTCGCAGGCCTAAGTGTCTTCAGGGAAGAGCAGCTCCCCTTAAAATAATAGGCACCCAGACCTGGAACTGTTTTTCCACTTACAGCAACCTCCAGGATTAGCAGATTAGTCTCTCCACCATCATTATGGTGCCATTCCATGTGATTTTTTTTAAAGGTGTTTGTTTACTCATGGAATTTTATAAAAACTCAGTAGCAAAGCTTGAAATTATTATTCTTACATCCCCTACTGTATATACTGTATTGGTAAAAAAAAAAAAAGTTTTTGAAAATATTCTTTCTGTTAATAAAGTCTTCCTCTTGTTTCTCTTTTTTTGTTCTTGCCTCTGAGAGATGAGTGAGATGCTTAAAAAGGTACCAAGTGCTTTGACGATTCGTGTTTTGACCATTCATCAGTGAGCAGTTACTAGGCTTTCATCAGCTGCGTTTGTGCTTTGCCACCTTATGGAATGTGCTGGGCCCTGACATTTGTGTGTGTGTCCCCTTAGCAGTGAACTACAGACATCTGTAGTCCCACAAAGAATGCGCAGCTTTGTCTTTTGGCCCATTTCATTATGGCAGAAGGATTCTTGTTTAGCTTGGACTCTAGGAAGCCGTAGGTCTGAATGTCACCTGCATGCTGGGAGCTACCACCTGCGTTTTCACGTTCATAACACTCATGAGCAGCTTCTTACCAAGGCAGTGTGTCTGTGACAAATATTTCTGATCAGCTGAGCTGTCACAATGTAGGTGGTAGGTATTCAAAGGAAGGATAAACCCATTCAGCTTCCTGTAAGTGTTTACATTAACGCGGAGGTTAAGGAATCAAGCCAGTAAAGAATCTTCCGAATCTCACGTTGAATCAGATTGTGAATTTGTCAGTTCTACCTTAATTGGTTTCATGCTAAATGACCCGAATTCATTTAACATGGAGGTTTTGCTTGGCACTACTTAGATTACCAGCATAGTGTGCTACTCCTTAAATTACTGGTTCACGCCATGAAATGGCATCCCAGTGACCTAAATAAGGTATTAATGACCACTGATACTTATTAACCGTTTACCTTGTACATGCTCCATGCAGAAAAGAACCAAGAATGAGTCAAACATGGGCCCTGCTCTCAAGCAGCACTGAAATCAATACAGGACATCCAGGTCCAAGTGGCACAAAAAGTTTGACACACTTTTTTCAACTTGGAAGGCCACTAGCATGATTCGAGATTGTTATTCTTTCTGGGCAATGCCTAGAGCTGCCTCTCTTTGGTGTTCCCTCAGCACATCATAAGTATCCCCATAGAAATTCCGGTCACCTGAGTGCTTATTAACATTCTCCTCTGGACTAGAAGTTCCCTGGGGGGACTGTTTCATATGCATTTAGCTGGAGTACCTACCTGGAACCTTGTAGACGCTCAGAAACATTTTTCAAATAATTGGATGAATGAATGCATTTAAAGGAAACGGGGATGAAGTGTCACTGGGTGCTTTTTTTCGTAAAATTTTTTCTAAAATTATCATTATTTCTGGCCTGGCAGTTCTACTGTAGGAGTCTGTGATACACCCCTACCAAAGCCTTATAAGCTCACCCTTTTCATTCATTTATGTTCATCATTAACGCACTGGGTAGCTACCATGTCTTGGCACCGTGCTGAGTTGTAGGTGGTTACGATGGTGATGTTAAGATTTCAATGTCAGGGGGCCATCCCATGAGAATAATAAACTGGCTTTTGGAGATGCCTCTATCCCAAATTTCTCAGGTACAGAAGTCAAATTAGAAACAGAAGCCATGGTCTAGCTCCAAGATAAGAGAAGTCAAAAACAATTAGAGTATTTGCAATTCTAGTTGAAGTCATAAAAAGCAATGTGACATTTTTCATTCACTCAGCAATACTTGTTAAACACTTACTCTGTGCTAGGTAGTATTCTTGGTACTGGAGATAAAAACTGAGATCAAAACAAGATCCCTGACTTCAGGAAACTTACTCTGTGGAGAAGACAGAGAAAAGAAACTTATCGTATATCAGTGATTTTTAAATGCTAAAAAAAAAAACAAAAGAGAGATGAGGGATATCAGAGAATGAGGGGGAAAGCTGGGTACATTTTCCTTCTCGCAAAGAAAGCCATAAAAACAACATTAAAAAATTTTCAAGCACTGCCTAGAATAAATTCTACTTAAAAATTTATTTCTCTAATGAAATTTTACTTGTGCTTGTCTTGAAATCCCTTGAAGTATAAGCAACAATGCACATATTTTTATACAGAGCAACAAAAGTCTTATAAAAGCATTTCAAGAACTGTTTGTCTTCATGCTATTTTTAGCAATAGCTTGAGGGGGGAAGGCAATTGAAATTTGTTCTGTTTCATCTGCTTTGAGTTACTTTTAAAAGTCTGGGAACTCGTAGCTCATCTCCGATCAGAGAACCACTTCAAATAACTGTTACACATTTGACGTTCCTAGCTTGGCTTGCTTTTTCCTTGAGAGCCATTCTTATTATTTATTACATCAATTATGGATTTGAGACGTTTTAATACATCCATATACACCTGTAAATTTATTGTCCATTTAATATGAGTCGCTTAAGCCCTGCATTCGAGATTTCAGACCTCTGAGCCCTTGTTCCATCTAAAATCAACATCAAAATACACAGCCTAAAACTTGCTTGGTCTCATCCATCAGAATTAGCAGATCGTAGCTTAAGTTTCATATAGGCTATTTCATTAATCCTGTACCGCTGCTTGCCTGTTGACTACTTTCTTTCCATCCTGTTTAAATAGACTTTAAGTATTTAATGAATCCATCTAATTTTAAGGGCATAAATAGAATGAAAGCTTCGGGGACACCAGGGCAGGACGGTGTCGGAAGGGGTCCCTTAACCCTGCTTCCTGGAGCGCACATGTATCCATAGCGCACGCCGACTGGGCGACCTAAACAAGCAGTACTGCGTCTCCTGCAGCCATGTATAAACTCCGTGGGGCCTTTCTTTTTTGCAGTTTGATTCTCAGGAAGATGAGAAATTGCTTCAAGCCGCGGAGAAGTTTCAAGCTGAATGTGCCTTAAAGTTTCCAAATCGCCCGTGCCTGACGACGGTGACGGATGTGAGCGGGAAGAGCGTCTTCGTCACGCGTTACCTGAAGTCTTTGAACCCTGCCCAGGAGCTGCTGCACGCTTATCCCGGCAACGCACAGGCCACGGCAGTAAGTGCTTCACAGCCAACCAGGGTTGGCCCTAAGTGTCTTAAAATTTCAATATACTGCCGTCTGAATCATCGTATTTCCTAGCGTATACTGTAAAAAGTACAGCGACATCGTTCGCGGTTAAAGTAATGATTAACACATTGTCAGAACCACGAGGCTTACGTTCTTTAGAAAAGTTTGAAGGTACCAGAGAGGACGATAATTCTTGGTTCATTCTTTCAACAATGATTGAGTGCTTCCTCTCCCCTGACACTGTGTGGGGGTGCTGGAAAGTTAATATTTGGGTGATGCGCTGCACCTTCACGGCGTCTCGCATAAACATGTCTTCGTTACGCGTTCTCCATAACTTCGCTAGGGTTGGAACCCGGGCCTCGGACTTCAGAGCTCGCGCACACCCTACTGTACCAAGGTGACTATTCCGTATTATACTTCATGTTAGAAGAAGCACCATCATCGTCATCATCATCATCGGCAGCCGTCCGTCTCGAGAGACGATGGTGTAGCTTCTTAAGAGTCTATCTGCACTGCCGAGAATGGCTGTGCAGTCCGACTCGGGAGTGACACGGTATATGTCTCCTCCCATGTTGAATCGACATCTTGCGATGACGCTGGAGTGTCCTCTCCAGTGAAGCTGAAGCTACAGAGCCTGGGCAGGGTGATATGGAGGGTCTGCTGTTGCCCATGCAGCAGACCCCCCCTCTCTTCGCAGCTGAAGGGTCCAAGGGAAAGACGGAGTCAATACAGCTTGGCTTCAGGTGCGCCGCAGGAGTTGCCGGTGTTGACTACAACGTCAAACCGCCTTAGGGACTCCGGCTCCGGATTTTCTGTCGGGGTTTACTCCCTTAGCCTTTCCCCTGAAGAGGTGTGCCGCAAGGCAGCGGAGGTTTTTTGGAGTCAGACTTTTCCTTCTCTGATGTGCCCTGACTGGAAGATCGAACCAGCGACACTTAGCTCGCAGGCCGACGCTCAATCCACTGAGCCAAACTAGCCAGGGACAAGAAGAAGCACCACTGAACTCAAATTCAGCAAAAGGGGTTTCCAGTATTTGAGTTCTGTGGGTGGATGCCATCACCACAGAGCACATCCACGCGCGCGCGCGCACCTGTCCCCACGGGCACAGCGCCGCGCGCACGCTCGTCACGACCTTCTGCAGGAGCAGAAGCCACCGACGTGACGCCGGCTACTCCTCCGGGAGCACCTAACCCCAACCGCCTTTCGAGAGTGGCCACGTTAGGGAGCAATTGCTGCCAATAAGTTAGTAATAGAGTAATTTAGGAACAGGATAATAATATACCTATTCGCAGATATAAGTATATTAAAGAAACCATGTTCCACACCTCATTTACATTTTTTATTGATCGATTTTTATTGGAAAACCATAAAGGGACTTCTCTTGTCTCTGGTGTAGCAGAAGTGCAGAAAACTTCTCTCAGTACAGAACCTTCAAGACTGATTAACAAAATATGTAAAACATTTTAAAAATCGTGGCTGAAATAGGAGGAGACAGAAAACAGCCAGAGCAAGATTCCAGACAGGCGAGGGCTTGAAAGAGTGTCTGCCCCGAGGGCGCCCCGTGATTCCTGGCGCTGGCTTTCCCTGGCCGAGGCAGCAGAGAGCACGCGGGCTGGAGCAGGGGAAAGGCCTGACTAGAGGCTCCCCTGCCATTGGGACTCCTGAAGGGGAAATACCGGCCCTGCAGGAGAGTCCTGCCTGCCTCCGCCCTGACTCTGGATGGAAGAGAACGCAGGCATAGTCTCTCAGGGAATTCCTCATCGCAAAGCTGTATTTACTCACATTTAGTGCTGGAATTTACAGGGCCGGTATGACTCCCATCCCCACCCCCACCCCCAAAACTTCAGCCAAAAATTTAATTGGAAGTATTCCCTGTTGGTAATGGCCCTAGGTCCCAGTCAGAAACAAACAAATCCTTCTAGAAGAACACCCTTTAAGCTCAGCCTCCAAAAACTTCCACAGAAAAAAGTTCCAAGCAACACGAGCAGATAAAAGCATCGGTGAAGAAGTCAGTCACTAGGAAGAAGGTAAGAGTCCGCAGAAACAACAAACTACAGAATCTGGCCACAAAGACGACAGATATTAGAATGATCCGATTCAGAATGTAAAACAGGTAAGTTTAATAAGTTTCAGAAATCTAGGGAATTGAATATATAACAAAAGACCAATCAACTATCAGAATTGGCAGACACGTGTTAAAAGCACACTTGTAGAAATAAAAGATTGTATAGTTAAAGTTAAAAATTAAACAGGTTAAGCAAACCATTCAATACAGTTCAATACAGAGTTAAGTTACATTCAGTTAAATGCAGAGAGAATTAGTGAACTGGAATACACATACCAAGAAATTACTTGGTATATAGCACAGACATAGAAAAAATATAAAGGAACAGTTAAGAGACACAGAGAATGGAGGAAAGAGGACCAAACTGTGTATAAAAGAAGAAAAGCAATATTCAAGGAGAAAGAGCTGAGAATTTTCGAGATTTGATTATTGACAGCAATCCTCTGATTCAGGAAACCCAGCAAATCCTGAGCAAGATAAATAAAAAGAAATGAATATCTAGGAATGTCAGCGGGAACTACAAAGACAAGAATGATCTGCAAAGCAGCTCACGAGAAAACAGATTATCTACAAAAGAAAGTGGTTAGACCAGTAGACTTTTCAGCTGCACAAATGAAAGCCAGGAAAGGAAGAGTATCTTCCAAAGATTGAAAGAAAATAGCCCTCACACAAATACTTTATATCCAGTGAAACTATCTTTCCTACAAACATTGGGAGAATTTACAGCCAGAAGATCCTCACTTAAGGAATTCCTTAAAAATATACTTCAAAGAGAAGGAAGACTCTCAGAAAAATTCTAGATGCAACACATAACGTTAGGTTTTGTTTTTTTAAAGGAGATTTATGAGGAAATCTAAAAAAGCATTGTTTTCATAGCAATAACAGTAGTAACGTGGGTGGAAAATCAGGATAGAATAAAAAATCCTGGAGAAAAATGCATATGTCAGGACAGGATTAGTAAAGTTGTTTTCCAATTTATCCCCTTTGCCCTCCTGCTCCTCCCTCACCCCCCTTTCCCTCAGGCAGTCGCCATGCTATTATCTGTGTCTGTTTGGGTGTGTTTGTTCGTTTGTTTTTGCTTAATCTCTTCATCTTTTTCACTACCACCACCCCCACAGCTGCCAGTCTGCTCTCTGTATCTATGTTTGTCTCTATTTTGTTTGCTAGTTGAATTTGCTCATTAGATTCCACATATAAGTGAAATCTGACCTGCTTATTTCACTTAGCGCCCAAGCTGTTGCAAAATGTAACACCCTCATACAAGTATTTTCCAAGATGAGGACAAAGATATTTAGTCACTTTTTAATTCAAGTGAAATTTTCATGTTGAAGTTTTTACATTAACCACTTAAAAAAATAAGAAAAGTGAATACTGTAACTTCCAAACTAGCAGCAAAAGAAAGGAAGAAAGAAAGAAGGAAAGAGAGAAAGAGAGAGAGAAAGAGAGAGAAGGGAGTGGGGAGAGGGAAAATATAGAGAAAAACTGCAAGAAATAAAAAAGCACAGAACAAAGTAGTGAAAATAGTCTAAATATTTACCAATAATCACAATCAAACCTCAGGGATTAGCTTTCCAGTTAAAAGACCAAGTGTTAAAATAGATTTCCAGTTTTTAGTGGAACTTGATGAGCTGATTCTAATAATTTATGTGGCGGTGCCAAGTGCCCAAAATAGCCAAGACAATCCTGAAGAGTAAGAACTCGGTGGGAAGACTTGCCGGACCATATACACCCTGACTGCTGACGTGACCATGGTAATTACGGTACAATGGCATCTACACTCGGATAACTAAGAGGAAAATAAAAGAGAACAGACACTCCAGAACAGATCCACTCCAATATGACCTACTCAAACCTGATATATGACAAAGCTGGCAGTGGAGATTAGTAACAGAGGAATGGGCTGTTACATAAATTGTACCAGGATCATTGATTTTTCACGTGAAAAAATAAAAATAAATTCCTCCTTCACATCATTCAATTGCAGAGAGATTGAAGACTTAAATATGAAAGGCATTTCTATCTACGAGTATATGACCTGAGATAGAAAGTGTTTCTTAAACAAGACAAAAAAGCACAAACTATAAAAAGAATGATAGCCCTGGCTGGTGTGGTTCAGTGGGTTAAGCGCTGGCCTGGGAACCAGGGAGTTGCCAGTTCGATTCCCAGTCAGGCCATATGCCTGGGTTGCAGGCCAGGTCCCCAGTTGGGGGCATGTGAGAGGCAACCACACATTGATGTTTCTCTCCCTCTCTTTCTCCCTCCTTTCCCCTTCTTCTAAGAATAAATAAATGAAATATTTTTTAAAAAATGATCAATTTAATCACATTAAAACCGAGAACTTGCCCTGACTGGTGTGGAGCAGTGGGTTGGACATCATCCTGCAAAAGGAAGGGTCTCTGGTTTCGATTCCTGGTAAAGGCACAGGCCCGGGGTTTGGGCCAGACACCTCATTGGGGACATATGAAAGGCAGCCAATTGATGATGCTCTTTGCACATCAATATAAATTATCAATTTAAGAATATGCAAAATAGAAATTCACAGAAGTGGAAACATAAAAGGCCATATGAAAAGATGCTCAACCTTCTTATAAATTACATAAATCTGAGTTATAACTGTAATGGTGCCCTGACCTTGGTGTCTAAGTACTATTGGCCCCTCAAGGAAGCAGGGCTCCTTGGGGAAACGTCTGTCTTCAGGACGGAGCTAGAGGAAGCACAGGGTGATCGTGACAAGTGTCGCTATACCGGAGTGAAGAAGTGGGGAGGGAAAACGGTAGGACGTTTCAGAGACAGCGGAGCCTGTTTCTTCATCTGCAGAAAATGGGTGATGACAATGACCCGGGACCGTCTCCCCAGGGCGTTTGGCAGGGATTAACCGGGCCGATGGTAATACAATGCTTGGGAAGCCCTTGGTGAGCACTCGGTGCCTTTTGTACGCAGGAAGGTTTGTGATACATGAAGCTTTCTTGCAGGAAAGGAGGCTGAGAATCCAGCTTTCGATTTATGAGAAATTATTTTGTGACAGCTAATTTTGTCTACACAGGAGCTGGTGGCTCGGTACGTGTCACTGATTCCGTTCTTGCCCGACACGGTCTCGTTCGCCGGGCTCTGTGACCTGTGGAGCACATCGGACGTAAGTAGTTCTTCCTCGCGGACTCACTTCTCAGAATGTTAGCTAAGTGGCTTGCGTAATTTTAAATTACAACATGCATTAGTCATTATAGAAATCTACTGGGCCATCTGTTGAGTAGGCTGAGCTGAATTCTGACATTTTTTTTTATTTTCTTTCTGGATCAATCTGCCCAAAGATCAACAGTTTAAAAAAATAGTTATTTGCACAAATAAATTAAAAAACAAACGCTTTAGATGTCTTAATGCTGACTTACCCTCCTAGTATTGCCTTATTGATATCTCAGTTTTATTCATTAAAAAAAATCAAAGCTACATCCTCTATCGCATTTGGAAGTTGTATATTCCTTAATTAACTTATAGACTTTTTAAGGCATGCCACGTCATTATTCATTCACTATGAGTTCCTTGGCTGCCTGCCACAGATCAGACATGGTACTAGGTTCTGGCCGTTGGCAGAAGCCTGGCCTTGGCCCTCAAGAGCTTACAGGCCATGTGCCACATGATTTCCAGCTGGACCTCTGGTAGGATGGAACAAACCCACGTCACTGGTATTCCTTCTGTTTCTGGATCTCGTGTTGTATGTACTGGGTTTGCATAAAGTTAAAATATATGTGAGAACTCCCTTTGAAGGATGGCTCTAAACCAAAAAAATTGAAGTGCACTTTAAATTTTTTGTTCCCCAACGTATTTTGGCAACATAACGTTGACAATTTTACAGATAAAAATTTTCACCACCTGGAGGCATCTATAAGATACACAAAAAATAGTCCACGTGCTTGCTCTAGAGCCTGGCGGGCTCCACCATCCCCTGGGCATTACCGCACCCCTCTGCGCCCCCACTTCTCCTCAAAGGTTTGTTCTCGGATTAAATGCAATGTGTTTAAAACACCTTTGGGGGCAGAGTGGGGGAGATATATATGAATAGGGGGAGCACACATGACTTTTCGGGCAGGGAAAATACTCTGTAAGACACTATAATGATGGATGCATGTCATTATACATTTGTCCAAACCCACAGACTGTACACCACCAAGAGTGAAACGTGATGTGAACTTTGGGTGATTATGATGTGTCAATGCAGGTTTATCAATTGTAACAAAGGTACCTGCCTATCTGGTGGGAGGTGTTGACGGGGAGGCTGTGCATGTGTTGGGGCAGGGGTTATATGGGAAATCTCTGTACCTCCTTCCCGACTTTGCTGTGAACCTACTTGCTCTAAAAGACAGACGTTAGCCCTGACCAGGTAACTCGCTTGGTTAGAGCATCATCCTGCTACTCCAAGGTTGCAGGTTCGAGCCCCTGTCAGGGCACATACGAGAAGCAACCAATGAGTGCATGAATAACTGGAACAACAAATCGATGTTCCTCTCTCCCCCCTTCCTCCCTCTCTCTAAAATCAATGAATAAAAAATTTTAAAATTACTGATAACTTTAAAAAATATACTTTAAAAAAGTGTTTGGCACATAGTAAGCTGTCATACATAAAGTCAAAATGAAATGTAAAACTTTTTAATTTGCACCCCCCCCCACAAAGTATTAATTGATTCTAAAAATCCATGTCTTCAATGTCAGAGATTGCACCATGTCCGCTAAAAGTGCTTTAAAAAAAAATTAATTAAAACATAGTATTAAAAGTTTGGGAACGATTTTAAAGATAGGTCATATACTTTAAGGCACTAATTTTAACACCGACTTTTAAAAAATCCTGTACAGCTAACCCGGAATGAAGCCATCGGCCACTGTAACATAACATAATTCTTTTCTTTTTGTCAGAAATTTCTGGACCTCCTGGCAGGAGATGAAGAAGAACACGCAGTCTTACTCTGTAATTACTTTCTCTCCCTGGGTAAAAAGGCCTGGCTGGTGATGGGCAATGCTATTCCCGAGGTAAGACCCGTGGGTGGCCTCACAGCATTGTTATGCTCCAGATCATGAACAGGACTGATTTTAATAACTATGTTTTGAGTTGTAAGGCAGTGGCCCAGAGATTCCATAAGAGCAGGGAGAACCAGCGATAAGACAGGAAATGGTTTTCAGTGGTACCCGAGTACCGTCGTCGTCGTCGGCAGCCGTCCGTCTCGAGAGACGATGGTGTAGCTTCTTAAGAGTCTATCTGCACCGCCGAGAATGGCTGTGCAGTCCGACTCGGGAGTGACACGGTATCTGTCTCCTCCCGTGTTGAATCGACATCTTGTGATGACGCTGGAGTGTCCTCTCCAGTGAAGCTGAAGCTACAGAGCCTGGGCAGGGTGATATGGAGGGTCTGCTGTTGCCCATGCAGCAGACCCACCCAAGTACCAAACCCTGCACATTTCAGATGGTTTTTCAGCAAATCTGAACCGTTTCTCACACACAGCCCCATCTAGCTCTGTCCATTTAGTATGAGCCTTCTCCTGCCCACGGTACTAAGAACTGTGGTTCCCTCGGTGATCTGGTGTTATTCAGCGAAGGAGGGGAGGGGATCAGAAGTATGGAAAGGTCAGCGATCTCTCCTTCCTCTCCTGATTCTACAGGCCCCTGCTACTAACCCACCAGCCAAGGGAACAAGGCAGACGACCACAGGGGCAAAGAGTGTTAACAGCTCTATTGCATCATTGTTTTCTTAGAAGGAAGACTTAGCAACTATTAGAATTTGCTTCTCTGGCCCACTGCAAATATCCCTACATTTGGGGCGCCTCGTTGTAGTTCTGGGTACAAGTTTAGAAAATTCACGTGGACTGGAGCAGCTTATCCCAAAAGTGTTTTAAAAAGAGGCTCCAGGGCTCTAGGAATCCTCTAGGAATTAAATAGCACAGGCTGCTGCTAGGCAGGCAGCATCTTATCTGAATCCTAATTCATTCTCCGCCAGTGTCATCCAGATAGCCTGGTACAAGGAAAGGAACACGGGGCTAGGAAGCCAAAGAGCCTGGGTTCCAGGCCCCGCCCACTCCTCCTGAGCTCTGTGACTCTAAGCAAGTCATTTTACAACTCTGAGCGTGCAGTGAAACCACACACGAGCAAAAATGAATAAATGCTCATTGTAAAAAAGGATCCAAGACCACAGACGTATTCCAGGCAGAAAGTTAAGTCCCTCTTCAGGCTCCAGCCCCCAATCCCAGGTGTAGTCACTGTTAACAGTTTGATATGTATCTTGTCAAATTATCTTCTATGCATTGACATAATCATAGGTGTATATCAAGTATAACTGACTATGTTAGAAACAGGCAGTATTCAAACGTAATCAGCCTTCTAAATACTTGAAAGGCAGCGTTGCTCTTTTTAAAAAGGAAAATGCAGCACTTGTTTCCATAAATAACGGTTCTCCAGCCAACCCGAAGCTACTGTATGTTGGTTGCACAACACAGCTACTGCCCCCTTGGTTCACTGAACCGCGCCAGTAGCAGATGCAAGAATTCTGCAAAAGTAAACATTGATTGTATTTCTTAAATCCAGCGCAACCTAGAACTTCAAACTCATTTTTACCGTTAGCCATGGATTTTAGATTTTAGGAGTCTAGCTAAAAGGGTCAATTATTTCTACAAAGTACCCTTGACCTTAATTGCATAATTAGTTGGAAGCTCTTTTAATGGCTCTTCTCCTCCAGGGCCCCACTGCCTACGTGCTAACGCGAGAGCAAAGTCACTACTTAATATGGAATCCCTGCAGTGGACATTTTTATGGACAATTTGATACATTCTGTCCGTTAAAAAGTGTGGGCTGTTTAATAGGTCCCGATAATGTAAGTATTGACATCTCCTCTTAAATAAATATGTATCCAAAACTTTTATGTAAATATATAACCACTTAAAGTAATGTAGTGTCCAGCACAGTTACACAATTGTCCTAAATAATCAAGCTTTGGTTGAACTTGTCACCTGACTTGTAAAGAAGCAGAATGACGTTAAAGATTCACAGGATCTGAGTTTGTGTCCTGGCTCCATCCTTGGTTTTCTCTTCCAAAACAGAGTTTACAATGCCCAACTCTTAGCACTTTGAGTTATCACCTGAGAAAACTGAGTTTTGTCCTTTCTTTTTTTTAAAGAGAGATTCCCGGGTACCAGCAAGTGATTCTGGCTGCACCCAGTCTGGGGAGCCATTTAATTATGAAAGGTACTGGATAAAGCAGGGAGCTGCCTCTCCATACATAGCTGCACATGTGCACACACATATGTACTAATTGAGTCTTGTCTTTTTTAGATTTGGTTTAATGTTCAACGACATGATTCCCCACTAAGGATAAATTTTGACATCACCAAGCCCAAGCTTTGGAAATCTTTCTTTTCAAGAAGCCTTCCATACCCTGGCCTTTCCAGTGTCCAGGTACAATTCTATTAATAACAATTAAATGCAGACAAAGAAAGGAAATAATTTGAAGTCACTGTACGGGGTAGCCAGATATTTTTTGACCCTTAATTCTACTCCTAAGTATTTTGTTTAAAATAAAAATTATTTTTCAAACTTAGCTGAGCCTGATTCACAATAAGAAATAACCATCACACCAGGAACCGGTAAACACACACGTGAAAGAAAACATTTTGACATAAGAAGTTCAGGGACATAAAAGATATCACAAAATATATTCTATATAATTTTTTAAATTCTGATGTCAACTCACTAAATTAATTTCATAGCATGATCTACTCATAAAATTAATATACAGGGGACCTGGCAGTAGATTTCAAGTAGTAAGCCTAAAAATTGTTTACTACCACTGCTCTTTGAGAGCTAGATAGATAGGTATATACTGGGTGTGTAACATAAAATATATTTTTCACTGTGATCAAACTTAAAAAAAGAAAGATTAAAAAAACACTGTCCTAGAGAAATCCTCCCATGTGTACAAGGTGACATATACAAGATTTTTCATAGGAACAATGTTTGTAATAGCCTAAGAATTGGAACAGACTAGGGATAAGTTACAGGACATAACAGAGTATTCTATAGTTGCCACACAAACAAATCGATATTAATTTTAGTAGCACTCTAAAGATGTTTGCTATTATTTCTAAATATAGTGTTAAGAGCGAAAAAGCAATATTCTTCATATAAAATTATTGCATAAGTGTAGAAAACATACAGTATATTGTTTAGGAATATATGTCTGTAGTAAAGTTATAAACACATTTTATTAAGTGGCCTGTCTCCACTGACTATAATAAATACCATGGGAGCAGGGATTTTTATTCACTGCTGTATGCCCATCACATATGAAAATGTCTGTCTGACACACAGTAGGTACTTTATGCATGTTGAATGAAAGTGCTAGAAAACGAGTTCAGGTCATGGTTACTTCTGTGAGGAGAGAGAAGGGAAACTGAGGAAGAACTACAAGCATCACGTAATTTATCTGTGATGTTTTACTTAAGATGGGCCGTAGGTACATTGGCATGGATTACATCATTCCCTATATCTAATTGAATGTCTAAGATTTCATAAATTAAGAAGGTTTAGAAATGGATTTGTAGCTATTCAAATTGGGTGCAAATGATTTCTAGAATTGCTGAACTACCCTCCTCTTTTGCAGCCAGAAGAGCTGATGTACCAGGGCACAGATGAAGCGGCGGCAGCTGAGCTACAAGACAGGTCATGTGATACATTAAGTCACGTGTGCTCTGTCACTAGGAGTGTAATTCCAAACTGGACAATCCGCAGCCTGGAGCAACGTGAAATAATTTGGGCAATTAAATTTTAATTCATGTTTACAGACCCTAAGCACAGATGTGATCTCTAAATCCCATGGCTCAGAAGGAGATTTTAGCATCAGCATAGTGGGGGACAAGCAAGAACTCCAGCAGTGCCAGGCAGGTCTCCAAAAAGTCTGCCTCGGATTAGAGTTCAACATCACGTTTTTAGGCGTCTTGTTCAGACGTATAATCTTCAGCTTACACATGCCTCGTCGTCCAATTAGTGGTTTACTGAGCTTTAACTAGTGTATAAAGCTAGAACAGAGAGTCTGTACCTGTTTGCGTCCCTATAATAATCCTTAAAGCCCTGCGATACAGAACCTATTCTCCCAGTTTGACAAATGTGGAGGCTGAGGCTCAGCGCGGGCCACGCACCTGCTAAGTGTTAAGGGAGGCGCCGAGCCCCGCCAGCGCCGGCTGCAGAGCCAATGTGCCTCTTCTTCTGCATCAGGCTCTGGGAAGAGCGTCACGTCAAATTACACAAGACTAAGCATGGCCCGGGTTAAGGTATTCCTACTGGGAAACACCGATTCACTCTCAACTTCAAATTCAAATAAAGCTTTATTTGGGATTCCCACCTAGCTAAACTATTCTTTCTCTCTTCTAAGAGCTTCAGGATACTATTGATTAGACTCACATCATCTGTTTCTCCCATACTGATGAGAAGTGCCAGGCAATTCTTGCTCAGACCACCTTGAAACCCAACACAAAGATACTTATTTTGTGCCAAAAAAGAAGGGGATCGTAGAGATACTGAGCAGCAGGAGGCTGGCTGGGCCCCCACATGTGTTTGGTTAGAGATGCACACGAGGCTTTAGAAATGGCAGGGCCTCAATTAAAGTCCCAGCTCCCCTGCCCTCCCCAAGTCATTTATCCTAGCTCAAAACTGGGACAATATTCCCCGACCTCGAGGGTTATTGTTCGGGTTAAATAAAAATGCATAAAAAGCACTAGCGCAGTATCTGGTGAATAAGGGTTCAGTAAGGGGTCCCTATTTCCTTTCATTCTGTGTTTCCACTTCACATCCTTTGGACCAAATACCCATCATATTAACTGTAAAGTAAGATCATCAGAACTTAAGCTGCAACGATGATGGATATTTTAAAGCAGTTTTAGGGCAATTCAGAAAAATAATCTTCACGAATAGAAGGCACGTGGGGAAGCAATCAACGCGCGGCACTCGCAGCCTGTTTGAAGCTGTCGGCACAAACCCCACCCCGTGCGCCTGGGTCTCATTTGTCTGCATGTACGTCACGGACGCACAAAGCGAGGAAACACTTCATGATCAGACACCTTTCGCTGACTGCGCTGAATTCAGCTCTCCCCGTTATTCAGTGCTCCGTCTTGTGTGTGCGGCTTCAAGCACCTGTTCCGGCCCTTCGGCCCACCTGTCCCCTCTGCGCAGGGGTCTGTTTCCCATCCCCACCACATCCAGCTTTAAGGGCCAGGGCCACTCGTGTTCATTTCTGAAGCCTCAGGGATTAGCCCGTTATCAGGCCCCAACTGTGCCTAATGAAGGGCAATGCCACGGAGAAAAGTGTGGTCATGTACTTAAGCCCCGGAGTCCCCACTGCATGCATGCTGGGTTTCTAAGGGAAAAGTCAAATCAGCTAAATAGATAAGATAGATAGATGGATGGATGGATGGATGGATGGATAGATGGATAGATAGATAGATAGATAGATAAATAGATAGATAAAAGTTGATTTTTTTGTATTAACAGGGTTGAGAAAATACTAAAAGAAAAAATCATGGCCTGGAGGCCACGGCAGCTGACGCGGTGGAACAGGTACTGCACGTCCACGCTGCGCCACTTCCTGCCTCTGTTAGAGGCCCGGCGGGGAGAGGACGTGGAAGACGATCACAGGGCCGAGCTGCTGAAGCAGCTGGGGGACTACAGGGTAAGCACACGCGCCTCTCAAGTGAGCCTGCGGGCCGACTTCCTTGTTTCGAATGGCGAATTGCTCCAGAATGGGTTTTTGGCATAAAAATTCCTACATGGGCCCATCAGGAATGAGTGGATAAAAAAAGCTGCGGTGCATTTACATAATGAAATACTACTCAGCTGTAAGAAAAGGAAATCTCACTTCTGCAATAGCATGGATGGACCTACAGGTTATTACCCTGAGTGAAAAAAGTCAGAGAGAGACCAATACCATATGATTTCACGTAGAATCTAGTGACCTAAATAGAAAGATTCATAGACACAGAGAACAGACTGACAGCTGTCAGAGGGGAAGGGGCTTGGGGGGTTGAGTGAAAAAGGTGAAGGGATTAAGCAGTAGAAATTGGTAGTTCCAGCCCTGGCTGGGGCAGCTCAGTGGATTGAGTGTCGGCCTGAGAACCAAAGGGTCGCCAGTTCGATTCCCAGTCAGGGCACAGGCCTGGATTGAAGGCCAGGTCCCCAGTTGGGGGCCTTTGGAAGGCAACCACACATGGATATTTCTCTCCCTCTCCTTCTCCCTCCTTTCTCCTCTCTAAAAATTCGTTTAAAAGAAAAAAAGAATTGGTAGTTGCAGAATAGCCACAGGTAATGGGGGCTACAGAGTGGGGAATATGGGTAATTATATTGAGATGACGGGGTACGGGGCCAAGGTGGGTGCTTGTGGTGGCAGGGGGTGGCAGGGGGCACCAGTCTGTGAAATTCTGGCCACGTTTGCTGTGCATCTGGAGCTGGTGCAGAATGGTATAAAATGTAGACTGTAACTGAAAATTAAAAATTAAAAGAAGTCCTACATTGCTCTACAGAGTATATGGATGAAGTAACACAGAGTAAAAATTGTGATTAAAAGTTCAAATCTTGCCCTGGCTGGGTGGCTCAGTTGGTTGGAGCATTGTCCTGTAACTGAAAGGTTGAGGGTTCAATTCCAGGTCCTGGTGCATTAAGGAAGGCAACTAATTGGTGCTTCTTTCTCTCATCTCTCTCTCTCTTTCTCTCTCCCTCTCCCTCTCTCTCTCTCTCTCTCTCCCCCTCTCTCTTCTTTTATCTAAAAGCAAGGAAAAGTGTCCTTGGGTGAACATTAAAAATTTTTTTTAAGTTCAAAGCTCAGTAATTAACATATCATTAAATAGCAAAACACCTCTTTAAAATGAAAATAAAAATTAATGATCCTATGGAAAATAACATAAAATACATTGTATTAAAATGAACCCACCTAGCTAATTCATGTTAGACTCAACTGCGCATAAGGGTGAAACCAACCACTTCCAATCAGGTTTTTTTAAAGGATATGATTTTATACTAATTACTTTCATTGCTCACCCTGGCTGGTTTGGCTCAGTGGATTGAGCGTCGGCCTGCGAGCTAAGTGTCGCTGGTTCGATCTTCCAGTCAGGGCACATCAGAGAAGGAAAACTCTGACTCCAAAAAACCTCCGCTGCCTTGCGGCATACCTCTTCAGGGGAAAGGCTAAGGGAGTAAACCCCGACAGAAAATCCGGAGCCGGAGTCCCTAAGGCGGTTTGACGTTGTAGTCAACACCGGCAACTCCTGCGGCGCACCTGAAGCCAAGCTGTATTGACTCCGTCTTTCCCTTGGACCCTTCAGCTGCGAAGAGAGGGGGGGTCTGCTGCATGGGCAACAGCAGACCCTCCATATCACCCTGCCCAGGCTCTGTAGCTTCAGCTTCACTGGAGAGGACACTCCAGCGTCATCGCAAGATGTCGATTCAACACGGGAGGAGACAGATACCGTGTCACTCCCGAGTCGGACTGCACAGCCATTCTCGGCGGTGCAGATAGACTCTTGGGAAGCTACACCATCGTCTCTCCAGACGGACGGCTGCCGACGACGACGAATTCTATCCACTGACTTAAACATATCCTTTTAAGGTCAGGTTTTCAGCCAGGATGTTCTCAAGTGACAGAAAACTTAGTTCCAACAGCCTTGAGCAGTGAAAATAAGCTATTGGCTTATTCAGTAAAAGTTAGCGGTGAGCACCTCTCGCCCTCGTCCATGTGATGGCAGCCCCCGCGAGCTGGCTCTTCGCGCGATCCTGGGCAGAAGGCTGCGACAGTCCCAGGCGGGACTCTACTGCACAGGCACGCGTGCCGCCGGAGCAGGAGGGGTCTCGAGTGCTGCGTTCCTAGTTGAGTTTCCTGAAACTCACTTTGATCACATGCCCATCCCTGTCATCAATATGGCCAGGAGGGGGTAGGATGCAATTGCTAGCTTCATCCAGGCCCCCAAAGTTACATGGGTTACTGTGCAAACTAGGGGCTATCAGGAAGAGGGAAGGGAACAGCGGAGGCTGAGTAACAGGGGTCCTACGCCAAGTCACTATGCTAGCAACTGACGACGACCAAAAACAAAAACAAAAAATTTAGCCTCACTCCATTTTCTGTATTGCTAACATACAGCTGAACAGAAAAACAGAACTAAATAACTCTTGAGATCCAGAAAGACTTCGTATTAAGAATTAAAATGTCTTTTTTTTTTTTCCCCCTTCAGTTCTCCGGATTTCCCCTTCACCTGCCCTATTCAGAACTGAAGCCTCTGATTGAAGCTGTGTACAGCACTGGGGTACATAACATAGATGTCCCCAACGTAGAATTTGCTCTAGCTGTGTACATCCACCCGTACCCCAGAAATGTTTTGTCTGTTTGGATCTATGTTGCCTCCCTCATACGTAACAGGTAACTTTTCCATTGTACACTTTTTATATCATGTAGAACTATAATTAGGACATGAGAATATTTTTAAGTGATATTGCTCAATTGCATCACAAGAAAATATTTGCAAATAAAGTTTTCAAACTGGGCCAAAGAAGTGTTTTTATTTAGAAGTCTGCCTTGTCTCTGCCACTTAGACCCTACAATTCAGTCTCTCCAGTCCCCTTCCTACGTGGAAGCCCTTCTTCTCTGCCTGTACAGCAGACCATCAACCATACTTTCAAGATCCAGCAAAACTACTTTTCTGAGGGGAAGAGGAACAACTTTGCAATATAAAATTTTTAATACTGAATGTCATAGACCATATTCTACAGAAATACTAAGCAAGTACACACGTACATACACATATACAAACTCACCTACACCCGTTGACTGAAGTACTCCAGTATTTTAGGAGAAAAGGGGAAATACATTTATTCAGAAAAAGTTTAAAAAATTGAGACATTGCTACAGACTGAAAGACTGTTGACCCCACCCCCAAATTCCTATTGGGAAGTGGTCATTTCAATCAATACCTTTGTAAACCGTATTTGGAGATGAGGCCTTTGGGAGGGAAGTGGGTCATGAGAGTAGAGCCCCTAAGATGGGTAAGTGCCCCCGTAAGAGACAGGAGAGAGCTGGCTTCCTCCCTAGGCCACGTGTGGATATGACATGGAGACTGGCTCTCTGCAACCCGGAGTGAGAGCCCTCACCAGAAACCAGACTGGCCAGCATCTTGCCCCTGGATGTCCCAGCCTCCAGAACTGTGAGAAATGAATGTGTTGCCTGGGCCACTCAGTCCGTGGGTTGTCAGAGCAGCCCAAACTGACTAAGACACATAGTATCGTACCAAGCTACTGAAGAGGATCTAACCGTGTGCTGACGTGAACATACACACAACATCGGAAGGCAAAGTAGGATTTCTCAACAGGCGCCCTGACACTCTGGGCCATGGAGTATGTCCTGGGGGGCGGTGGGGGTGGGGGTCCATCCTGTGCATTGTAAGATGTTCGGCAGCATCCAGGGCCTGCCTCCTCCCACCGGACTCGTTACATCCTTCCCCTCTGCCACGTGGTGACAACCAAAGATGTTTCCAGATGTTGCCTGATGTCCTTTGTGCCATAAAGTGCCTCCAGTTGAGAACAACTGATGTACCTGGAATAGGATCTCACTTGAAAACAAAACAAGGACAGAGGGACCAAATTAGGGAAAACCTTGAACTTTCAGCCATACTCCCCTGTGCCTTTTATATGCCTCTGGTACCTCTCCTGTGAACCCTTAAAGGGACAGTTCGAGGGTTGCCCCTTAACAGTCATTATCATTGTAACGACATACAGACAGAATGGCATCGTGGTGAAGAACATGAACTCTATAGAGAAATCACAGTTCTGCCCCTTAAGAGCTGGGGATTTGTGGACGAGTTACTTAACCTGCTACTTATGTGCCCCATGTAAAGACCGTGATGAGTACATTACCTGCTTCATCACATCGCTGTCATGATTCAACAAGCCGGTCCATGTGAAGGACAGCAGGCCCTTGAACAACACACGGCACCAACGCCCCAAGAGAAGTTTGCATGTAACTTCTGACTCCCAGGAAGCTTGGTTATCCCTCAGTACCCACGGGGGGCTGCTTCCAGGAGCCCCACCCCCCAAATGCCAAAGTCCACATATGTTCAAGCCCCCATGTAAAACAGCGTAGATCAATGTATACAGTTGGCCTTCTGCATCCAGACTCCCAACTGAGAGGTACTGATTGAAAAAAAAAAACCCATGGATAAGTGAAGCCACAGGGTTGAAACCCAAGTTTCCATGGCCCACTGTACCTAGGACACTGCCCAGCACTGAACGCCGGACATCTGTCAGGAATTACAAGGCATTTGACATTAACTGTCACCCTTTATTCTAAGAATGAACAGTTTCAATAGTTAATGAAACCAATCACAGAACCAAAGATAAATTTAAACCAAGAATATAGTGTATCATTAAATAGTAACCATCTCCTTAGGTTAATAATGAAACTGCGATAATGTATAGAAGTGTAGATTATGCCCTCTCCCCAAGCAATTGGAGGGAAGGCGGGCAGTAGAAAAAGTTTCCACGTGACAAGTGCTGACGGCGAAGTCCGTTTGGGTCAAGCCTACCACGTCCTATTTAACAGTTTGCTAACACCAAGCAGCACAGGGCAGAGCAAAAGGGAGGCACCTCAATTACCTGGAACCCTGGGGAAATGAGCTGCTCAAATTAATTAATTTAAAAGGATAACATTTAGAGCCACGTCCTGAAACACCATTTAATCGTTTTTTTACACAAGTATTATCATAATTTTCCACCCAACATATTATGCTGTCTTCTGATTCTACGGGAGGTAAGAGTTGAATCTTCCCTTGATGACCCAGAGCACGGTCCTAGATGAGTCATTTTCCCACGCAGCTCACGTAACTACAGGTAAGACGAAGCACAGGACTGGATGGCACTCGCCGCAAAGTTGTTCTTGTAGCAGTTTTCCTGAAATAGCCCCTTATGTCAACTTTTCAAATAAACTTTATTAAACATTTAGATAAATAAAATTACAGTAACTACAAAAGACTCAACCTTACAAAAGACTTCAGACCCTGTAACTAACTGTTCAGGAAGCTCGGGTTCCCTTTCAAGTTCTCCTAGGGAATCGAGAAGGAGTTCTTCCCTTCACGCTTAGGCCAGACTTTCAAGGGCAAGGCAAGGCTCAGCAGACCCACAAAAGACGTAAGTGACTATTAAGTCGAAGAGCTGTAACTCAAAGAATAAGGTGGTCTGCTTACACAGTTGCCCTGCAAGCCACGAAGGGGCTGCCTTCATTTATTTTGCAAATGTTAACAGAGTGGAATCAAAATGAGAGAACCCTTAGAGAAAGGTAAGATCTCAGAGTCATTAGATACCTGTCTTTTGGAGGGGATCTTCCCTTAGAGTGTGTAATTCAAAAGTTACTGAAATAAGCATGTGTGCCTTGTCCTTACCTATGTGCCCATCAAATGATCCTTCTTCACCTTTGGACAAGTCTAAAGGTCACATGTTCTCTCTGCGTGAACTGAAACACGTCACCCTATAATTGGCATCTCTCCTACTCCTATCCTCAATAAAACAAACAAACAATACCTGGGACAAGTAACAAGGCCGCAAGACTGCTTCCTCTTCACAGCCATGCATGTATTTTGATGGCTTGCCGCCCGCTACTCTCTTCTTCATGACATAAAATTATACACAGCATTGAATAAAACTGACTCAATGTGCACCTTTCTGAATAGCAGGCCTCCACTCCCATTACCTTTTGACACAGCAACGAAGCTTACAAAGTCAGATTCTGGCTACTGCACAATTAAGTTCAAAAAGACAATTCAGCTCAACAAAGTTAGGTACCTGTCTAAAACTATTTATCAAGGTCATGACTTCACAGGAGCTAAAATATTTAGTCCTATTTCACACTAAAGTAAACCTGCATTGAGATTTATAATAAAATCAAAACACAAAAGAAATTACTTGGTAAAGTCCTCAAAGTAGATTTTATTTATACATTTCTTCAAATGACTGTGGAATTTTAAAAAATCCTTCTCAAATTTGACAATTTAGGGGCCGCGGCAGGAACTGGGGGTTCTATGAAGGAGCAAACACAAATAAACTGGTGCCTTGCCAGCCCACTGAGCTACCACCAAGAAGCCAATTTATTCTATAATTGTAAAGAATCTTATACGTGGGTATGTTTGAATTGGCCCTCTGAGAATTTTCAAATAAAGGAAACATTATGGGAAAGAGATTGGTTTCCAAAATGTGCAGTCTCTGAAAATAAAACTTCAGAAATGTATGTTTGAAAAGACCTGCAAAGCCTGGTACAGTGTTTCTATAGAAAGAGAACCAGTAACCCCCACTGACTTTAAAACTCAAAATGATCTAAAAAATACTTTAAATGGCAAGGCATTAGTGACATTATTTTCAAAGCATTCAATTAAAAAGAAAGCTGATAGAACTGCCCTTACTTTTATGAAAGGACCTACTCCGTCTCTAAAAACAAAAATATGATTTGCAAGAGAAACAGCACTGGACAACCCACTGGTAAATTAAGAGTTCTGAGGCCGAAAAGAATGGGGCCAAAACAAGTCACACTCAAAAAAGGGACGGTTAACACAAGAAATGTGCCACAAGTAAAGTGCATGAAAGGAAGCCTGCTCAGCTAAATGAAGTAGACAAAAGCCAGAGGCCAAGGGTCATTCGCCAGAGCGGCAGCAGGCTCGGAAACCACACTGCAGATTCTGGCATCCGCTGGCGGTGTCGGCATGCGGACCTGCGTGAAAACAGACACGTGTGAAAGGAGGAATGTCTCAGGGAGTCGCATTCACATAACCTTGCCTAGGAAAGAACTTAAAACACCGACTTTTTTTTTTTTTTTTACCAGTAATGCATTTATAACATAGAAGTAAAATCTCACAATGGGTGTATAAAACATTATTCAGGCACAAACACTGCCAATAGCTTGACTTTAACTAACGCATCCTTCATGGTCCAAAAGCTAAATGAAAGAAGGGAAATAATATTTTGGCAACATTCTTACAAAATAAAACTCTAAAAAGAGAAGGTGATAACCATAGGCAAGACTGCCAGGCTAACTTAACACATTTCTTATACTATGAACATCCTTCTCAGAAATATAATTAAGGCAAAAACAGCCTTATCTGTAATAGAGCAGCTAAAGAATCCAACACTGAGCAATTATATACAATAAACATTATATTTGACATTTTAAAAATTATATAGACATAGACTTAACATGTTTGTCGTATTTTTATGTAACATCTGCAGCCAAAATCAATCATATGGTAGCTTAAGTGAAATTATCTTCTAGAATTAAGTATACAGTGAGGATTAACTAAATAAACACATCTAAGACATAATAAAAAATGTGATTCAATTACAAAGAAGAGTAATAACATTTGTGAAATAGCCTGCATTTTATCCCAGTCACCTTATGCTACCCAGACACTAGATAAAAGACCATTAGGGAACATAGCTGTGAATTAAAAAATGTCAAAAAGAGAGATATCATGGCACTTATTCAAATGTTAATTTCCCTTAATGAATCAGTTTTCATAAAGGGAGATAAATGTGAAAGGGGATATTTTAACAATATTGAAGCCTTTCGGTATATCTGCAGCATGAACAAATAAAGAACAGTGTAATAGTTCTTTACTCATCAATCAGAACCAAAAAACTTGCAACTGTGATATGTAAGAATAATACAAAAAGTACATAAAATGTAATTTTATTACAGACTATGTCAAATGGGTTATAACTGAAAAATTGCAGTACTCTGGATTGACATGTAGCTTAACCAGAAACATTTTAAATTAGCTTCGCTTTGTTTTTTAAACAGCGATCCACTGCAAAAGGCCACTATGGTGATACCAGCTGAATGCTCAGGGCACACTGACTGCCCTTGCACCCCTGAAATGGCAGGTACGAAAGACAAGAGCAAATTTCTTAGGATGCTCAATGAAGCACAACGTTCATGTATTCACTACAGAGATGATCATGTATCTTAAGTACGAAAGAAACGAATGAACTTTACAAACACATGTAGAACGACAACAGCTTATCACTTCCTTCACCTCACGTCTAACTTTGGATGGACGTGGTGCCCGGGACGCGGGAGCAGGTGTGGGAATGGGCGATGGGGCACGAAAGCGGACATGGCCTTGTAACCGCTGAAGCCGGTGATGCTCAAACATTCTTTATGTCAGTCCATGTTTATATGTTTAAATTTTCCCACAATTAAAAGTCTGAAGTTATTTCAAATATAGAACCGAATTACCACAAGCCCATTTTTTTATTTAACCAAAATTAAATCTATTCTTTAAATGATTAGTTAAATGTGTCAAATATTTCAAATTCACAAAGTAGCATTTTTGTTAAGATTATTTTCCCTTAAAATGAGACACAAGGTTACTCATCTTAACCAAAATCAAAATAAAATTTCTTAGTACATATTATCAGGTATTGATTACAAATAGCCTGATAAGAAATCCTATGGTCTGAAACCCTTCCCCTACTATCAACCTCTGACCTGGTTTCCCCTTTGAATACATTTTCAACACCACCCACTCTCCGCGCTACCTGCTCTTGTCTTGCTCCACCCCCACCCCCACCCCCACTCGGGTCCCCGCTGTGCCCACCCAGCCTCCCAGGGCCTCTCCTCACGACCCACTCCCCCGCAACTGTCCTGCCCGAACACCGAGCGATGAAATGCTTGAATGGTGGTTTTTACGAAACCGTATCTGATTATTATTTTCTAAGTATGTAATTCTATTCCAAATATTTAAAAAATTATAAATAAAAGGAACAAGACGTCGAGACGTCATATGATTCTCCAAACTAAAACTCCCTAAAATCCTTCAAAATGTCTTTATCGTGACTTCAACAGTGACCTAGGAAAAAAATCATGAACAATGACTGAAAGCAATAAAAAGGAGGTCCCGGTTTTCAAGGGAGAAAATAAAAGGCAGCCTTCAACGGAGGGTTAAGGAAGCTACTCTACGGAGCTCTATCTTGCCAAATACCACACAGCTGTTCACCACCCATCCCAAAGGACAGAGGGCCCAGCATCGCTGGCCCCCTGGGACCCCCCGTGCACTCGGAGGCTAAGGGACTGGAGCAGGGGTAACGGTGAAAGGAACAGCGTGGACCCTGCATGAGCCAGACAGCGGCCCGGTGCTGCTGTCGGCTTCCCCTTATTTATCCCCAAACAAGGTTTAGCTCACAGTGATAGAAAGTGTGCCCCTCCCTCTAACACCCACTGGGAGTCTAAGTGAAGAGAGTAAACAGAGCGTGAGCGGTTTCAAGTGTGAAGGCGGAAGCCCGTGGGTACAAACAGTCACTGCAATAGTATGAGAACTGCAGTCTCCTCGGGCCCATCAGCGACAGAGCGGGTGTCTGACCCTAACAGGCCGTCAGAGCGACACCACCCATGAAGAGCCTGTGCGCCCGCTGACGGCCTGGGGCAAGGCAGACGTGAAGACAGCCCTGTCCTTGCTTGGGTTTGCCTCGGGCTGTAGGAAATGGGAGAATAACAATGTCCAAAGCCTAGAAATGACAAGCAACGTTAACAGGAGGGCCTTTACGCAGCACAGAAGGGCCGCCCAGAAAAGGGAATAGATGGACAACAGAGAAAGGGGTGCAGCACTGGGGGAAAAAAGACTAAGACATGTTATGTCAGCGTAGTTATTGACCCAAATTCTTATCATTGAATGTTTTTCCTTGATCGAGCATCTTACTCACGCTGTGCATCTGCACTTACCTTCACTTACCTTTCATTCCTCTTTAACTTAAATTAGAAACATAAGAGAGCAAATCATCTGAGTCTGTCACCTCCGCAACTATTAGCTCATCTATCTTAATTCATAAATCATACACATACTGAAATGAAAATCAATACAAAAAGTCTATTTGCTATCATCGCTCAAATGTACTTATGAGCTCCAACACTATGCAATTCCATTTAACACTCCTTAAATGACATTTTATGGCCGAGAAGCCTTCTTGTATATTTAAATCACATCTTATCAAATAACAAACTTAAATGGCACCAGGAATCATTCAGAAAAATCAAAAATGGCATTTTATTACGTCAATGTTTAGTACAGTGTCTACCTCACAGCAGATATTGTTTAAATACTGTATGGCTTACTAAGTTATCTTCTGCAAAATCTCTGCTAGTGCTCAGGAAACAATCACTCTGCGTTACCTTATCACTCACTTCCTATTTAGATAATGAATAATGTTCATCAGTACTTACTTCTTTTCGTTAGTGACCTGGTAGTTAACTATGTAAACTTTCTGACAAAATACACTTTCAGTTAAATGTTACTCTCAAATACTTAAAACATAATTTGTCACCTAAGTACGCTGCTTGTTCTCCGAAGACTACGTACAAAGCATAATCATCATTAAAGCACCCCCCCCTCAGCAGTCACCCCTCTACTGCACAAGCTGCGCGATCTGCAGTGGCATCTTGCACAACGGGGAGCAACGCAGCTTTATTCTAACACTTTCTAGCCCGTCCGTGCCTGTTTGAGGAAACGATTATATCAGAGTGACTGCTGGAACTCTGGAACACAAATTAACATGTGACCCTACAAACTTTAAAGGGCTCCCACTTCCCCCACATCATGCTTTAAGAAGCTGTAAAAGGAGACCTTAACATTGGATTATATAAGCACTGTGAATCTCCTTTCACATGTTTCAAAGTCAGGTATCTTCATTAAAATTCATTTATTAAAAATTACCTCTCACTTATCAAAAGCCCTAAAATTCAACAAAAGGAGTGTAGCAGCAGCTCCTTCGGAGCACTTTAAAATCTATATACTCAAAACCAGTTAAGATGAAAGAAACTCTAACATCCTAACAAAGTGCAAAATATTTTAAGTATTTTACTTTATCCCATTATGTAAATTATTTCAAAAAGTGAAGAAATTACACATGCAGAACAAGTAGGCAGAACACAAAAATGAACTGAGATCAATCTCCTCCACCCCATAACATCTATATACCCCAAAATAAATAAAACGAATCAGGTTGTGAGATTTATTCCCACAGCATAACCTGTGCTGAAATCACTTGGGGAAATTCAAGTGCGACATACCTGTTTTTCTTATAAAAACAGTTGCTTACTGATTACTTCTCATTATACGGCCGATAAGCCTTAGAAGTACAAACTGCACCTACAATGACACAGCTGTACATGAAAAACAAAGCCCCCTTCGCAAGCTCACTGCATCCGCACAAGGAGCAGATGCCGCACTAGAGCCATCATGCTTTTTGCACACTTAGCAGGCTGCAACTAAAATTTCAGACATTCACTTCACCGCTCCTTGATTATACGCTACTGGGAACAAAGAGCAAAGAAATGCTGCAACTTAGTGCTGCCATTTCAGGACATCGAAGCTCATCTCCTGCATCACCAATGTGGTTCCAGAAACAAGAGAGCTGCTATCCCCTGTCTCTTCATATATATTGTAAGAAAAAGCTAATCTCTGAGAAAGCACATTTGCTAACTTCTCTGCCTACTGGCATGCCATCGAAGAAGAGACCACCCCTCTAGTCTTCCTGGCTCTGTCCACTGCTCTGCCTGAGAAAAACTCAGATGATCTTCCCATCGCCTGAAGGTGAGTCAGGCTCAAAGGCAACAGAACACAGTGCAAAAAGACAGGCGCGTGGTAGAATCTGAACCATCTAAATTTTTTTTCCAGTTATAAATACAGACAGTTGACTTGCTTACTAATAACTGAGAGCAGCTTTCTGTGCTTCTGGGAATTTTAGTCACTACCAGTGATTATCAAATGTTCAAATTGGCCCTGAATATACTTTGCAAAAGCATACAGAACAGACCCACTGCAGGGCAGGGATAGGCCTAAAAATCAAAACAAAGCAAAACAAAAATCAAGAAATGTTCACCTGATGGCCGTTAAAAGTAGGTTCAGGAATCGATCTTCCAAACACTGTCAGACTTTTAGTCGTGCCTACAGCACCTCAGGCGCTCACCGCCCTCCCCAATCTTCCGTGACTTCCTGGCACCAGACCTGGGGCCCCAGAGGAGCTCACACCGCCCAAGCCCTCTTTTTTTCTGCTGCATTTTATCGAGGTCCTACTAAAACCTGAGTCTATCCTGCCTAAGAAATCAATATATCTAGCACAGCAATACATCTACGTTGTTAAGGAGTGCTATAGCATTCTACAGGAATTTCCCAAAACTTAATAAGACTTTTAGTATTTCTACAATAACTTGCCATTTTGGAATGACTGAACTATTTACATATCTCGAAAACCTGGCAGAATGAATATTTGAAATATCCATTAAAAAGTTATTTTTAGGGAATCTAATTAATATAAAAAATGTGATTTTTAAGTTTTATTAAATATAAAGGGCTAAATCTGAAAATACTTGGAAATCTAGAAAACTAAATAGAAACCCTAATACTCTGAATTGTTAAAAATTTTAAAAGTCAATTCCTTCAAAATTATCTCACTGTTGAGAGGCATTACCGTTAATGTTGTCACAGTAGTAAAAGTATTCATCATTTAGAGAAGGACAGGCTGAAACCAAATCCTGCAGGCCCGCGCCCGTGACCGTGAGACAGCCGGAGAGGTTGAGGTGCTCCAAGTACGGCAGCCCTCCGCCCAGAGTCAAAGCCCTGCAAGAGAGGCAGTTCAGCAATTAGAACATATAGATCTCTGAAATCTTATCTGTTCTAAGGGGCCATGAATAGACCTTTAAATTTGGTAGTAAGAAAATGCAACAGTTTCCATAAAGTATAATAACCTAATCTGTAGGCAATGATACATTTAACTGTGTAAGAACAGTGTTTGTATATAATTAAAATTAAGTTGGTTGACAAACTAGGGTTTTTTTAAGTTCTGTTAACTGTATCCTCAAGATAATAACTAAGAAAATAACTTAAAAATACAGAAAAGGGGGGGAAAAAGAGAATCAAATGGTACATTAGCTATAACTTTAAATGTAAATCAAACATTCATATTAAAAGGCAGAGATCAGCAGACTGGATTAAAACCCACGACGCATCTATACACTATCTGTCACGGACCTCACTCTGTGTGCAAAGACAAAAAGTGGTTAAAAGGAAAAGCATGAGAAAACATATTCCACACGACAAGTACCCAAAAGAGAGTCAGTGCAGCTACACCACTGTCAAGCAACAGACACTGAAAATTTTTAAAAAGGTTACATGAGACAAAGAAGGATATTACACACTGAAAAAAGGTTCACTCCACCAAGAGGACAGAACAATTATAAACGTACACACACCTAACAACAGAGCCCCAAATACATATGAAACAAAAATTGACAGAATTGAAGGGAAACAGTTCTACAAAAATAGTTGGAGACGTCAATACCCCACTTTCAATAACGGAGAGAACTATCCCTTATTAGGTCAACAGGGAAGCCAAAGTAGGTGTACAGTTGTGAGTATGCAAAACAGTTTATTCTCCTATTATTATTTATTAATTGTTGTAGTCTTTATTTGGTCTTTGAAAAGGCCAACAACACTGACAAACACTTTGCTACACTGCCTAAGAAAAAAAAGAAGGCTCAAATTACCGAAGTCAAAAATGAGAGTTGGGACATTACTACCTATTTTACAGAAATAGGAAGGATTATAAAATGGTACCATAAATAACTGTATGTAACAAACTACATAACCTGCAGGAAATGGACAAATTCTCTAAAGACACCAAACTGACTAAAAAATAAATAAAATTAAAACAGACCTATGTAACAAGTAAGGAGATTTAATTAGTAATTGAAAACCTCCCAACTAAGAAGCCAAAATAAGATGGCTTCATTGGTGAATACTACTAAACATTTAAAGAATTAATAATAATCTTATAGTGTCGGATGGGTACTAATTTTATTGGGGTAATCACTTTGATCACTTTGTAATAAATGTCTAATCGCTACGTTGTATACCTGAAACTAATATAAAATGCCAACTGTAATTGAAAAATTAAAATAATTTTTAAAATCTTTCTCAACTCTTCCAAAACACTAGAGGAAGAAGACTTCATACTCATTCTTTAAGGCCAGTATTACCCTGATACAAAAGCTAGACAAAGGTACAAGAAAAAGAAACTACAGGCCAAATCCCTTATAAATACAGATGCAAAAATCCTCAACAAATACTAGGAAACTGAATCCAGGAGCGTATTAAAAGGATTACACACCATGACCAAATGGGTTTTATCCCGGGAATGCAAGTGTGGTTCAATACATGAAACTCAATCAACTTAATACACCGTAATACACCAGGTTACTAGAATAACGGTAGGGAGAAACACATAATGATCTCAACTGATGCAGAAAAAGTATTTAACAAAATCAGACACCTTTTCATGATAAAAGCACTCAGTAAATTGACAGCAAAGAACTTCCTCAACATGATAAAGGCCATATATGAAAAACCCACATTTAACATCCTCAATGGTGAAAGACTAAAAGCTATTCCCCTAAGATTAAGAACAAGATAAAGACGCTCACTAAGGATGCTTCCATTTAAATAGTACTGGAAGTTCTAGCCAGAGCAGTTAGACTAGAAAAATCAATCAATCAATAGCATCAAGGTTGGAAAGGGATAAATGAAATTATCTGCATATGACAAGATCTTATATGTAGAAAAAACACTAAAGAATTCACAAGAACATTAGAGATTACAAATAAATTCAGTAAAGTAGCAGGATACAAAATCAACTTGCAAACATTTCTATGTACTAGCAATAAGCAATCTGAAAAGAAAATTATTTTTAAAAATTCTATTTACAATAGTATCAAAAAGATTTAAATACTTAAGAATGAGTTTAACCAAGAAGGCAAAAGACTTAAACACTGAAAACTACAACACATTGCTAAAAAGATTAAAGAAATAAAAACAAGGACTCAAATACCTGCATGCCAATGTTCACAGCAAGCATTATTCACAGCAGCTAAAAGGCAGAAACTAACCAAGTGTCCATCCATGATGAACAAAACATGGTAATATTTTTCAGCTATGAAAAGGACTGAAGTTCTAATACTAAGACACGCTACCGCATAGATGAACCCTGAATACACTGACGTTAAGTGAAACAAACCAGACACGACGACAAGTATTATGTGTTTCTACTTACATGATGTATCTGTGATGTGCAATGCAAAGAACATAGAGAGAAAGCAAAACCGAAGTTACCAGAGGCTGGGGGGAGAATAAGGGGTTATTGCTTGATATAGAGTTTCTGCTTTAAGTGATAAAAAAGTTGTGGAAATAGTGGTGGAAGTCCTACAACACTGTGACTGTACTTAATGCCACTCAACTGTACACTTAGAAATGGTTAAAATGGTAACCTTTGTGATAGTCATATTTTACCATGATTTTTAAAAGACGCATATAAACCCTAAAGCAAACACTAAATAAATGAGGTACTAGCAAATAGAGACAAAACAGATACTAAAAAGTACTACATTCAAAAGAAGTCAGGAAGCGATAAAACAAGAATAAAGAAGAGACGGAACAAGAGAAGAACACACAGTAAGATGGTGGGCATAAATTTAACCACAGCAATTATTCCATTAAAGGTAAAGGGCTTACAAAGATCAATTAAATAACAGAGAATGTTCAACTAGATTATCAAAAGAAAGAAAAAAAAAATTAAGACCCAACTATATATGTTGCTGCAAAAAATTAAAGAGCAGCTGCCTTGGGCTCAAGGAGAGAGAGAGCAGTTTCTACCGAAACAGCAACGGCGATGCAAGGCGGCCAGAAAAGGTCGGTCATCTACGGGAAGACGCTATTTTCACTGAACGACAGCCAAGGTTTATGTTATTTCGTTCCTATGAAAAGCTTAGAACGTTACATTAGCACTGCCCACACACCACACTATCTGTTCCTTACGGCTTCGATTTAGTTTGAAACTCTGATCTCCAACCGACCCTGTACGACACCCTTAACACGCCCCATTTAACAAACTTGCCAAAACGCGTCCTATTCCGCTCTGAGCGCACATGAGGCAGAACGCAGGCCACACTGAGCGCTCCCAACCAGCGCCTGCTCCCGTCAGCTGCGCTGAGTGCCCACGGGAACTGCACTTCTCTCTAACCTGTCGACACCAGTTGTACTTAGTGTTATAATTGGTTAATTGAAATACTTTTTAAACCAACATATAAATGCAAAAAAGTTGTTTCTGAATATTAAACTTGTATTTTCTATTTCCTTAGTTTCTTTCCACAGAAAACGCACACAAAATTCCCTCTAACTTCATTCCAATTTCTACTCATAAAATGCTTCCTTTCAAGGCCTTTCCTATCAACTACAAAGGAACGTGCTTAGTATTTTCTAGCCTGTAACCCTACTTTTCTTCAGAACATTTGGTTTGATATTATATTTATTATCTATTTCTACCAATAGATCGTAAGTGCTAGGAAAGCAGGAAATTTGTCTGGCTCCCTAGTAGTTGAAGCGGAGCGAGTCATATAGTAGGTGCTCAGTAAATATCTAAATGAGTAAGAAATAGGTTCCCTTGACATACTTGGTTAAAAGAGACCATTTGCACTCAAACTGCAGGCTTTTTTGGTTAGCTACCAGTCCAAATAATACCACCTAAGATAGATCCTGTGTTTCTCCCATCCAAGATGAATTTTGCCCTGAACTGAAACTCTGCCATAGCCTTACCTCCCACTGTTCCCCAATACTTATCTTTCAGTACAACAAACCCGGATACCGAGTCTTCTCTAAACATTCCCCACTAAATTCAACTTAATATCCTAAAGATCATACTTAAAAGAAAAAAGAGACTATTAGCCTCTATGCTGGGTGAATTCTCACTGTTTAACATGCCTGACACCCCCATTATTAAAGAGAATGAGGAAAATTCAAGTCTATTAGAAGGGAAAACAGAAAACACGTCATCAATTTCCAAAGGCTCCCATCAAAGAAAATCAAG
This sequence comes from Furipterus horrens, assembly GCF_987537825.1. Classification (NCBI taxonomy): domain Eukaryota; kingdom Metazoa; phylum Chordata; class Mammalia; order Chiroptera; family Furipteridae; genus Furipterus; species Furipterus horrens. The sequence goes on along the minus strand of NW_028327172.1, from coordinate 210,509,695 downwards.
CAATGAGTGCACATTATTAATGCCGAGAACAACCACACAAGGTAACCTCGCAGCAGGGACAGGAGCACTTTCCTGTGCGCTCCAGTGACCCCCACCCCTTGGCATTGTCTCTTCTCCCACAGTCGTCGACAAAAACCCTTCATCTTCTTCAAGATTCAGCTCAGTGTCATCTCTTCACTAAATTTTCTGATCATCGACTCCCCACAAAATCTCTTAAAGCACGTACACAAATAGGAGCCAGCAGCAGAATAAGGTGTGCGTGTTTTCTTCTTCCATTACAAGTCCTTGAGGGTAAAACTTCTCGTTCAGGTTTATATCCACTGAGGCACCACAGGAAATGTGTTGTAGGCGTTTGCTAAGTGTTTATTAAACTTCTAAATTTACGTTCTCCCACATATCACAAAGTATGCCGAAGTTATATTGTTCCAACACTTTAAAGTAGGACAGATCTTGGTTAACTCTTTAGGTTAAGTAAATCAGTTTAAAAGGCATAACGCTTAGATTCAAAATTTTATATTCCATTTGAGAATGAGAACATGCCCACTTCCTAACACTCTGCAACTGATCACTCACCTGAGACCGTGGTCTGTGACCTGGTAACACCCAGACAGACTGAGAAAGAGAAGTACACGTCCAGTCTCTTGATCCGATTTCTCACTCCCAGAGAAGATTAAGTCTCTTTCCCTAAGCAGTCGAGTCCTTGATGCTTTTCTACAGAACGCAGAAGGCTCCGGGAGCGCCGACATAGTTCTCAGAGCTGTCCCTGTACAACAGAACGCGTGACCGCAGTACGCAATGGCCGGAGAAGCGCAGTGCTGCTGCCAGCAGACGCTAGTCCTTAGTCCGACAATGTCCTTGCTGTAACAACCAGAGGAGGAACAACTCAGGTTGGACGCTGTTTCCACTACACACAGACTTTCAACATTTCTGTGTCTCCACTCTACAGCGTCTTCAATATCGGCCAGATCTTCAGCATCTAACATCCACACATAAGGAGAAGGGAAATTCTCAGAAGAAACAGGCTTAGTCCAGAGGTGTTCATTATCTAGTTCTTCTCCAATGCTCTTGCTAGTCAAGTCCTGCAAAGAAGCATACCGCTTGGTGGACTGCATGGGAATGTCCTCATTTTCCCATGCAGTCGAAGTAATTTTGCTGGGAGAAGTTTTCAAAAGGCCACTCTGATGAGATGTCAGAATTCCAAGAGCTCTAGAAATCTTCTCTAGAGCCACATCTGTGATTTTTTCACATCCAGACAGATCAAGATGCCGAAGACTCTGGCAGCACCCAAGCCACGACCAACTATAATTAGAGGTAACAACAGGATTAGTGGACATTGTTAAATTCTTCAAAAGTGTTTATTTGGCTATATGTAAGCAGATGAAAAATACAAGACAGACTTTAAATCTAATGTGACCAAACATTTACTGAATAAACATTGTCAGGTACTATTTTATATGCTAGAGATACAAAAAATTATAGGAAAGGAGAAGACTTAGTTTATTTTACTGAAAAGTAAGCAGGAGAGGAAAGGCTGTACACACATGAGGAACTACAGAACAATTCTATGGATGCGTAGTCAGAAATCATATTTAAATATGCAAACAGAACTAACCTGTCAAATGCAGAATCTGAAATGTCAGTTTGGGTAAGATCCAGATGCTCCAGATTAGGACAAAGTTCTAAAATCTGCCTAACCTAAAGGGGAAAAAAGTCACTGTGAAGATCTAGACTTTTAACTAGACAAGAGACAGATAACTTTTAGTGACAGACAGAATCCAGGGGTGTAAAAATCGCTTCTAATCTGCATTGCCAATATATATTCTGGGCTCAAACCCCAGAAAATCTGTCTTAGTAATTATAACACTAGACCCAGGAAATTTACATTTTTAAGGAATACCTAACGGATTTTTTGATGCAGGACAGCACAAGATACATTTTTATAAAACAGATTTAATCTCATCTGCCCATCTTAGTATGCCTCACATATTATAAAGAATCACATAGAACAGGACCTCATCCCTTAACATCTTTAAAACTGAATGAGCTGTTCAACCTCTCCTGGTCTTTGTATCCTTTTCTATAATGTATAGACAATTATATCTATGTACGAAGATTACTCTGAGAACTGGAATGAAAGAATATGAAAGTCAGCAGTGTATGCCCACCCATGGGAAGGAACTCTCATGGGTAAAGTCTTTTTTTTTCCTTAATTAAACTCAGGAATAAGCAAACCAAATGTAGATCATTGCTAGTTTTCGTTACTACCCACGCTGGTGCCAGCTGATACATACCATTTTGCTGGAAACTGCAGAGCTGTATGCTAATACTAGAGTCTTTACAGAAGTACCAACATATGGCAGAACATTATGAATTAAGCCGTGGAGTAAACGTTTTTCCATTTGTGCAATGCTGATAGCAATCGATTCCTCTGCAGACTCTTCTGTAAAATGAATTCAAAAGTCTAAGAACTTGATACACTGATTAGAATGGGTCTATGCAAGGAACCACCAAATCATTAAATATGAAATACTTTTCGCTGTCCTTAAACTCCCTTATATATACAAAGCAAGTTAAATGGATAAGGTCTCACTCTCCAGGATTTATTATTTAACAGGTCTGGCTTAAGCTAAAAAAAAAATAAAAAAGAAAAAAGAAGCAAAAGAAGAAAAAAAAAAGGTTTACAGTGAGAATAAAGGGAAGGTTTTGTTCATCTACTTCGAGGTTGAAGGCGATTTTCATAACAAGGTAGGCTGCAGAGGAAAAGAAAAAGTAACTCTAGTTTCCAGCACTAAAAATAGTTTTAGAACTTTGAATACTTGAAGAATATTAGTTCTTCAAGAGAACACAGAACATCAAAAGAAAACTGAACCATAATAAAAGCATCCTTCAATATCTTGCCTAAATAAAAGGGACATGGTGCTGGAAGAGATGTGAGACCACTGAGTCAGCCTGGTCATAATGAATCAAGCAAAGGGAAGTACATTAGGGTTTTTTAAGTTAAAAATGAACAAGGCTTTTGCTTTTTGCTTAATAATTTCTGTAGAGCGTAGATGTTTACAACAGGATGCACTAATGTAACAAACACAACAAAAACTACAAACTTCAATTTGATATAAGAAAAAAACACAGTACACTAAGAAGAATGAAGTAATAATTTTATCACCCTTTGCAGGGCCCTATTGTTCTTATGCTTACCTGAAAACCTAACTTAAATATAAAACAGTTTAAGTGAGTAAGGTAAGGAAGTCTTATTTAAAATAATAATAATAATAATAATGTAGCTGACAAAAGGAATATAAGTAGAAAGAACAATTTTGAATTTGTAACTAATATTCCATGTTTACAAATATTATCCTAAATTCCTCCTTTAGCCAGATATATATATATATATATATATATATGTATAAAATATAGGGATAAAAATGTCTTTTAGTTAGCCCTATTTATTCTACTATAACTTTTTTCCCAAGGGATTTTTCTTTCTGTGCCCCTCCCATCTATGTGTGTATTGTTTGCTATGAAATCTTTAAAAAATAATTAAACATCCTATGAAGAACTTCGCCATGAAACTAAGATGAAAAAGCGCCAACGAAGACAGCAGATCTGAAGCTCCGTCTCAGATCCACTCATCTGGACAGACAGATTACCTTAGAAAGGCCTTCACCTCGCGGCCTTAACTTTTTCCTTTCAATACAAAAGAAAACAATAGCCTTCACTCTGGCTATCTTCAGGGGTTGAGGCAAACAGTTTGGCAAAGCCTTTAAAACACAACATTATGAGTTAATTTTCTAACATGGGTAAATCAAGTCTTCCCTAAGACTTTTTATTTTAATCTATGCAAATTATTTTAATAGTTACTTCAAGACAGCCCATGAACAACACAAAAAGTAAGCTCACGGACTGATGGCAGGACTGCACGAAGGAGGCCCGCACAATCCTGGATGTCTTTAAAATCGCATCCTCTTTCCTTCCCGGCACTCCTGGCCTGCTTTATTTTCCTCCCCAGCACTGGACAGTATCTAACGCAGTGTGTATGCTGCCTGCCTTTGTTACCCTCTCCAAACTTCAAGCTAAACAAGGCCGGAGAGCTCCACCCCGCTTTGCTCACCACGAACCCCACGCTCGGAATGTGCCTGCGACAGGGTAAGCCCAACACGGACTCTAACTGGAAGAGACCTCTTTCTTCCTTATGCAGCTCCTTCTCAGTGTTCAAAATTGTACCAGAACGTGGCACCTTCGTTTCATAAAAATAAACTGGATGCTGAAAGAATCGTTTTTACATTTATAACTTTTACTTTCCACATGTTTAGTTCTTTTGCCAGACCAGTTTACGATTTAGGTGGGTAACTTATAAATAAAAATTTCCTACAGGTTCAGTTTTACCAAGTAGAAGAATATCTTATCTTTTAATTTTTTTCACTACTTCATCATCTTTTAGTAATTATCATCTGGTTAATATCTAAGACAAACTTTATATTCTCCTCCTTTCCTTTCTGTACCTCTATAAAAATGCATTTTTCATTATGCACTTTAAATTAAGAATCGCTTATTCTAAACTCTCACCCATGAGTACCTTAAGGGTAGAGATAAATCTTACTCAGCCATGAATTCTTCCACAGTGCTAACAGATTACTTCTCGTTTCTGGCACCTGAGGCAAGCGGTATGACTTTTCCCAAATGAATAAACAGAGTCAACAGCTTCAGGCTCTTGCCTCTGGGCCAAAGATGACTCAATAAATACTATGGAACTGATCAAATGAGCATATTTTAAAAAAGCACATCGTAAACTGCAAAGCACTATAACGAATGTACAATATTTCAGTAAGAAAAACAGATGTCATCTGATTAAGTATTTAAATATAAAAACATATGGAAAAAAATACATTTTAAATTTGCTGATTATTCCTTCAAATTTTAAAAAGTAGTATTTAGAAAACACAGCATAATAAATCTAAGCACCTACGTATTTCTTGTTTAATGTAATATTATTAAAGCACCATATAATAACTTTATTTCCAGACATAGCTTACCAGATTCATCTATATCGGCATCTTCGTCCCATTCCTGAAAAGCACGACTTTCATCTCTTCTGTTTCTCACCCATTCCTCATCAGGTTCAGTATCAAGTTCAGTTGCAGGGCCATTATACCAGTCACCTATTCAACAAATAAACAAGAGGAACAAAATAAGATTACACTAGCTACCATCACAAAAAAATAACCTATTTATAATAAAAATCTCTGCACACACAAAATAGTTGAGCCCTAAGCAATGATTAGCTATTGTTAGAAATATTCAATTATGGTTAAAAAATTACACTTAAATAAGCAAAGAATTCAATTTCAGAGATACTAATAAGAATGATGGAAAATAATTTTCAGTAATCTTCCTGGCAATTTTAGAAATCACTGAATACAATCAAACTCTGTCCCCTACAGTGGCTTCACACTGGCTTGGACAGTATTCCCATCGCAATGACAGCTCATAAACAAAAGGAAGCCAGACTTTCTGCTGAACAGTGAATTAGTCGGCCATTCAGAAGTAGGTAGAAACAGAAGTCAGATTGAAAGGTTAAGGTAAGGCTGCTAAACCACAAACTTAAAAGATCCTGAAGAATATACTGCAACTATATAGGATTTGTGAAATGAGAGACAATGCTGAATTAACTGACTGAACTCCCGACATCACATCTAAACTAAGGTTCCTCAGCCTCGACACCACTGCTACTCCGGGCTGGGGGGTTCTGGGGTGTGGGGGCCTGCCCTATGCACGGCAGGGTGTTAGCGGCAACCCTGGCCTCTACCTGCTGAGGACTGGTAGGTACTCTCTCAGACGCGGCAAACAAAAACGTCTCCACAGACATTTCAGAATGTCCCCTGGACGGGTGTAAAATCAATTCTGAGTGAGAGCCACTGGAAACAAATACTTTAGATAAATAAAAACCATTTTCATTGGAACTTTTAAAGTATATTGAAACAGAAAAAGAAACTTATTAAGATCCACTTAACTTCACAGAAGTCTATCACAGCATTTTAACATTTGATTTTTATATTAAAAAGTACCTACATTATGTATTAATACCTAATTATTCATAATCAAAAAGTTTAACCAAAAAAGGATCTGAAATATCCATATTTGTCTTGTTTGACTTTCATATGCTACTACTAAAAGAAAAAAATTATTCCACATAAAAATAACAATTCTAATCATTTGGTTCATTTAAATCTATCCACTACTCCAAATGGCTTCACTAAAAAAATGTTAAATATCTGAAAGTGCTACACATTAATGTAAAAAGTAAAACTTTAAAAATCAGATTCATAATTATGTGAGAAACACATATTTCCATGTCAAGGTGACAGATAATAGAAAACTTAGAATAACTTAATGTGAATTTTGAGGATATACTCACCTAGAAGAAATTATTTTAATTCAGTGACAAAAAATATATATATGCAATTTTTCCTGTGACTGCATTATATGCTAATGAAAAGAAAATTTTCTTTAATTGTTCACCTGTAAAAAAGTAATTTACCACATAAAATTACCAGAAAATTTTGATTTACTGAATGAGGGATTGCTAATCACCAAAAAATAAAATAAAGTATGCTAAAGTCAAAAACAAATTCAGTTATTTTGTGCCACTAAAAAGGAGCCTTAATGGCACTTCATCTTCATATTTTATATAATTACTTTCTTCTATATCTTTTAAATACTTAAATAATCTTATTATTTAACACTGTCCTGACATCCTATTAATTTTACTTCTAACTTTTGGTTATGGAAAGTCCCAAATACAGTCAAAAGTAGGAAGAAATAGCACTTAAAAAGTAGCATAATGAATACCCATGTACTTAGCACCTACCTTCAAAAAGGATCAACATATTGGCAATTATTTGGCATTCCCTCTCCAACTATTTTTTTCCTGATTATTTTAAAGGAAACTGCACACATCACATAATTCACCCATAAATACTTCATTCAGCTTTGCTAGCTTCTCAAAAATGCATATAAAGAACACACTCTAACCATGAAATCTACTTTTTAGTCAGCCTGTCAGTTTCCCTTTCCTGGCCCTGCCTATTAATGTCTGTGAGGATTCATCTAAAAAAACCAACCAAAAACAAAAAATACCAAATGACATGTTTCTAACACAAACTGAACGTCCCATTCACCTACCTCTGGCCCAGTGAACAGGGTACAGATGTTTCCAGAGCGACCCGGTCTTCGCCAGCTGGGCCCACTTGCTGCTGACTTGACTGCACCGGCATAACTCCTGAGGGTTCAGGTAACTGAAAATCGCCAGCATTACCTCAGGAGGAAGATGCGCTATCCCTGTGGATCGGTCTGACACTTCTGCTTCTGAAAGAAAAAGGAAAACTTCAGCATTAAAGGCTCTAGGGGCAAATGCAGTTAAGAAATTACAATTACATTTCTAGAAAGAAAACCCAGTGCCTGAAGTCCACTCCTTCCTGCTAGCAAGACGGGGAAAGGAAATAAGGTGGATCAGAGGTAACATGGGGCTGGTAAACTTGTTAAGAATCTGCAGGGTTAAACCATCATGGCCCAAATCGTACTTCACCAGTGGGAGCTCCAATAAACACAGATTCGACTTCCTCTTACCAAGGCGTCACAGGAAAAACAGTACTCACTCTGTAGCATAAGCATCATTTGAAAAGGAACCCAACAGGTTATACAGCTTTAAACCAACAAGCGTGGAGTCGGCCAGATGATGAGATCCCCCAGGCATTTTTAAGGACAGACACCAATCTCACCGCGTTATCCATTCACGCGTTATGACTCCTGTCAGTACCTTCCCAGTGTGCCCTCTTTTCACATTTCATTTAAGAGGCCTGTGAAATCTGAATTCTTTAACCTATAGGTACCCTAAGCTGCTCATACATACGTTACTTATCAGCCCGTTGAAACAATATAATGTAAATATTTCTAATGCTGGCACACGTTAGCAGGAATCTTCTTTCATCAACTACTGTAGAAAGTAGTCCATGGATATCTGATTTCCTATAATGTATTATTTCAGTAGCAATTTTCTAGAAAAATGCAAATGAGGTAAGCAATAAAGAATATATAAAAGACTAATTGGTAAAATACTATGAAGAATCTGAGGACTTTGTATGTCTGATTTATCTTCACAAAATATAGAAATGCTATGATCAAATTACTCGAACCTAACCTTTTCCGAATGCAAATATTTGAAAAATAATGCAGCTACAGTTTCCTTTGAAGGAATGGGAAAATTAAACGTAGTAAGTGTGATGCTTTTAAATCCCAGCTCACACTACAATTACACCAGACACAGCAGGTCTTGGCTTGGTGTCTACGGCACAAGCTGAATTTCATAGTGAAGCCCACACGCTTTATGGGTTTAATTACAGCTTAACCTACAAGAATGTTTTTGTTTCAACATGCACCTCACCTACATTGTCAAATAAAAAGAAGAGAAAAGAACTAATTTCAAAAATTTTAAGCTATTTTAACAGCACTGCCATTGTTATTGCCCATGTAGAAGAACCAAAGGAATTTTTACTAACCTAAGAATGCCAATTTTTTTAATGATGTTCTGAAAGGCAAAGCTATCAAAGACAAATAATAAACATGAGGAAGTAGTCTAAGAAAAGAAGTAAGCATATTTCACTTGCATTTCTCATTTGTTTTCTCAAAGCAACTGTGCAAAGGAAAACCATGTCTCTCATGCCCCGTCCCCGTGTACCGCTGGCTGTCCGCTGACAGAATGACACGTGGGAAAGGACAGAGATAAAACTGTAAGCATAAATAATCTGAGAAACTGATGCAAAAAAACCAGGAAAGAAAAAAGCAGCCACTGTGGCCAATGGAACTCAAAAGGATGAATGCGACTGCGGAAGTGCTCTCTATACATGGGGTTTACGATAATTCTGATAGGCCAAATATTATTATTCTATGTGTACAGAAATTCCTTTAAGAAATACTACACTTCATGTGGCCAAGTGTATGAGCGTTAAGTTATCAGACAACACTAAAGTCTAAGAAACTACTGTCTTCAATTAAATTTATACTTGAAAATAAATGGCTTAAATTATTCCTCAAACAGAATCTAGAGTTCATATCAACAAAAACACAAATGGCCTTGAAACTAATAAATTATTCACTTTCTAAACATATGAATCTCACCTTTATCTGACTTTTCATCCACCGAATATTTAAAAAATTTTTGTCGCTCCTCAGCTTGGTTCCACAGGCTCAGACCTCTAAGGAGTTCCGCAGTGTCCTTTTGAGAGCAATGTTGTGCGATCACTTTCTTTTTAATATCCTTCAGCTCTTCGTAGGTAAAATATTCCATTAACATGGGCTGAAAAACCTGAATGAGACAGAACGGTCATGAGGAAAGATGCTTCATTCGTTTTCTTTTTACTCCACCCCTTTTAAATTACTGATGGCTACAGCGTAGTACTATGACCAGCTATTTCAAAGAGAGAAAATTTTTGGTTGCTACCACACAAAGTTAATGTATCCAAATACTATAGAGAAGAAAATCACCGAAAAAGATCATTCTCTCTGAGAATTCTCTGGCTAAGTCAACCCCTAAATAATTTCAAAGCACCAGAACCACAGGGTCTTCCTACACAGAGCTTGTCAAACCCTCTTAACCATCCTCTGGCGGTGAGACAGTTGGGTCAGTTAACTGCCTTCTGCGCCCGCAGTGAACGGCCTCCACCCAAACAGGGCCTCCAAGTCCCGTAGGGATGGAACCAGCCGACCAGAGCCACAAGTCAGACCTCTCCTGAGACTGTCAACTATTCGGTATTACATAGGAAATTTCTCCTTCAAAACAGATGCTTAGTCCCACCTGCTTATTTATACTTAGAATCTTTAGAGGTGAAGTTTTTTTAAAAATGGTTCCACAGATAATTCTGATGCACATTACAAGTGAGGAAACCCTGCTCTGATAGGTGGTTCCGATGCTGGTTGCTTATAACAATAATGTGGGGAGCCTTTAAAATATACCCATACCAATAACTCCCACCTGGCTGAGCTGGTCTGGAAAGGGCTTAGAAGTGTTTCTTTTTTTTTTAAATACCAATCTGATTATAAGGTAAAGCTATAGTTGAGAATAACTCTAACAGCTCATTCACAGCTTAACAAGAATCCAGTTCTTTATAAAACATTTTCTCTATTCCTTACACTGATATTCATTCCACTTTCTCTTTCTTTTTTTTTAAAAGTGAGAGTAAGTTTATGAAAGCTTGGGATCAGTCAGCCAAAGGAAGGCCACCAGGAGACAAGATCGGGGCTGAGCCCGTGGTGAGCTGCCGATGGCCGCTGCTTCCCTGGGTGCAGGTCTCATTGGGACCCTCGGAGCTTTAGATGGAAGAAGCGAGGTACACACCTGAGGAAAGGTGAGCGTGGGTGTACTCAGAGAAGAGCACACCCATCCCCCTTTAAGAAAGAAAATATTCTGTCCATCCGTTCAGTGATATCCTCATACACGTGCACTAGGCATAAGACTGATAAGTTTAACACCATCATTTAATTACTAAAATCCACTTCTAAAATAAAAATATTAAAAATTATTTAAACATATGAAAATAGAGAAGTTTAAAGAATCCTCTAAAGTTCTGAAAATGCATTAGGGTGGCATAAAAAGTTATAAACATTCAGTATAGTGCTATCTGCATAATAAGAAAATACTGAATAAGTGAATTAAATCATTCATTCAATGAAAAGCAACAACCTGAGGTAAAAAAAAAAAAAATTATTGCATTTTTTACCTTGGGTTTTTCTTCATTTTCTAAAATGAACTGGAGGCTTATTTTCCTATGTGTTATTTTGAAGAATCAAAGGCAAAATAATATTTTTTAAATTTATTTCAAATTATAAGAGAAAGTTTATGTGGGAAGTCACAGAGGTAGCAGAAGTGAGCCGGCTGGGCTCAGCAAAGAGGTCACAGAGGCAGGAGAAGGGCCCCTGGCTTAGGGCTGAGAAAAGCAAAGGTAATGTGCCTGGGGGCGGGGAGGGGAGGGGCAGCGGAAAGGCACAGGTGTGCTCAGAAAGCGTACCCCAAATAGCGTAGTTTTAAATTTTATAAATCAAAATCACAAGGAGGAAAAATGATGCTTACCTCCTCTTCCTCTTTCATGTGAGGCAGAAAATCTCTTGTAAAAGCCTCCAATCTTTCTTTCAGCTGTTTCTCATAATTTAACTGCTCATATTCATTCTAAAAACAAAGGAAAAGTATTCTAAGAAGTTCTGCTTCATTAACTCACATTGTACCTGATTCTAAGAAGTGAGTTTAAAATGTAACATAAAACCTTAAAAAAAAGAAACAAAAGACAAATAGCAAAGTGGTCTCTGTACTCTTCTTAGTATAAAGGATGTCTTAAGGACACCTTAACTATGAGTTCCTTTAGTAATGGGATCTCATACTTCTTTTTTAAAATGCTGTAAAAAGTCTAAAAAAAACCAAGTGTTTGCTCAAAACCCCTAATGATTTCTAATGTATATATTTATAAAATGTCTGTGTGTCAGTTTTCTTAATATCCCCAAGAAGGCCCTAGGAGCCTAGTGGACTCTATCATTACAGAATTACTTCAGGGCAGTGATTCTGACCTGGCGTGCAAGAGGCCCACTGGTGAGCTGCAAGAAAGAATGTTTAAAATGTGAAACCCTGACTATTTAGCCTGGGGCACTGACCACTTCACTTTTCCCTCAGACTGTCAAAATAAAAAATGACTACGGCTAAAACAACAATAGCTATCCAGTGTAAATGAATCAAAATTATACCTAATTTTTTGTCAGATAAACAAAAAATATATTTTTTGGTGTGCTGCAGAGTTTTAGTAATTAGGTTATGTGTGCCGTGAGATGAAAAAGGCTGAAAATCGTCGCTTCAGAGTCATCTAGTTTATCTCCCACTAAGCAATTCAGAAGACCTGTTGCGTTAGCCTGCAGAAGACCATATACATTTCTAAAGACAAAGTATCAACTTCTAAAGGCAAAGAGTTCACTGCCATCTTGAAGTAAACCATTCTAAGTCCAGACAGCTGCTAAAAAGTTCTTCCTCATATGAATTCAAATCGAATCTCCCTATAACTTATCCATCATTTCTGTATCAGCCCTCGAGACTTAAAATATTTGGAAAATTTAGAATATAATGAACTTTTAAAATGTGGGAATATTTTATCCCTGCAGAGTCCTCTCTAATCTTTTGCAACTAATTTATTCAGCGGCTTCCTCATATTCTAGCCAATGTCCTCTTCTCTTAGAAGCGCCCACATTATCCACAGGCATACCAAGGGCGTCCATTTCCTACCACATGCCAAGGTTACCAAATTTGCTTTTCCAAACCAAATTATCCTTCTGATCTTTTACGCCTCCTATTCGCTAATACATGCCCACCGGGACTGCACAAGCAGCGCAAACCCAACCTGTCCATAAGGGATCTTCTTTTCCCCAACTGTCTTCTACCCCCTTTCTCTTTCTCCTTTCCTGCTCCCTTTCTATGCAAGCAATACAGCCTGTCAATTCTATTTATCCTAAAAAATTCTCAAGTCAGTCTCTTCCCCTCTATCTCCACTCCACTAGTCACTACTTTAGTTCAGACCTAATCATTTTATAGAATTGGTAATATAGAATCTTAATATACCGTAGGGGGCAAAAGGAGGCTGACAGTTGTTCACACAGAAAATAATACAATAATTAATAAATAATAATACAAGAATAAACTGGTTCCTGTACTCACAACTATGAACCTCCTTTTGCCCCACCCTGTATAAAATTCAACGAGAATAAAAGAGTATTCAATAAAAAATGACCCTCCCCTCACCGCCAGCCAGCACCCTAGGCTACCGGCCCACCCCCCACCTCCCCAACAGGCAGCTACGTCATGCTCTTCCACAGACAACACAGTAACTTGTTATAAGTCCTCCTGCTTGGGCCTTTTCTCCCCCTCAAGTCGTCCTCTCCCTGCTGCAGAACAGCCCTTCGAGGTGGGACACCGTTCTCCACGGGACAGGTGCATGGTGGTCTGACAGAGTTGGAACTTAGGTCTGTGCTTCACCAAGCCAGCAGGGAGATAAACAAAGACCAAATTTTAAATATCCTGTAATTCATAAATATAATCAATAGAAAAATCTCTATCCTTCTCCTAAACTACACTCGAAAGTATCTTTATGTTAACAATTAAAAATGATCCTGTTTCTCGCCCTGGCCCATTGGAAGAGTATCGTCCAATACGCCACGACTGCAGGGTTCAATCTGGTCAGGGCACACACGAGAATTAACCGACGGACATACCAGTAAGTGGAACAACGATGTCTCTCTCTCTCTTTCTCTCTCTCTCCCCCCCCACTCCCCTTCCTCTAAAATAAATAAATTAAAAAAGCATTATCCTGTTTAACAAACTCTGTGCCCTAAAATATGAAAAGAAAATACAGTAAATATTTTAGCTAACAGTCTATTTTAAAATAAGTACAATTTTTAAAAAGTGTTTATTCATTCTGTATAACGATTTTACCTTTAGTCACCAGCAACAGCACTTATTATCTTTAAGAGTCCAGCAAATACTATAAGTAAAAATGTTACGATAATTAAAATTTCAACTTCAAAAACAAGTTAAAGATTTAGAGAGTGGCATTCATTATAAACTATTATACGCAGCAATAAAGACGAAACAGGCCCAGATTTCACCAAACCTGAGGTTCCGCTGAGCCCTCTTCTCTACTCGGCCCGACCTTGCACTTTGTCCTTGGCACCCGTTGTGCAGTTTTAGCAAAAACCACCCGGAGTCGATCTGCTCTTCCGAAGAAATGGCCCAACTCTCAGAACCTCATCACCCTCGGTATCTATTCGTCCTTGAGATCTTATCACCCTGGTGTGTCTTCAGGAAAAATCCTGTCCGTCCAGCTAGAACCTCCCTCTAGCCTTGAAGTCACTCTCAGTAATTTTCCTGCCCCCACCCTGCTCCTTAACTAACTGTAAACCCCCGCTTGTCCCTGTTATTCAGAGCTCAACCCCACTGCAGCAACCCCTTGAATACAGTCTTCCTTACTGTCATGTCCAAATTCTTCTTTAACAGAGCATCATTTACTATAAAATGCTGACGGGTTTTGCCAATGACATACCAGAAGACAAGCTGCGATACTGAACACCCAGTTTTACAACTCACCTTAACATTCTTCAGTCCCTTTTCAAAGAGGCTAAGCATCTCGGAGAGTTTATTGTCAGAATGCACATTATAAATAGTCTGGCTGCGTTGCTGAAGCAAACCAATAATGTACTCATTTTCAATCTGCTCATGCATTTTGAACTCCTTAAAAGTAGCATACAGAGACTGCAGAAGAGCGCGGAAATCATTGTTGTTGGAAAAGTTGGTTTTAGAAAGCTGAATAAAAAGTTAAAAACAAAGGCATAATAAATACATGTATTCACCAATAAAAAATATTTAAATGCATTCCTATTCAATTTGTACACTGCAAAATACCTCTCTTGTATTGTACTTGGTTAAATTAAAGTACTTGGTTAAATTTAAGGTTTCTTTAAATAAAAGGGATTAGACTAGACTCCTTTCAAATCTAAAATTCCATCAGTCTAAATGTATGCTGAATACGATACTCCACAGTTATATGTAAACATTAAAATAGTTGTATAAGCACGGCCCAGGAAATATAGCCGATAATACTGTAATAACGATGTAAAAATAGCTGGTAGAAAGTGCTTTTTTCTTTGTTTAAAATGTTCTTCACACTGTTATATTACTTCTACAATTTAATTCAAAAATATTCTATTATAGTTTGTTTAAACTTTAATACCAAGATGGGTCTGCTCTATTCAGAAAATAATTATAAAATATTGAGCTATTCGAACATTAATAGATAATTTCAGAGGAACGTACTTTTTAACAGAATACTGGGATAAACACTTAGCAGCTTATATTAGGAATGACGTACTTTCCTGGAGTGAAGGCATTACAATAGTACAATGTGGAACCCCAGGGCATAGGAAGGTAAATGCACTTGAAGGACAGACACAAATCAATGAAAACATAAAGAAACAAATACACGGCCATCTTTAAATTCTACTGTCCAACAGAGAAGATGACAATCCTGACATAATTTTAATTTTTTACATTTAAATGGTATATTAAATTTCCGTGTTTCAGGCATATATATTACCAACTTGATTCAAATTAAAGTTCAAATATTCAAACCTTCCACTGCCCCCGTTGCCATATTAAACCTAATTTAAATTATATCAATTTCGGTTTCAAAATTCACTTTAAAGAGGAAAACCCGATAAGGTTAGAAACAACAGACAGTAAATGGATGGGGAGAAGCTACTAACACCATACTTCCTAGACTCGCTGTGCGAAGTCTGACCTAGACGTCCTCAAACGGACCACAGTCCAGGCTGTCTGTCTGTTCTCAGCAGGAATAGTAGGCTCTTGATTCGAAGCATCAGAAAAAAAATGACTAAGGCAAAACAATTCCACTACACACAACAGAATTAATTTAGTTTCTGTAAAAGGCAGTATGGAGCAGGTATTGAGTCATTTGGAGAAAAGCAGACCTATGGTCAGGTTCTCTAAGATCCCCGTCCTACCATTTATTTAGACGTGTAACCGTATATAAGTTAATTTCCTCCCTCTGTGTGTTAGTGTCTTCTTGGTGTTAAACAGGAAGAATAACAATACCTGTACTTCACACGGGAGCTGTGAGATTAAAATGAATTAATCCTTAGTAAATGTTAGCTATCAGTTTGAAAGTTAATCATTCAGTTTTATAAATTCTTGCATTTTTTACTCTAATCAGATATCTAATGAGCAGCAATCATGAGCCAGCACTGTTTCTGATACTTGGGATGCATCAGTTAACAAAAATGATATCTCAGCCTTGATAGAGCTTACATTCTATTATGTAAGTGAAGGGAAATAAGACAATGAGTAGTACCCACAATAAATACGTAAATTATCTAGAACAGGGGTATCTTAAGTTGTTGCACAAAAGTAGCCATACAAATGAGTGTGGCTGTATTGCAAAAGAACTTTATTTATGAGTACTGAAATTTGATTTTCATATAATTTTTATATCCTAAAATACTGGATTGGCCAAAAAGTCCATTTAGCTTTTTCCATTAAATAGAAGACACATTCTCATTGTCACCAATAACTATTGACTTGGACATTTTGAGTATGCCGGCTGTCTCCCACTATTGGCTTCTCGTGGGTAGAGGCCAGGGGTGCTGCTAAACATCTCCCAATGCATAAGATAGCCCCCAGGAAAGAACTGTATATTTCACAATATCATCTAACAGAACTGTTTCAAATGAAGTTAAAGACAACTAAGCACTACTAGAGCCATCGTACAAAAAAAAAAAAAAAAGAAAAAACTAAACAACTTTTTAGCCAATCCAATATTATTCTTTTAATTTTTTTCTCACTTTAGCTCCTAAAATCATACAAAACAACACAGAATTATTTGGTTAAACCAATGTAGATGTATTTTTTAAAAATAGATTTTTACCCCAAGAAATGCCACATAAGATCACAACAAAATTCACTAGTGTTTAATTTCAGCAAATACTATTCTGTCACTTTATTTTTTTAAAAATTAAAAATCAGTCAGTAGAAATGAATCAAAAGAAAGCATTAACAGTGGCTCTAATTTTTTTAAAAACAAAAGCATGGCAAAAGTAAATGTCTGAGGCCCTGGCCGAGTAGCTCCCTTGATCAGAGTGTGGTCCCCATAAGTCAAGGTTGTGGGTTCAATCCCATGTCAGGACACACACAAGAATCAACCAATGAATGCATAAATAAGTGGAACAACATATCAATGTCTGTCTGTCTCTCTTCCCCTCCCCATTCCCTCCCTTCTTGTTTCTCTAAACACAATAAATAATTTGTTTTTTAAAATGTCCTTGCATGAGTTAAGGAAAATAACATCTTAAAAGACATGCAGAAAAATCTGCATACATTCTCACTGGACTATTAGAAAATCTTTCAGATTTAATGACCAGCTTAGGTAAAGCCCAGGTCCATGGTACGGACTGAAAAACCAAATCAGACACGTAAGAGGACGCCATGTTACATGTGGAGTCGGTGCAGCACAGTGGTTACTCTGGAGCCAGATCACTGAGGCGTGAGTCTATCTCCGCCAGCAAAAGCCATTAAAAATGCTCTGCACCTCGGTTTCTTCATCTGTAAAATAAGGCTAATAATATTAAACTAACACATGCAACCCAAGCATGTGCCCTGACCGAGAATCAAACCAGCGACCTTTCGCTCTGTAGGACGAGGCTCAATCAGCTTAGTTAGCTACACTGGTCAGGGCAAGCATGTTTTTAACCTGATACTAAAGTCAGTAAATTCAGCAGAGCATATACAATTTAACTTTTAAAAATCTGTTCATATGAGTTGTTTTTTAAAATTTTGCTTGTCTCTACAAAGTTATTCAAGTGTATAGACTTGATTGAGAAAAAATAAATCCATACACTAATAACATCTGGGACATACTGAGGCCTATGATGTGCTAAGTATTATACAGTAATAAGTATTTTTAGATGTTATTCTTACAATAATCCTAGAAAGTAGGTATTATAATTCTTATTTTTTTAAATATTTTTTATTGTTTTTCTATTACAGTTGTCCCTCTTTTTCCCCCACTGCTTCCCCCTACCCCCCACCCCTTCTCCCACAATCCCCACCCTGTTGTCCGTGTCCATGGGTCATTTATACTAGTTCCTTAACTAGACCCTTCCCCTTCTTACCCCCCTTCTCTCCCTACCCCCTCCCCGCTATAATTCTTAATTTATAGGTGAAAAAACCTGAGGCTGAGAAAATAACTTACCCAAAACCAAACAAGTAGTAGGCATCAGAACAGAGATCAAATCTCTAAAACCTATGTTCTTTCCACAAGACACAATGTTAGTCCCAATCATAAAGCTGTCTTTTCAGATCCAGCAGAGTAAACTGTCAAAGTGTCAGTTCTAAAGCAATAGCTCTCCCAAGGGAGTTGATTTTGGCACACACACACACACACACACACACACACACACACACACACACACACGCCCCCGAAACGAATGCGCAAGGTCTAGGGACATTTTTGAATGTCACTTCTGCAGAAGTGCTACTGACATCTAGTGGGTACCAGTCAGGAATCTGGCTAAACACCCTGAAAGTGCACAGGACAGCCCCTACAACAAAGAATCGTCTGACCCAAAATGTCAGTAATGCTGCTCTAAAGAAGTGCTTTTCAAACATGTTTAACCATGACCATTTGTTAGTATGAAATACAGTGACACACACACACACACCACAGACACTTCACACAAATTTTAGCCAACAGTATTTTCCTCTCTAACTGTGGAGTTTTTTAATGCTGTTTCTGACTCACAAAATTGATTTAATGACCCACAAATGGGTCATTGGACATACTTTGAAAAACAATGTTGTAAGGTAAGATACAAAAGTTCCTAAGTGACCTATAAACTTGTATAATCTGATGTCTAGTAAATTCAACGAAAAAATAAAAACCTATGTAAAACAGAATATACATAATCAACAAATAGTAGCAACCAGTAACATGATATCTCCCATATTTAAAAATGGTGGCTAACTTTCTGTCTCAGGCCCTCTACAACCTAAAAGCTTACAGCATGCCTTCAAACTGATTTGAAAAGTTGTGTGTCACTTAAATACTAGATAATAAGTTCAAAAACAGGTATGAAAACAGACTAACAAAACCCAAACACTATCATTACCCCAAGTAAGTGTTTACTTTTTGTCTACTCAGACAACGCTTTCATTTAATCAAGGGACTTTACCCTTAATGAAGGAAACCAACCATCTCTGGTCAAACTAACTCTACAGACAGAATAACCTGTGATCCTCAGGGAAAATGTTTTGCATAAAATCATATAGCTAGTAGTAAGCAGCAGAACCAGTAAGGCAATGCAAAAAACATGGGCTTCAGAAAGGGGAAAATCCTAAGATTAAAATTCAGGCTCCCCTAATTACTAGTTGAGTGAGTTGGGTAAGTTACTTAACCACTAAGTCTGTTTCTTCATCTTTAAATAAGGGATAATATTTGTCTCACAGGGCTCTTGTGAGGATTTAAAGTAATAACATACGCATGTAGTAAGAGCTCATTAAATTCCCTTTTCCTTCCTCTCCTAGCTCTCAAATTCAACATTCTCTCAAATAAACCAGTCTTCTTAATGTCAGTCAATAACAGTTTTTACAGGTATGCAAAGAAATAGAAAAATGAAGAAAACTAAATGAACTCTTTATAAAGCTATACTTGTTCAATTTTTAAAAAATAAGCCCTGACCAGCATGGCTCAGTTGGTTGAGCATCAACCTGCAAAGTGAAGGATCACAGGTTTGATTCCCGGTCAGGGTACATCATGCCTGGGTTGCCGGCCAGTGCTGGATGGGATGTGTGCGAGACTCAACCAAACAATGTTTCTCTCTCTTTCTCCCTCCCTTTTCCTCTCTCCAAAAATAAACAAAATCTTTAAAAAAATAATAATAATAATAACAATTTGTTCTGCCCAGCCAGGTGGCTCAGTTGATTGGAGCATCAACCCCTACACCACAGGATTGAGGGTTCGATCCCTGGTCAGGGCACATGCCTGGGTTGCAGGTTCGATCTCCGGTCGGGGCTCGTACGGAAGGCAACTGATGGATGTTTTTCTCTCACGTGGATGTTTTTCTCTCTCTCCCTTTCACTCTCCCTTCTCTCTAAAAGCAATGAAAAAATGTCCTGGGTTGAAGATTTAAAAAAACAAAAAAAAAAAAAAAAAAAACTGGTTCTCATTTTGTAAAGTTTTACTATAGGCTTTTTGGGTTGGATATCCCTGGTCTATGCAACCAAAAGACAGTAAAGGCAAAACGTGGGGTAGTAACTGAATAAACAAATAGTCCTTTAAGACTGTCCAGCCTTGCTTGCCCTGACCAGTGTGACTCAACTGGTTGGGCGTCACCCCCCAAAGCAAAAGGTCACCAGTTCGTTTCCTGGTCAGGGCACACGCCTAGGTTGCCAGTTTGGTCCTGGTCGGCCACGTGTGAAGGCAACCAATCAATGTTTCTCTCCCTCTGTCTTCCTCCAGTCCCCTCTCAAATAAATAAATAAACAAATAAATGATTTTTTAAAAGACTATTTAGCCATTATAAAATACTTATTTTTCCACACTAGCTCCCAAAGAATGTCCTAGGACAGAGTTACATTAGCTATTAGTATCAAGAAGAAATCCAGATATATCATAGAATTCTTACGCAGTTTTGTTTTCCCCTAAATTACCTTGGTCTACAGGTCAGAAAAATTGGACTATTAATCTTCCTGAATATATACAGCCATCTCATTAACTACATCTAATTAGTTCAGAATTAGTGATGATTTTCACTTACGCTATGTCAAACCAAAAATGCTTTCTAGTTATTGCAAGGGGAACATATGATTACTAAAAAGAACCTTAGTTGAGTCAGATATTGTTTTTAAAAATGGCACTGTATTTCCAAAATTTGTTCTAGTGTTCTCAATCACCAGGTAATGACACACAAAATTAGTAATTAACTTTTTCGAAATTGTAATATAAGGCTGGTTAGTTTAGTACATAATTAATTTTGTGATTCTTAATTATTTTAGTAGAGTATCAAGCATATGGAAATCTAATGGAAGCCACACACCTTCTAGGAAAATGTGCACAAGCACAAAAACGCCCAGAGCAATTTCAGGTGGTCCCCCAGACCACCTCTCCCCAAATCTGAAATGGAGAGAAGACTCCAGATTCCATTAGTCCTCAGTAGCTCTCCTTTTTTGATTTTGAGAAAGTAAAAAACCTCCCCATTTTTTTTTTCTTTGCTGCCATTAAAGGATACTGCCAGAGTAAGTTCAAAAGCCAGGGGAGCTAAAAAAAACTACCGTGAGCAAACTCAAAAATTCAGGGTTACTCAGCTGAACTAACGGCTTACCCATCCTTGATGCTTCGACTGGGTAAGCAGTCCTCGCCCTTGGCTGCACCCGGGACCCACCCCGGAGCTTTCAATGACAGCAGCACGGGCCCCTTCCCGATGGGGACGCGTTCTGAGAAATCCATCACGCAGCGATTTCGCTGTTCCGTGCGCGCCGCCCGGGGAGCTCACTCGCGGCTCGGCCCCGCCGACGACAGCCCCCTGCACACCTGGGCTGGACGCTGGCGCCTGTCGCTTCTAGGCTGCGAGCCTGGGCGGCCCGTTGCTACCCAGAAGGTGACTTCATGCACCAGAGAAAATAATGCCATCAAGAGACACAGGGCAAGACATGACATACTGGTTTCCAGCCAACGTTCTTTATACGCAGAGAAACTACACTCCAAAGTAACAACAGTGCAGTACAGCAAATACATCGACGAGGGACCGAGTCATTTAATGTCCCTATCATGGACTCCGTCCGGTACAGAGCCGCATGTGTTAAACTTTTACTCCACTGGCAACAACAGAGGAGGTCTGTTTGCACCAGCATCACCGCAAACGCATGAGTAATGTATTGGGGACAATGGCTCCAATGTCACCAGGCCACAGGAATTTTTCAGGTCCATTACAATCTTACGGCACCAAGGTCATACCTGTGGTTCCTCCCAGGCTGAAAAGTCATGTGGCTGCGTGACTGTACCTGATGCCTGCCCCCACCTCCGGCCACCCCCAGAGATCTTGATTTTAGGGGTGCGGGGGTCAGGATTTTTAACAGTTTCGGGGGTGATGCTAAGGAGCAGCCGAGGTTGAGAAGCCCGGCCCTAGAACACCTTGGTGTTTAAACCTGTATCTAAATCAGGTTTTGTTTTGTTTTGCTTTTAATTCCCAAACGAAGGGCGGGAAAGAATGGCTGTAGGTGCACTTTTAATTCACTGCTGGTTTGGAGCGTGGCCTGGCCACGAGCCCTCTGGACATCCTCCGCCCACGTCCGGGCCACGGGAACCCCTCTTCTCTCTAACGGCGGCTCTGCTCACCGCTATGGTGGCTGTGCTGAAACAATAATTGTTTAACTGTATTTTGTTCGGGTCATTTCTGCACGGAACAGAACTGCCCGGAGTTTTCAGAACAGAGCCGCACGGGCTTTCCCCAGCGTCAGCGGACAAAAACGTGGAATCTTACTATTGTTTTCAAACCATCGGGAAAAGGCCCGGAACCATCCCCACAAACGTGCCGGCTCGGCTCCGGCTGCACCAGTTCGGAGTCCAAAAGGGTCCTCCGGGTTACCCCAACTTTCCCCGGGGCCCCTTGAACCCGGGCCCACGCAGAGAATTCCAGCGGAGAAGAGCTGTCTCGGAACAACATCTACAAGGCGTAAATGCTCGAGACAATCAAAGTTGCCAGAAGGGGGGAAACAAAAACAGAAACGCGAACGAAGAGGGAAGGCTGGCCAGCTCCTGAGCCGGTGAACACGGTTTTTCTCCCGGATCAGACCGGCGATCGGCTGCGGCTGAGAACGGCCTCGGGGCGGTTGGGAGAGGCTTCCCGTGCAGCCAGGAAGCAGCTCGAGGCTCCGAAGATGGATGGATGGGGTTTCGGCAAAGAACCCGGGAGCCCCCGAAGCAGCCGCGCGGAGGGCGGGGGGCGGAGGGCGGGGGCCGCGGGGAGGCGGGCACAGCCGCGGGGACGGCCGGCCCCCCGCTGATGGGAAGCCCACCGCCGGTGGCAGATGGGCCCGAGCCCCCGGAGGTCGGCGGGGAGCCAAGGTGCCCCTCTCCCGAGGGCGCACGAGGCCCGGCGCGGCCCCGGGAAGCCGCCCCCCCACCCCCGGCCAGGAGGGCCGCGCCGCCGGCCCCGAGGGCACGTCGGGGGCCGCGGGGCGCGCGGGGGCGCGGGCCCCCGGGGAGGATGCGGGGCAGCGAGCGCGGCGCTGACAGCTACGCAGGCGGCGATGGTCGCGGCGCGGCCCCGGGAGCTGCGGCCCCGCGCAGGCCAGGCCGCCCGGGGAGCCGGTCCGCAACTCCGCTCCGCCTGCGCCGCCCAGAGCGAGAGGCCCCGCGCCCCGTTACCTTGTCGCAGTAGAGCCCCACCAGCTGCTTCATCCGCCAGTGCGGGGCGGTGAACACGTCCACTTCTTCTGGGAAGGGCGCCATCGCCGCAGCCGCAGCCTCCGCCTCAGCAGCCGCGGCCGCCGCCTCTCCATAGACACCCTCGCCGCCGGGCAGAGGCGGCGCGCCCCCCTGCGCATGCGCCCGCCCCGTCGGCGCGCGCGGCCGGGCTGCCGGGCCGGTCGGGACGCGGGGGCGCGCGGGCCGCCGTCGCCATGCGGTCCCCGCGCCCACGTGACCGGCTGTGCGGCGGGCGCGGGCCTCCACCTCCCGTCTCCGCGCTGTGGCTTCCTTACCCCCTTCTCGTGCCGCAGAGAGAAGCCGAGGCTTCCTTTCCGTTTTGCAACATGAAACAAGGCGGGGTGTCGTTTGAGCGGCGCTCTGGGCGCTTCTCTCGCCGCTCAGCCCCCCGGCCCTCGAGACCAAGGCAGCGAGCACAATGGGCTCGGGCGGGCGGGGCGCTCAGCCTGGGCGCCGCGGGCCCCGACTCCCCGTGTGCCAGGGGCACTGCGCGGTGTGTGCCTCGGGCCCTGCTGGGCAGCCCTCTGCCTCCCCAGTGATTGGTGAACCGGGCCTGTGGGCCCCGGGGGCTTGCCACCCGCAGGGGAGAAGGTGGTGCGTGGCCAGGCGGACCCTGGGGACCCCCGCAGGCAGCTCAGGGCAGGCGCCTGGGTCTCTGTCTGGGTCGGGGGCCAGGGCAGAGACCAAAGGCCTGGGCATCTCCTTCCATCTCCTCTGGGGCCGGAGGCAAGAGCCGTGGCATTCTGGAGAATTTCCCAAGGTGGGAAAAAATTCTGGGCATCGAGGAGGCAGGAGGGCGCCTCAAGCACGGGAATGGCAGGCCTGGTGTGGCAGGAAGGCCGTGGGTGGCGGGGGACGGTGACTAATCAGGGAAGCAGCAGCGGCTCCGGAAGAGGAGATTTAAGGAGATCACCGCGGAGAGAACTCTCCCTCCCCCACAGGTCACGGGGGCCCGACCCCAGCCCCCAGGGAGCCCGTTAGGGGCGCCATTGACCCCGATCAACCTTCCACTGGTCGGCAGGAAGATTAAGGAACACAAGAAACGGAAGAAAACAGGGAAGCCTGAGAACCTGGCAGGATTGATTGGTGAGGACAGAGTGAAGAAAGAAAATGGAGTCACCGCGATCCAGCTGCCGGCTTCCTGAAAGCCAGCGGGCTGTGGCAGGACACAACTTGGACCAATCCGGGGGATAAGAACGCAGGACCGATTCGTCCCAAGAATGAACTTGTTAGTATAAGAACTCAGAGCGCCACGTTTTTTGTGTTTGTTTTTCCCTTCTTAGGAACACTCGAGTCTTATCTAGTTGTGTGTCCCGTTTACAAACCCTAGGAGTCTTGAATACATCTTTGCCCTTTATTTCTAGCCAGAGCCTCCTGACTGCTAGGCTGACGATGGCCATAAACTCCAGGGGGGACAAGAACCGGATATGTTCTGTTCACATCTTACAGGCCTATTGTCAGTCTCAGTTTCATGACACCATCAGGGTTTGATAAATAATCTGGTTTTGCCAGATACTACTTGCATGAACCTTGGTAAACTCCATGACTACTCCAGACCTCAGTTCCCTCCTACATAAAATACAGGTGATGCTGCTGGGGACTAACCCTGAAGAGGGCCCCACACCATGCTGGCACCCTGACCTTGGCCTCTGAACATCAAGGACTATGAAAAATAAATTTCAGTTCTCTATAACCACCCCCCGCCCCCCAGGCCAGGGCATTTTTATTGTAGCAGTCTGAGCTAAGACAATTACCTACCTCATAGGACTTGTGCGGATTAAGAGAATGCACATATTTGAGCTGCTTATAATAGTACCTGGGACATATAAGTACTGCCTGTAAGCTATGATTATTAAGTAAAACAACTCTGTGAGGTAGGGCTGTCGGAAACTTAGTCCTGAAGGCATGCTGGTAGTTGTCTAGGGTCCCACAAATCGGTACATGAATCATCTGGCCATGTGAATCCGGGTTGGACAATACCCTTCCAGGCACTGTGTTAGTTATGTGAGATGCAGAGGTGATGACTTATGCAGTCTGTCCTAAAAACACAAGAATAATGCTTAAGTAATAGCATGTAGGTAAAGTTCTTGATTTCTTTCTCTCTTTCTCATCGTCTCCTTTGTCCTTTCTTTTTATGGGCTCTGCCTCTATATATTTTTAATATTCCCCAGAATGCATTTTCCAATTTCCCCTCCATTTCTTTCTTTCATCCTGATTTTTCACTCCAGCTGTCTTGAAATGTAGCCTCACACCTTGGGTGAAGCAGTTATACAGGAAAACCAAGTGCGATCATGGAAACGTGGACTTGGTTTTATCCTCAGCACTTAGAACAGTGCCCATCATACAGTTACTACTCAGTATCTGTTGTAGAGACAGAAGGAACGAGGGAAGTTCATGGCATCTTGTAATTACCTAATTTTAACCGACGTGCAACACCGTGCCTTATTTCCCAGTGCCTGTCTGTGCCGGGGCTCTGTGTGCCCTCTCGAACCAGGCACAGGAAATAGGTGTTGAACAGCAACAACAAAATTCATCCACACAGTTTCACCGTGACCCAGAATTTGAAGCTCTGTAGTCAACTGAACAGTCATAACAGCCACTTTGGACTCTGGCCATTTCAGGGAATTTGTTTAAGATGACAAAATGAAAGAAAGGACGTGATAGTAAGCCCTGTGGGTCATTCTTCTCTTTGAAAGAAGCTGTTAACATCAGCTCCGTATGCTGAGTAATGTAGCAATTAATAACCTGATGTAACAACATAAATGATTGATTTACATTAAACTTTAGCCCAGAAAGAAGACATTGATCGTTTTAGTATCATTATTGTAGGTATTGCAACTGCAGCAGATCAGGAACTTATTAAGGCCAAGGTTGTCGGTTTAATCACCTCTCTGATTCTTCTGGTATTCGACAGGAGAGAAATTCCAACCAACCACCTTGCAATCGGCCACCACAAGGAGACTGGATAAGGCGTAAGAACAAAGCAGTGAAAATGCACACTGTATAGTGCCTGGAGGATCTGTGGTTCCGTCTTTCACCTTCTCATTCTCCTTGAAAAAACTGCATGCCACGGGGGAAAACGAAGGATGCCAACTCATTCCCTGGTGACCTAAAAGTATTATGACACTAGGCCTCTTCTCTAGTGTTTCCCAACCCCGGTTTGAGGGCTGCAGAAAGACCGCTGGTTCGGAAAGTCTGCTCTCAGGCACGTAACTGTTTATTTAATGAGGGTGTGGCACGGCACTTTCCCCGATAGGGGGCTCGTTGTGAAAACAAGCAGTGAAAGAATGTTGCTGTATTCTAAAACAGCTAGAATTCCAGCCGTGTCTCCTCCCAGGGCTGGTCCTCCTCGTCAGACAAAGTAGCCGATCAACAACTGTTACAGAATTAACAGGAGAGTTTCTAGTAAGGATGATGGCATTACTGTATTGAAAGAAAAGACAGGCACTGAGTTGTAATGCAAAGCCAAATGCTACTTCCTGTTTGTTTGTTTTCCTTTAGCTTACTGTACTTTATATGAAATGTCTATAGGCCTGCAGTTTGCCCTAAACCCTTACTTTTTTTTTCATTGAAATAGTGAAAATATAATAAAAGCTTTCACACAATGATCAAAAATATTGAAAACAATGTTTTGGAAACAAATCACTAGAATACTAGATATTAGATAAGTAAATTATATCACATTAATTCAATGAACAAATATGCATCTGTTACAAAGTGTGCGATAACTATGTTTGCAGTGAAACCAAGATTTACTTAATTTAAAAAAATGTAGAAACAGTTTGTTAAGGATGCTCTCACGTGTGTTAAAATAGACATACAGTGGTACCTGGGGACTCATCGTTAGCGCATTCCCACAAGTGGTAAGCAAGCAATGAACCATGAAGTTATTTTCTCTTGTGCTGGGCGGCGTCGTGACTCACACAAGTTCAAGCACAGGCAACAAGTGGCGTGCAAGGGCCGAGTGCTGAAACATTGTTTCCTCATCCACATGCAACGTGCACCAGTTTTGACGAGTTCTGAGCCAATGAGTATCCAGGTACGAGTGCGTTTCTAGAATAATTCAGCCGAAACTTGCGAGCAGGGGCTCTGGGATGAAGAGCCATTAAATGCTTTTTAAAACTGTACCCTTCACTATGGTTTTAGTATTTTACGATGTTCACTTACTGCTCTTACAGTTATAAAAATTCATTGATAAGAATGCATTTGAAAAGAACTTAGGCAGTAACTGTCAAATCTTTACAGGTGCTATTAAAGGAAAACATGTTTGATTCTATGTACTCAGTAGAAACAGAGCTAATTGCAAGTAGAACCATTTTATGTTTATCCCCAAATGGTATTCTGACCTGAGTTGTACATCTGCTTTGCCTCTGGCTTTTCCACTGACAGTGCCGTTTAGTCCACATCCACTTTCCCCTTGGGACCAGAAGCGCCTTTGAGGGTTTTTAATGACATCGGGGAGATGGGCATGGTAGAATGTAAACTGAAAAAATCAGGATCAAAATGGTTCATACACTATAACCCCCACTAAGTTTACAAAAATGCGTAAGGCGGGCTGGAAATAACAAAGCCTTTATAAGTCTCCTTTGAATGATATTTTTCTTTTCTTTCCAGTGTTTTAAATGAGCGTATTTTACTTCTCATGTCAGAAATATAGAAATGCATGTATTACAAACAATCCGATGACAACCACATTTGATACATTTCAAAGGGGCTAAAAGAGAGTATGCGTGTATTAAAATGTTGACAGTGGTTGTCTCTGGTGGTGGGACTGTGGCTGATTTGGGTGAAGGGAGAGCTACTGTTTTCTCAATGTTTTAACAAAAATGTTCCTGAAATTGTGTAGCTGAAAAACAAATTTAGTTTTTTTTAAAGATTCCCATGTTACTAACATAAACCACCATATGATCTACAACGCCAGCGCTACCTCCAGTCTCATGCGGGCTCATCCTACCATGCAGACACATAAAGAAAGTCCTAGGATGCTTCCTGTACCTGTGCCTAAGTATCTTTGCCTTCGTCCCAGCCACACGGTCCCATCCTTCTAGCACAGGACTTGCTCAGCTTGTCCCTAGGAGGCCATTCCAGTGAGTTCTTGGTGGCCCTGAGACCACCAAGCTCCTGGGGCACTTCCCACAGGACACACACCCAGGACCTTCTTCACCGTGGCTAGGCCTCCCTCTCCAGCCAAGGGTTCTACCAGCTCTTTTAAAAATCCACATCGCTGCTGCAAAGTTGGGGGGCGGCATCTACAGCATTGGGCATTTCCCTGTTCGGTGTCTGTCGTAATCACAATGAGTCTCTGTGTCCCTTCCCAAAACTTCAAGTGTGCATTTGGGGAGCACGTGCTTCCCCTTTTTGACTGACAGGACAGGCCATCATATCGGAGTACAGGTGCTACTTACTGTGCCCTTTCAAAGTGTGATGCTCTTGCCCCTAGACATGGCTCCTTGATGCCTCATACATGAGAAAATGAAATGCTTGGACATATACAAAGGCAAAGAATACCAAAGAGCCAAGACAAGGAAAAGGCATAAAAGACATAGGAGAGAGGATAAGACAGAAATAAAAAGATGAGGAAAAGCAGAGTGGGGGATGACTAAAGGAAAGAAAAGATAGAGGTGGAAATAGAAGAAAACAACAATTAAAATGCATTAAGGCCTTCTCATGCACCAGGCACTATTAATGCTTTACATGAATTATCATGTGTAATCCTCGCAACTACTATACATGGAAAGTTCTTTTTTTCTCACTTGGCAAAAAAGAAAACGGTGTTTAGAGAGAGTTAATGACTTGTCCAAGGTTTAGAGTCAGTTAATAGAAAATCAGGGAGAGAGAAATCTATGTCTTTCTCAGCCTAGAGCATGTACTTAACCCTACACTGAAAGACAATTCTCTGTCATTAATTTCTATCGACAAACTACAGTAGTCCCTCTCTATATTGTGGTTCACTTATTGCGGCCTCACTGTATCGCGGGATTTTAAAAAATATATTTAATTATTTATCAAAGATTTTCGCTATATCACGGGATTTTGCGGTACTGTGTGCATATGTTGTTAAAGTTACGTAGGTTTAAGAGTGTAGAATGTGTTTAAGAACATAAGTAGTGTTTATAAA
Organism: Furipterus horrens; assembly: GCF_987537825.1. Classification (NCBI taxonomy): domain Eukaryota; kingdom Metazoa; phylum Chordata; class Mammalia; order Chiroptera; family Furipteridae; genus Furipterus; species Furipterus horrens. Next base: position 210,480,505 of record NW_028327172.1, on the reverse strand, counting down.
AGTGTGGGAAAGGTTAATAAGGGACTGGGAACGGTTTATAAGTGTGTGGGAAGGATTTATAAAGCCTTAAAATATATATAAATACTAAAATAAATGTAAGGTTTCTACTTCGTGGATTTTCACCTATCGCAGGGGGTCTAGAACATCATACCCGTGATAAGTGAGGGAATGCTGTAAATACTTACTATGTGCTATTAACTTCTGAACTGTAATCAAAGGTGACTGAGAAGAATGTGAGTGACACCCCAAACTACAGAAGTGTTCAAATATAGAGTAGTCCCATTCCTTAGATTACCTTTTGAAGGGAGGTAGTTTAGATAATACCAAGACCATAGTTTACTTCAATACAAATACAAAGATATAATGTGTAAAGTGGTTTATAATGTTTCTTTGCAAAACTTCTAAACAGAGGAGAGCCTTTTACTTCCTAAACATACCTGTGTGTTACTTACCCTGTTCTTAATAAATATTGCCAAGTCGATACTATGTCCTTGACTTCCAGTCAAAGGCGCCATTGTGGACTGCCGTGCGCAGAAGGAGGTATTACAGAGTCCACGTATGTGGCCTGAGGGAAAGGTGCCTCGTCCCAAAGACAACCCGACTCAGCTGTTCACACCACGTATCAAGGAAAACTATCACAGGTTGGAACAGAAATGAATGATAAGCTTCCTGTAAAGTGTTCGGGCTGACATTCACTGTAATGATAAAATCTGACAGGTGGTTGCCTAGTTCCTGCCTACAGAAAGGGAACAAAAGTATTCAGGGAAGTGCAGCTTTGTTTCCAACCTCCCAGCCCCTGACAGTGAATGGAAAAAAAACCAAAACCAAAAACTCAGAAACCCAAACACAGTACAAAAAAACTATCGCCAGCTCCATCAGTTAAATCCCAGGAATATTTTAAATGCTGAGAGCTACGTAGGCAAGAAGAAACAGGAGTATCTTACATGTCCTTGATTCCCATTAATTGACCCACAACTTTTTGAGGGGTGGGGGTAGGGGAAGGGGAACCTCCTGGTTACGTAAAACATTGACCTGAGTTCTAATTCCGACTTGGCCACCACCCACCTTCCCAGGGGACCTTGGACAAGTCACTTGCGCACTCTGGGGCTTCAGTTTCCTCATTTGTGCCCACTTGGCACAGATGAGGTCTGGGCGCCTCTGAGAGTGATAAGGGGTGATAAATACTTAAGGCATATTAATCTACAACACATGTAAGAAGCACTGTCCCAGGCCACTGCTTACCTATTACGGGAAATCAGTCACCAGCCCTCCAGATAAGTCCATCAGGAGGTACTTGACCTTTAACGAACCATACATTTCTTTGTGTAACTAGTTTAACTACGACCTGTTCCACACACTGTTCCTAACATGTCTCTATCAAGGTGATTACTTGGATGCTACAGATCTTTTCCCTCGTGCGCAAGAGTGTATTAAAACATTGACATATGCTCGTAATGGAACTGTTTGAAAAGTATTGTGTAGCAGTAGAGACAGTGGAGCAAAGTGGTTGGAGTGTAGACGCGGCTTACTCCTCTATAAAGTGAGATAGTAAGTGTCTACCTTGCGGGCTGTCCTGACAGAGGAAGCACTAACTATTAGCCCTCATTTCTACCTGTGAAATGAGGAGATGGGGCAAGATGCTCTCTCTGGTCTCCCCCAGTTCTCAGTTTCTGAGACCCTACTCATAGCTCCTTGGAAGCTGTGTCTTGAGGCTAATTCCACCAATGAACTGGAGAAGGGAGGACCTCAGAGTTAGATTAGGCTGGTATGTGACAAGAAACAATGTATCACTGGCTGAAATAGGATAGAGGCTTTTTTTCTTCTTTGTCTGATATCGGTTATCTAGTGCTGCATAACGAATTACACCAAAATTTAGGGGCTTGAAACATTCATTGTTTCACAGTTTCTGGGGATTGAGAATTCTGGAGAGACTTAGCTGAGTCTCACCAGCTCAGGATTTTTCCTGAGGCTACCGTCAAGCTGCCATCTAGCCCCATAAAGTGAAAGAGTCAGACGTATTGATCAAGTCTGCAGGATGAGCAGTGAATAAGAGATGGTCTTGATATATGAACTCAGTGCAGATGTCCAATTTGAGTCAGCTTTAGAATGGGTTGAACTAAAAGGAGTGTTATTATTTGTGGAGAAATACAGACTGCCACATGTTTAATCTTGCCAGTCTCTTTCTGAACATTCCTGAAAGATGATATACCTTCCTGTACATGCAGCATAATACTTCTATATGCCTCTCCAAAAGTAAGGGTAAGTTATGCATTGATGATACCTATCAGTTATTGCCACCGAAAGACTAACTAGGTACCAAATTATCTCACAACATCACAAAGTAGGCTGTGTCAACCCGGCTTCACAGATGAGCAAACCAAAGCCCTGAGAAGCACAAGTAGGATTTAAAGCCAGATCTCTCCTTTTCACTGCACTGCAATGCTCCTTCCCGCTTGTACAGCTGTCAGACTTGACCTGCCACTAAACACAAGTCCTGCCATGTAGGCTAGCTGGGAGCTTTGTCCATGCAAGGGGCTCCGGAGTGGGAAACCGCACGTAGCCAAACAGGAGGCAGAGGACATACTGCTTCAAGGTTCTTAGCTAAGTGCGTCTCTCAGCTAAATTAATGATAAAAGTCAAAACTAAGAATTAAGAGGCAATAAACTGTATGGACTGACAATGCAAGTGCACTAAGACTTCCCCCAGAGAGCACAGAGGCCAAGGATACCTGAACTAGCCCCATCCCTTACAGTGTTCTTCAAAATATGGTCCTCAGGGAACCCGATTAAAGTCACAGCCAGTCCTTTTAAAGATACGATTTCTGAGACTCACCTTTGGAAATTTAATTCAATAAATTTGGGGGCAAGGTCTCAGAATCTATACATGATTCTTATGTTAAAGTTTGACAAATACTATTCTGGTTACTAATTATGCTTCCATAACGAAAATTGTTTTTGCAACCTTGGTAAATTGGTTGTAGAATTCATGGAACTCATGGCATCGTATGTAAAACACAATGACGCAATACACTAAAGATAATACAGCTAAATTTGGATGCTAGATTACTAGAGATTGTATAAACTTCAGAACTAAACAGACCAGAGCTGAAATCTCTCCTCTGCTGCTTAGTCATCATGCTACTATGTGAAACTTCTTGAACATGTCTGTGTCTCGGTTTCCACTGCTGTAAAATACTAATTATGATACTTTTGATGAGTTAATGGGGAGACTGAAGATAATAATTTGCCTGGCACATAGTAACCATTCAATAAGTGATAGGGGTTTTTTTTTTATCATTAATTATCTAACACTATAAAATAGGATACCATATCTTAATAGACTCTAGTATTAAGAGATATAAGGGGTCAGAGGTTACAAATGCTTCAAGCTATTATAGTGGGTCAGCACACCAACTCTGGAATCAGACTGTCTGGGTTCAAATTCCAGCCGGCCTACTTTCCCATTTACTGCCAACAGAGTAAGTCGGAACTTCCTGCACCTTCTAGGAATGAGGCCTTTGTCAACATTGTTAAGCCACGAATCTGTTCACTATTCTGCTAAAGAAATTGGGGAATGCAAACAATAGTACGTATCTGACAGGATTATATGAAACTTAAATGAGATGATACAGGCAAGAAGTGTATGACAAAGCCCAGAACATAACTGAAGTGCTTCAGAGAAGAAACCTGCTCCTTCCCATTACTCAGCAAACAGTGTGTGACAGAAACTCCAGATTCAAGATGTCTAAAAGGGAACTCACCATTGTTCTTGGACCTCTGCGTTCTCCAAGCTTGTAACCTCACCTGATTTTTATCACTGTCCCTCTATTCTAGCTAGTTTCCCTAGCTAAAAGAATGACGGCAAACAAGCTTGAGTACAAGGCACTACTCTAAGTACTTTTTGGTATTAAATTATATCAATTCACAATGACTGTGGGGAATGTCAGTACTAGCATCATCCCTACTTTACAGATGAAGAAACTGAGATGAGGAAGATATATAATTTGCCCAAGGCTGTCCCATGAATAGCAGAGCCAAGATTCAAATCCAGGCAGGCTAGCCCCAGAGTCTGTATCTTTTAATGTAAATGATGCTGCTGAAGATTTTGGAGTTATTTTAGTAGAGTTCACTCTCCGTCACTTAAATATCTAATAAGATACATAGTCGTCTTAAACATGTCCAATCTGCTGCTTCTTCACTACTGATACTAATATTGACCTAATTTAGGCCATACTTAACTTCTGCTTGAATTGCTGGTCTCCTTGATTTTAACTTCTCATTCAATCCTCTGCCAAACCAACTAGTAAGAAATGTTTCTAAAACATAGATGATAAATGACTCTCCTTCAGTTAAAAACTTTTTCAATGAGGCATCTAGTACATCCCCTTAGCTTACAGTGAATGCACTGTATGTTATTTTCAGTGACATGAATGTGTTTTTTCCCCACTACAGTGGGCCCTTTTTGAAAGTAGGGACACTGTTTGGTTCATCTTTATATAACCCATATTTCCCCAGGCCCCACCAAGCCCCAATACACCTGAGGTCACAATATCATTAGTCTGCGAATCTCGTGATCATTCAGCGGGTGCAGAACTTGTAACTTCAGCAAAACTTCTGAGTCCCCAGGGATGTTTCTCACCTGCTCCGTAACCAGTTCACTCCCTCTGGAGCTGTGCTGCTGCCCCAGACAACAGGTGAGCCACTGTGTCTCTTCCATTCTTCCCCTGGGTCCTGTGTTCTCAGACCACCATCATGATGACCTGTCTTGCGTAAGCTGTCTTGGTAAATTTGGCAAAAGTTTTATGGGCCCACCTTACCAGTATGCTGGATGTATCTAAAATTATCTGAACTCCAGAGTGTGCTGCAGCTGTGCGCGCCAAGCTGTCTGCTTCCTGCTCCCACTCTCCTTGCCAAGTCCATTGCCTAGCGGGGAGCGGTGGGTACACTAGAGCCTCAATATAGGTTTTGTATTTTTTATCTTATGTATTTATTTTAGAGAGAGGAGAAGGGAAGGAGAAAGAGAGGGAGAGAGATATCGGTGTGTGGTTGCCTCTCACGTGCCCCCAACTGGGGACCTGGGCTGCAGCCCAGGCCTGTGCCCTGGCTGGGAACTGGATGGACAACCCTTTGGTTGAATCCACTGAGCCCCACCAGCCAGGGCTCAATACATAGTTTTAAACATGTAATAAAAAACAAAATTTTATGCCATTTCATCGGAACTGAAGTGTGCCAGAGGAAAGGAATACAAACTTAGGGTGAGGCTACCAGCTTTCCTGACATTGAAGGAAAAACCAACCCAAACCCATGGGATCTCAGCTGACATGGATTTAGCTGTTGCTAGGAGCCTGCTGACGACCGCACACACACCTATGTTCTGTCAAGGAGCCTCTGAAGAAATCTGGGTCACAGTGAGCTGTCCCAGACATGCGCCACACCCTGGGAATGAAGCAAGAGGAAGGCGAGTCACTTTCCTCGTGGCGGATTGCCGACAGATTGCCTCAGATTCTGTCAACACATGCTTTTTTTCCTTTAAGTACAAGTTCCATTTCATTTTTTCCCGAAGAACTTCCCTTCAATCCGTAAGGAGCTAGCTCCTTGCACGGACTTTGGTGCAGGGCGTGGGGCCGCTCCCGCAGTTCGGTCCTTCCCGGCCGCACCAGAACGATTCCCGACCGCCTTGCTGGGGATGGCGCAACGCAGTTTCACAGCCGGTTGGGAAACATTAGGGGGCCACGATGCTCACTTCGGAAACGCCCCTAACGGCTGCGGCCCTGCTCGGAATGACGAGCTCCTCCACGGCCTGGCCCCTGGGCACGCACCGGGCACAGTCAGAGCAGCGAGCGGGGTGTGCGCGGCTGTGGCCTTTTGGGGCACGACTGTCGTTCCTTCTTTTCTTGGTCATCTTGGAAGCGAGGACCCGAGAGAGGGCAGGGCTTCCGGCCCGTCTCTCTTATAGATTATTGACACATTATTAAAAAAAATAAAAACATTTAGTTATCTGTCTTGTTTATGTAATGCAAATCTTTTAGGCTGATTTGACTTTTCAGGTTTTTAATGGGTATTCGTTGTTCTTTTGATGAAACTCAGCCTGTTAGGCTATGTGATATTAATGGAGAAAATAAATAAATTAGGGTTTTGAACACTGGTAGTGTTTTAAGTTTACTGGTATTAAATAAGCTTCATTTCAAAAGAAATTACTGTACTAGATGTTGAATACTTTCTAGTTTAATGTGAATCTTGTAAATCATATTAGGATTGCAAATTGCAGCTATCAATCCTGAAAACTTCATCTCCTCCTTAATGATTTGAATCATGGTCTAGTGCAAGGACACTTAATGTTACAGCACTTGCGTTCTAGCCTTAGATTCCCTCACGAGAAACTCCGTAATCATGGGCGAGCTCTTTAACCTTTACGGCAATGTATGAGAAAACATATGTAAAAGTTCCTAGCACAACACTTGGCATATTGTATAGGCATTCAATATTGGTTAAAATGGAAGCTTTCACACATATTAAACAAAGTATATTTTTATGTGTTACCTGCTAAATAGCTATACACTCCTATTTGACACATAGATCTGGAAAGACTCATCATGACATTCAAATGACACTAAGCAAAATCTCATAGTGCCTCTAAACACAAATCAAATGCATGGTATGGCGCTTCTGTGTAAACAGGTCACAAGCTAATCGTGGTTGGGAACCAGCAAATGTTTTTGGTAGAAAATGCCAGAGCAACTTACTCAAAGTCGGAGCAAGGACAGTGCCTGCTGCCACAAACACCATGATCAACTGTGGCCACGCTTCATTAGTGATAAATAAAACAGAAATTGGCTAGGATATTTTGATTTCTGTCTTCTCATTTGGCACACTGTGAAACAGAAATCTCAGCTAATTAAGTAAAAACTGTACAGAGTGACAGCCCAGCAGTAGCTCATTTTTTTCACTATTGCCAAACATGTAGAAGCAATACTTACCACAAGTCTATAGAGATTTCAAAAGCCAGTTTGACTAGAGCAAGTACATAGCACTGTGAGGTTGTTGGGTACATGTCGCAAGATCAGGCAGTACAGGACATGTTACGTTGTGGAAACATAATTTCACACCAAACTTAATTAGATACATTTATAATAGATACTATACTGCTGAGGAATATTAATTTTAAAAATGTTTTATGATGAAAAATTTCAAACACAAGAACAGAGACAATGGTATAATGAATACCATCATGCACCCAATACCTGGCTTCTATAATCATCAACTAACATAAATATAACAAGTTTGCCATCCAAAGGTATTCTACTGATTTCACTGACGTATTGAAAAACACAGTCAAAGTTATTTTTACTAAATATTCAACACTACTTGGTCAACTATTTTCTTCTAGTTGAAAAGCAATTATTATTTGGCAAACATTTCCAGAGACAGTATCCAACTAAAAACGTCACATGTTTAACTGATATTTTTAGCATTCCTGATGAACTACTTTTACAACTCCAGGGATTTATTTAAACATCAAACATTTTCAAGGGTTCCAGAAGGCATTACTCTCATGGCAGTAATCACCCTAGCTATCGCATGCTCTCCAAATTTTCACAACATGTGGAAGAGAACATTAAGACATCTTGAAAGAAATAAAATTAAAGACATTGTTTCACCTCACATTTTTGATACAAACTTTTAGGAAAGCTTTATAGAAGTGTAAATGGCCGACAACAAACTACACATATTTGAAATGTAGAATTTGATGTTCTGACAAAGGCATAAAAACAAGAAATGATAACCTGAATCAAGATATCGCCACCATTTCGAGTCTCACGGTGCCCTTGGTAAGCCTCCTTCCTGCTGTTCGCCCCCTCTCCCTCTCTGTACCCCAGGTAATTACTGATCTTTCTGTCTCTATAAGTGAGTTTCATTTTCTAGGATTTTATATATAAGTGGAATCACATGGAACATACCTTTTGTTTGCCTTAGCGTAAGTTTTTTGAAATTCATCTACATTATAGTATTGTTTATTTCTTTTTATAGTTGACCTGTATTTTATTATATGTGTTCTATTGTATACCAATTTATCTATTCACTCGTTGATGGACCTTTTATTTCTAATTTTGGTTATTACAGAAATAATAGAGCTACCACAAACACTCGTATAAGAGTCTTTGCGTGGACAAATATTTTCCTTTCTCTTGGGTAAATAATATATGAGTAGAATGGCTGCATCATATGACAGAGGAATGTTAACTTTGCAAGAAACTGCCGAAGTACTTTCCAAGTGGTTGTATAATTTTACATTCTTTATCCCTGGCAATATTCTTTGTTCTGAAATCTACTTTGTTTAACCATAGTTGCTTCAGCTTTCTTTTGATTGGTGTTGCCATATCTCTTTGTCCACTCTTTTATTTTTCACCTATCTGTGTCTTCTAAGTGGCTTATACTTGGGTCTTGCTCTTTTATCTAATCCAACTTTCTGCATTTCACTTGGGTACAGTTAGTGGTTCCCAACTGGAAGTGGGTTTGTCCTGCAAGAAGCCTTTGACCTTTCGCAAAGATGTTTCGGTCTTTTTTAAAGTAACCTCCTAAAAACGTAAAGGTTGTTCTTATACTGCAGACTGTGAAATACCAGGTTGCAGACCGTAGATTGCTGGCATCTGCCTGAAAGACTGGCTTCAACATTCCTTGAATTATATTTCTGCTACTAATGAATTTTCAACTTTTGTCTGAAAAAGCATTTTGTCTCTTTTTGAAAGATATTTTCTCTGGGCATAGAATTTTACATGGTCAGGATCCTTTCTAGTACACTAAACGTTTGTCTATTGACTGATCAATTGAATTCTTTTCTAAAAGAAATGTCATTCTCCTCTTTGCAACTGGCCCCAACTTATTGGGAAATAGGGCCCTTCTCCCCCCGGTCTCATTTAACCTTTTGTCTTTATCGCTGGTATTCAGCAATTGGTTGCAGTGTACCTTGGTTTCTTCATGCTTCTTGTTCTTGGGGTTCATTGATTTTAGATCTGTGGGTTTATAGTTTCCATTAAATTTAAACACTTTTTGGCTTTTTCTTCACACTTCTTCCCCCGCCCCTCAGTCTCCTATTATAGGCATATTAATTAGACTGCTTAAAGTTACGTACCGCGCTCACTGGCAGTCTTTTTTCCTATGCATGATTTTGGGTAGCTTTTATTAATGTCTTCAAACTCATGAATCTTTTCTGCAATGTCAAACCTGTAATTTAATACCACCGCGCTTTATATTTCACACATTGTAATTTTCATCTCTAGAGTTTGGTGTGTATCTTCCATGTCTCTACTTAACTTTTTAAACATATGCAATAGTCGTACTATATGCATATTCTACAATTTCAATTGTCTCCTCATAGTGGTCCTGTTTTCCTACCTATTTGCATCTTTGGTAAGCTCTGATTGGATGCCAGACATTGAGAATTTTACCTTTTTTTTTTTTTTTGGTACTAACTATTTTTGTATTCCTGTAAATCTTTGTTCTGGGACAGTCACTTGGAAACAATGTGATGCTTTCAGGTCTTGCTTTAAACACAAGGTAAGACAGAACAGTGCTCAACCTAAGTCTCATACTCCCCTCAACTGAGACAGGACGCTCCCGTATATGCTCCCTCATGCGAACGATGTGTTCCAGCCTTGTCTTGTGGGAACAACCATTATTGCCAGCCCTTTCTGAGCTGGACTCTATTCGATCTAATAGTTTTGGGTGGATCTTTCCTTGACATCAGATCATTTCCTCACCTGCATGTCCTGATCAGTACTCACCTGATAACTCAGGGGAGATTCTTTGCAGACTTCCGGAGTCCTCTGTGCGGTTCTCCCCCCTGTAGTGCTCTTGCTGCAGATTCTGGCCGCGGAGGTGTGACCAGTCTGTGTCAGCAGATCAGGGACCCCACCAGGCTCTCCCTGTGCTGTGGCCTGGAAACCCTCAGGGCAGTGAGTTGAAGCAATCATAGAATTCGCCTTGTTTGTTCCCTCTCGCTCGGAGTTCACATTCTTAATTTCAGGTTCTTCATTGCCTGATGCCCAGTATCTTCAAAAACACTGTTTCATATATTTTGTCTATTTTTTAAATTGTTACTGGCTGTCTCAAGTTTTAACCATTACATCCCTGAAAAAGTATTGATGCATTCAAGAAAAATACCTGGATAGGTTCATTTGCTTTCTAAAACTCTGAATCAAAAATTGAATTATTATTGGTAATTAAAGAATATGAATTACAGCTTACTTTCCATAAACAATAATGATCATGAGACAGACATTAAATTTATCCTTCTTTTGGATGAAATAAGACTTCCCATTACACAGCAGAATGCAGCACTAATTATCAGTACTTTTAATAGTCAATCCAATTAAAAACAGAGGAAACAAGGATAATAGTGTATCACACATGTGAGAATTGCCCTTGTGTATTCCAGACTGGAACAAATTTATGGACAGTCAGCACACTAACCAGATTACATATTCCTTGATTTTTATTTGTATTGTGTTTGTTTGGGATTAGTTTTCTATGTTCCATTTAAATAGCAGTAAAATTTGTGATCACTTTTTCTTACAAAGGTATATAGTTTTATGAAACTTTTATTTCAGTCATAAAAACGCCCTTTTTCCCAACAGCGGATTCATTTCTACTGTTAGAAAATGATCAAGGTAAAAGCTTTTAAAGATAATTTGACATATGCCTACATTGTTTTTGCAAACTCCCCTCAGCGCGCTGGCAGTGAGCCTGCCACTACAGACTACTTTTACACATCAAACAGATAAAGCAACTCTTAAGATATTTCAGTGAAGTGTAACCAAGCTTGTAGATTTCTTTGCATCACTGATTTTACAGCATCTGTTCGGTTATGTAAGTTGCAGAGGAAGGTAACCTCCCTCCAGTTTTCACTTCCTGTATTTTGTTACATAATTCATTGTCTTCAAATTAATATTGATTTAGTTGATATTTATAAGTAAGAACTAAAATGGGAAACAAAGCATACCAGTATATAAATGAGGTGAACAATACCACAAATAAAAATTAGTTAGGATTAAATAACCAATAACTATTGTAGCCTATAAAGATTTTCTTGCTCTGGCCAGGTAGTTCAATTGATTAGAGCTACCAGCTTGTCTTCCTGATATGCCAAGGTTGGGAGTTCAATCCTTGGTCAGGGAACATACAAGAATCAACCAATAAATGCATAATAAGTGGAACAACAAATTGATTTCTCTCTCTCTCTCACTCAAAACAGTAAAGTAAAATAATTCAAGATTTTTTTCATTCTTTCTATTCTGGATTTACCAGGCATCAGGCTTAGGTCCTATCTAAGGCTCCTCTCCATTACTTTCAAACTGAAGTGTTAGCACATTGCGTATGGGTGGCGAGAATTCTCATCATTTCTAAAAGGCATTTAAATTCCCCGGCAGGCAGCGTGTTAGCAATCGCAGTGGCAGTGCAAACCACAGAACTACTCAAGGGTGTTGAAAGTTTACTATGTACAATATCTTACCTTCTGACTCACAAAAGCTAGTTGAACAGGCTGATATGCCATCCTGACCACCTCTTCTGTGATGCACAAATACCTTCAGATAACGGCACATACCCCTGAGGCAAAAAATTTAAAGTAGTCAAGGTGAAAAAGAGGCCTACTTCCATTTAATTAGGTGTCTGGCCTTTGGCAAATATTGCAATGTCTGGGCCTTGTTTCCCCACCCGTAAAAACAGAAAGGTTGGAGGTGATAAGACCACAGAGTACAGCTTACAGGAATTATATTGTTGCTTTATAATCCTTAATTCATATGTATTAGGACACTGTTTCAAAATATTATTGAAGCCTTTCACTTTCTGATATGAATGTAATCATGTTTATAAACCACACATAAGAACTATTTTTGCCCCACCCTCAAAATATCAAATTTTAACTTAATTATTTACAGCTAAAGGGAGAGTCTGTTATATATTAAAAGAGACACATAAAAAATCAATCAAATAAATGTATAGACACAGTTTAGGTCCTCATTCAAAGAAACAAGTATGTGAAAAGCCTTTTTTTTTTTGAGAAAATTTAAAAAATCCAAATACTGGCTATTAGATGAAATATTATGATAATCAGACTTTAAAATAATCCTGGCTGGGAGTGGATTGGGGTGCATGAAATGTTTCTGTGGCAGGAAGGGAGGGGAAGAGAATAGAAAAATTGGCCAAATAGTAATCATGGTTGTAGCTAGGTGTTGGTTGTTGGATTCATTTTACTATTCTCTACTTTGAATATTTTCATAGTAAAAAGAAAAGTATGACTTTCAAATCTATTACCTGATATATCACTAGTCCTGTTTCCTAGGCAGAAGACCTGGGTTCTGGGAATTCAGGCCAGATTTTAGTGAGCCCCCAATAAACCTGCTGCCCCTACAGTAACTGCTGTACCAGTGACTGCCTGTGTCCTTCAAAGGTATCCCGATCTGCAGACAGGAATTAAGCAACTTCTCTGTTCTCAGAATCTACTCCTGCTCCTAATCAGCTCTCTCACTGGACCATCTGCAGGGGGTCCCTCCATCCCCCACTCCCTGCTTTGCAAGAACCAACCATTTTAGACTGAGGTCAGGTCACTAGGCTTGCCAGACTCTGATACCCGCCCCCACCCTGCGCTCTGTTTCTGCCTGGGGCTACAGTCACTCCAGACTCAGCCTGCCTGCTTGGGCTTCCCAAATAAAGGCTTCGAACTGGCTTACATGTCTCTTCCTTTCTTCCTCGCATGAATCTAACACTGTTGAAGAAATGGAATTCTGAGCTAAGTAGAAACTTAAGAAAACAAACAAGCAAAAAAGACACACACACACACAAGTCACGAAAGGCCCAATTATCCACGTGATGCAAACTGTATTAAAAAAATCAACCACCCTGACCTGTGTGGCTTGGTTGGGCGTTATTCTGCAAACTGAAAGGTCACCAGTTGACCCCCAGTCAGGGCACTTGCATAGATTATGGGCTCGATCCCTGGTCACTGTGCATACGAGAACCAATTGATGTTTCTCTCCCTCTCTTCTCCTCTCTAAAAAGTAAATAAATTTTAAAATCCAATGAAACCTATAAAATCAGCACAACCAATTATCAACTCGCCATACATCTTTCCATTTGAAACCCCTTCCAAAGTACCCCCCCAAACCCCTATTCTGTATTAGAAATGGTTTCTTAAAAGTCTCATTAGTTTTATTTTTATTGAGTTACCTTGAAATGAATTATATTTTAATCTTGGGGGTAAAAACAGAAACCTGAAATGTCAGCGTTCTTGCTGCCTGTCACTACCAGAACCAATAAGTAGAGACAAGGACTTAATTTTTATGGACGTTTTATTCAGATGTTGACAATCTGAGGAGATGGTGGGTTATGTACCCTAAAAACCATCTTAACATGTCATCTAAAGCTGACCTTTTCATAAGGAGAAGAAAAGGATAGGTAAAGGGTTTGGGGAAAGGTTAATCAGATAAGAGTTACAGTCCAGTGGAGATTCTCCTTGTATTTCTTTATCTACTGATCAACAATTCTTTATCTGTGGGTCACCTCCCTCCCTGAACCAGAATGGCTGTTACACTCTCCGGATTGTTTGCAGACCCCCTGGGGCACAGAGGTTGAATTGCTTGTCAACCTCCTGCTGTCATGTTGGCCAAGTAATCCAGTTCCTGGAACAGCTTTCCACGTGCATTGATCACTAAAGCCTATCAACTATGACTAAAGCTAAAATCATTAACTCTCAGGATCCCTTATCAAAACCATTTCCTATACTTATATACGGTTAGTCCACTCTATTCTCACATCTGACAGGTTCAGGACCATGCACATATTGACTGTTAAATAAAGTAAAACATTCATTAAAAAATGAGAAAAATTTTTTTATTCTGAGATTGGGAATAATTTCTTAAGTAAGATAGAAAAGAGGCCCTGGCTGGTGAGGCTCAGTTGTGTTTGGGCTTCATCCCACAAACCAAAAGTTGCAGGTTCGGTTTCCCATCGGGGCTCATGTCTGGGTTATGGGTTTGGTTCCCAGTCAGGGCACATGTGAGAGGCAACTGATCAATGTTTCTCTCCCTCTCTTTCTCCCTCCCTTCTCCTCTTTCTGAAATCAATAAAAGAAAAAATAATAACAAGAAGAAAAAGGGTAATTTTTACTTTTATTTAACGCCTATCTATCAGTAAGAAAAAAAGGAGCACAAGAGAAAAGTGCACAAAGATATAGCAGCATTTTACTGATACAGAAAGAAGAAACACGAAGATATACAACTCTTAGTTATCAAGAAAATACAATTAACATGACAATAAGATTCCATTCTTTTCTACCAGGTCTGGGCAAGGATGTAGAATACAACTGTCCATACACTGCCAGTAGGATTGTAAATTGGTCCAACTATTTTAGGAAAATATAGGCATTGCTAATTAAACCGAACATGCGCAAACCCTGCCATCTAGCAATTGTAACTGTATTTTTTTGCTAAGGTGGCAGTAACGAAAATACTCTAGATTGAGTTGCTGAAACAACTGCAATTTCTTTTCTTAGTTTTGGAGACTGGAAGTCTACAATCAGGGTGTCCTCAGGCTGGGTTTCTTCTGAGGCTTGCAGCTGCCCCCCTGCAGTGTCCCCACATGGCCTTTCCTCTCTTCATACCTGCGTCCCGTGTCTTGATGTCCTAATTTCTCCTTATAAGGACACCAGTCAGATTGGATCAGCCTCCCCAAACTGAAAAGGCCTCATTTTAACTTAATTACCCCTTTAAAAGCCCTGTTTCCAAATGTAATCACATTCTGAGGTATTGGGAGTTATTGCTTCAACATACAAATCTGGGGAACAGTCCAGTCCACAACGCTGCCTCTAGGCATATTAGCCACATATACTTTGCACATGTTTGAAGATGCTGATAACAGTTTAGTTTATAATAGTAAATATAAAGAATAATTAAAATTTGCTGTACTTCTAAAACAAAATACTATTCAGTTATGAAAAGGAATAAACTATAGCTACATGCATAAATTTGAGTTACTCTAAGAAACAGTGTTAAATGGAAAAAAATAGAGAATTTTTATGAGTTTATTTGTGCAAAAACTGATGACAGAGGCCAGGGAGCAAGGTCTCAAGTGCCTGGAGATAACAGTTCTGCAGTTTCTTTTACCCACTTGAAATTAAGGAGAGGAGGTAAGGAAGAACACAAGAAGGTGGTAGAAAACAAGGTAGGAATTGAATTACCAAGTAGTTAAGATTACTGCTTCCCTAAGGGTTCTGAAAAAAGGTATTTCAAAGGTATATTAACCTAGATGCACAGAAAGAATAGACAAGGATTGCTTAGGGCAAAGGTAAGCCTTTGCTAAAGAAGTTATATGCCTGGGGCATGACTACCCACCTAGACCTGCCCAGTTAGGAATACATATACTATCTGTCTACCCTGTGAAGTTAACTTTCCATAAAACCTTTTTTTTTTTTTTCCGTCTGCAAAGGTACGAAAAAATAAAAAATACAGTGCATATTTTTGGGATACATCTAGGTAGCCTTATAATAAAGTAAACCATGTGAGCATTCTATTTCTTCATTAGATGTTGGGTATATGTGTTAATTTTATTATTCTTTTATGGTATAAGAAAATATATGTGATCATTGCCCGTTTCCTGTTACAAAGCTCCTGAACCCTTGAAATTTCCTGATAGGGGTGTCTTATGTTATTCATGACTTCTTTTCAACCACACCTACGTTTGTTTATGCTAACGAGGCAACTACTGGCAAGGTGAGGGAACCCTACACAGCTTCCAGACACAGGGCAGTCACCAGAAAAACCAGCTAGGTGATATAGGGTAGGGACTCTCAGACCCATCCACTGATTTCCAGGGAGAGGAGAGGGACCACAGATTTTAGTTCAAATAGCCAATGATTTAATCAACCAGCCAACTCAATGAAACTTCATAAAAAGACCCCCAATCACCAGGCTCAACAGGCTTCCAGGTTGGTGAAAACAATGTGCTGAGAGGGTGGCACACACAGACAAGCCATGTACAGCCCTGCGCTCCTTGTCCCCTGGACTTTCCATTTGGCTGATCCTCAGTTGTATCCTTTATAATAAAACTATGATAGTAAGCATAGCACGTTCTTGAATTGTCAGTTACTTCAAAATATTATTGCCCCTGAGGAAGAGGACGGGTAGTCACGGGAACCCCCACATTTGTAGTCAGCTGGGCAGAAGTACAGGTAGCTTGCAGATGGAATAGGTAGGTGGCAGCTAAAAAGCAGAAGAACGAAAGGAAGAAAGGAAGAGGGAAAAAAACAGAAAGGAAGGAAAGAAGGAAAAGAAAGTTTAGTGGTAACAGGAATATCCAGGATACACTATTAAGTGAAAAAAGCAAAGTGCTGACAAGTGCAGGAATGCGGAAGGACGAACGGAAGGAAACAGGAACGGATGTTTGCATTTGCTTGTATTTGCAGGAAGACCGGAAGGATAAACAAGAAACTGATTCGAGGTGGTCGCCAGGAGACCACGAGGACCAGCACCGGCTGGGGATCAGGGTGCAGTGAGTCTTCTCGGCGCACTGTTTTGTGTGATTTGGATACAGTTCTTTTTACATAGTTTCATGTAGCTCAAAGTTATGCAGCTTGACTGAGCCATGCAGAATAAATACTGGCTAGTCAAATAGTACTAAAATTCTTTGTGTCATCTTGTTAGTAAAAGTGGTAGCTTGAGGCAAAGAAATGAGGACAAAGTCGCCTGAAGGACTGAGTTACCACGAAAATCTCTTATCTAGTTTTCTCTATTTCTTAAACTAAGTTATAATAAAAGGCAATCAATATAAACCAACCTGGAAAAAGGGCTGGCTTGTAATAAGGGTTGCTTGCTTGCCCCGACTTACTCAATAATTAAGAAATGCGTTCTGTTAAAATTATTACAGGACAGAAACAAATATACATATTTAGGACATACTTGAAGTCTACTTAATGAAATGCAGATGGACGCATGTTGAACAGCAGTGAACTGCCACCCCAAAGAGAAACAGGACTATGATCATTAACTACGGTTCTCTAAATAAGCAAACACGTTAAAATATTCACTCTACAAACTCCCTATACTTTCTTACAATGGCCGTCAAACTACTTCGGGGGCGCGCACAGCCGTGTCAGCCGGAGCCCGCAGCACGTGCGGCGGCAGGAGCCGGGCGCGGGCCCCGGGGGTGGGGGGGTGGGGAGGGGACCCGCTGACAGCGCGGTAGGCGCGGCCCGGCGCCGCCACGAGCTTCGCTGGTTCTGGTGCGGCTGTGGCGTCCGCAGAGACGGCTCCTTAATCGGTAGCCGCCGGTGCGACTCAGCGAGGACGAGCCCTGCCTGCTCGGCTGCAGCGCGACCGACAGGCCACCAGCAGAGTCCCCAGCTCCCCCGGCTCCCGGCAGCCCAGCTGGGGTTAGCGCCAGTTTTCAAAGTCCCTACGCGAGAGCGGGAGGAGCTGCGACACCGACGCCAGCGCGTCGGAAACGCGAGAGCGCGGACCCGCCCCTGGCTTTGCGCCTGCGCAGAGAACCGCGACCGCCCACTTCCGGCTGCAAGCGGGATATCCGCGCATGCGGAGGTGAGGCCGGAAGTGGTGTTAGGGAGGCCGGGGGCACACGCAGAGTCGGCGCTCCGCGGAGGGAACGTGCGGCGTGCGGCCCTGGGCCGAAGGTGAGAAGCAGAAAGGCAACGCCCGAGGGGGAGCGGCCGGAATCCGCTAGCGGGAGACGTTCAGATTTTGCTCCAAGGACGGATTGACGTCTGCTGGGGGAAGAGGGCAGCCGGACGGGACGGGAGGGCAGGCATTGTAGGGTCGGCTGGGGGGTCAGCTTCAAGGTCACAGGAGGCGTGGCTGGCTCCCCGGGGGATCGGAGGGGACAGCCCGGAACCTGCTGGGAACGGGGTTCCGTTCTCGCCTGCCGGAAGCGCGTACCTGGAAGCCCCCTCTGCAGGCCTGTGTGCTGGTGGGTGTGTGCGATAACAGCGCGGCAACACGGGGCGCAGGAGCGATGGCAGCATCTCCGGCTCCTGGGCGCGGGAAGGATTTGCAGAGCCTTCAGGAGCGAATCAGACCTTGCACATCCTTTGGAAAAATAGAACTTTTTAGACTGACAAGGGTAGAAATAAAACTAAAGCATGTGTATTTGCCTACCAACTGGAGAAATAAATCATTATGGAAGTAATTGAAGTGCTTTGTCTGCTCCACGCTATCCCATTCTGTTCCCTCTTGCCCAAGGTAACCACTCTCCCAAGCACCTTTATGTTTCAGTTTTCAATTAAATACATATATAGCCTTGTTTTGCCTAACTTTAACAATCAGTAACGTATACAGCCTTTTGCAGCTTTCTCCTATTTCATGCTTTTTAAGATTTGTCAGTGTTCTCCATTCATTGCAACAGCCGAGCGGGCATTCCCCCGTAGGAATATATCATTATGTGTTTCCTCGCTTTGTGTCCCCAGTGCGGACCCGACTGTCAGTTGAATGGATGAATGTTCGAGCCGTGGAGCCAAATCCTGAGTAATGAATAGGATTTCAGGTGATTTAAGAAGGCAAGGACAGTACTCCAGGCGAAGGTCGGGACAGAAGCAGAAGTGTGCAAATGCATGGGGTGTTTCAAGAACTTTAATTGTGTTAGAGCTAAAATCTGGTGATGACGGAGAAATTTAGGATGAGGCTCAGCTTCCAAGGCTATTATCGGAGGAGATTACACTAGTTTAGAGTCATTAGAGGTTTTTGAATTGTGAGGACAGTGGTCAGAGCTGTATTTTCAGATGATAATATTCCTAACAATGCGGAGCTATGTCGAACAGGTAAAAACTAGTGGCAGGTACTTAAAGACCACCTATAGAGTGTCCTAACAATAACGATCATTGCATTAAACATGTGAGTTGATCATGCAGACTCACTTAAAATCCTGAAGCCATTTACTAGGCCATGGTACCCCTGTCCTAGACAACTGTCCCATACCCTCTGTCAAACTTGCAGTGTTTTCTCCTGCCTTCTGTTTGTTTAGCTGATACCTATTTCATGCTTTCATCCTCACATCTACCAGGTCTATACCCTAATAACTGCCTCTGCTATTACTTCAGGGGAATTGTGTGAAGGGAGAAGCCCTTTAAGAATACTGTTTGAGCCCTGACTGGTGTGGCTCCGTCGGTTGGGTGTCGTCCTGCAAACCAAAGGGTCGCCAGTTTGATTCCCATTCAAGGGCACATGCCTGGGTTGTGGGCCAGGTCCCAGGTTGAGGGTGTGGGAGAGGCAGCAAGCAACTGTTTCTCTCCCTCTCTTCCTCCCTCCCTTCCCTTCTCTCTAAAATATATAAATAAAATCTTTTAAAAAATCAAAATTAAGAATACTTACACTTTTTTAATACAACAGTCTGAAGTATAGCCGATTATAAACTCACAAGGAGGACTGGATTGAAATGGGAATAGTAAAAATATAAAAGAACAGAATGATTAAAAGACAAATGTTTTGTCTAAAACAATAAATAATCCATACCTATAGTAATATAAATGAGATTAGATTTTTTATGTGAGTTATTTTCAGGTAGATTTAGGTGTTAGGCTTTATACGCTAAGTTTAAATATAATTGACATTTTGTTTTTATAAGACCATTGTTTCTACTATGTAATATTATAAACAGTTTATTTTGAAATAAATATGTTTGATGGTCCTATTTTAAAAGAATATATTTTACTAGACTTTGTCTTACATACTACCAAATTGAGCACACAGAGTTCAGTAACATTTTTTCACTAAGTGATAAAAATAGAATGTACATTGTATGGCTTACTACAGGTGTTATTCATTCTCTCAAATACATTTATTGAGTACCTGCCATATGGTAAACAATATTACAGGTAGATAAAAAGATTCATTAGTTGAAAATCACTAACCTGAAACCATATCACATGACTGTATTAACGCACCTTGATACATAAGAAACTTTCCACTTCAGGCATTTGCTGGGTTAGTTTGTGCTCCTGGGTTGAGGTGTTTGCTTTCAGTGTAGGGGTTTGCTACCTAGGAACTCGCTAACCCTGGGAGCATCAGTTTCTCCTTGATTAGTGAGCAGCCAGATGCCAAAGCATCAAGAATACAGAAGATAAGAAAATGCAAGCAATTCTAGTAAAAGTATTAACACTGTTAAGATGTCGAATTCTCACAAACACTACAGTAAACGTGAGACTTGACCCCCGGCCCCCAACCCCAAGAGACATGACTGGATGCAAAGGTGTGTAGGGAAATGCGGCAAGTTAGGTCAAGGAGAGCAGGACAGTAAGTGTCTCCCAAGACGGGCACGGCCACACCGAGCGAAAGGGAAGTATTCGTCTGGCCCTCTGTGTCCATAGATTTTGTTCCCGCAGAGTCAACCAACCTGGGATTGAAATGTTAAAAAAAAAAAAAAAAAAACCCCAGAAAGTTCAAAAAAACAAAACTTGAATGTGCCATGCACCAAGCACTACACTCAATCTACATGAATGACGTGATGTGCAGGCATAGCGTCTATAGCCTATCTGCAAATGTTGGCTATATGCAGATACTACACCATTTTATAGAAAAGACTTGAGCATCCATGGATTTTGGTGTCCGAGGGGGTCCTGGACTAATCCCCCGTGGATACTGAGGTGAATGAGCTGTACTCCATCATGGCTTGCTTTTTGCAGCTTTATCAGTGTGTTTCGTACTCCTAATGCCACTTCCAGGTTTTACTGACATCATTTTTCTACTTCGTAATTTGAGTTGAGGTGGTTTGCCTTAGAGAAATAGGCCTAAGTCTATATAATAGTATGGGGAACTGCTCCTTGTGGTGCTGGGAATTGTGGCCCCAGCTGTGAGCCAGGCTTCCCCCGCCTTGGGAAGTCTCTTTAAGTCCCAACAGCACACTGGAAGGCTGTGCGGGAGACAGGACAGAAGGCCACTCAGAGGGTTTCCCATGGGAGTTGGATTTAAAGAATGCTTATTATGCTCTGGAGCTTGCTCTGCTTTTCTTATCTCTTAGTTAAGTATAAACAGCCTCTAGCAAGGAATGTATGAAACCTTGTACCTAATGCCAGTGTGGCGTCAAGATGTTTAGTAGGCCCTGATGCAGATTGGTCACTGTGCCCTCTATATTGATACTTGTAATCTGTAATTGTCTACTGTAATCCAGGCACCTAAAAGCTATTAATGATTTATGAATTTTGACCTTATATCTCCTATGTGTATCCTTCTCAATAAAAAGCATGAGGAACGGAGGTCTTCCACTTTCTCCACTAGAGGGAACGGCCACCTCCTTTCCCCCCAGACAAAATACAGTGTCCTGGACAAGTTTGTTCCTCTGTGGTCGTGAAACCTCTGCTGGACAGAGTAGTTTCCAACCGAGCCGGGGCGTTGGAGGCAGCTCCGCCTCGTAGTAGGGTGGTGAGAGGAGCTATAGGCTTTTTGCTTCAGCACCCATGACTGTAGGTATTGTAAAGGTCCCCATAGCTAACAATAATATTGCTGTGTATTGGAGTGCTTTGATGCTCTGTCTCTACCCTTTTTTTCCAGATCAAGGATGCATTCCAAGGAAGTACTAAAAATGTATCACCAGCTCCAGCATGATCGTTGACCTCACCATGGAAAACCTCACTGGAGCCTCACTGAATCAGACCATAACTGGCACTCTTAAAAACTCTCGCATCAAAAAGTATCAGGAATAACCATCTGAAATACATATCTGTCACTTCAGCGAAGTTCTGTACCAGCCAGCAGTCTAACAGATCAGCTAGTTTCTTTGGCCATCAAGCGGATAGACTCAAGCCGCCAGCACAACAGTGGAAAATATCTCTGTATCAACGTTTTGCACATTATCTATGTGCCCCATTAGTAGGCCATGAATCAGTTCTGTGAGCCACAATGAACATTTTTTTAAAATAAAGTGAAATATAAGCTATCATAGAGTGCTTTCCATAAATTTCTTGCCAGAATTGTGCATATTACAAGGAATACTAAGGTCAGTTTCAATATGTGAAAAGGCATTTGATGGAGGGGATATGATGAATAATAGAATATATTAGCTAAGAAATGGTTTTTCAGTTATTTGTCCGCTGGTGTCTTGTTTGGTTTTCATAATAACAGGGTTGGCTTGCGTTCTGGTTTTATAGTACCATGACTTGCAACTAGATGTGAAGTCTAACATGTTCCATTGAGAGTCAGTTGCAAACTGCATTTTGGGGGGAGAGATTTTATCTAGGCTATATATATATATTTGAGTTTGTGACAGTTAAAACATTTTAATCCAAATTGATTGCTTTTAAAATGGATTGTTTCTTTTTTAAAAGAAAGAGGAATAATGAAGTGAAATATGCAGAAGCATGTTCAAGTTCAACTGTTAGATCAGGAAGTGTGAACAGCGACAATATTGAGAAAAATATTGATTCTAGCTTGCAAACTTCAACTTCATTTGAGCCACATTTCAAAAAGAAAAAAGTAAGTGCAAGATGACATAATGAAGACTATTTAAAATATGGTTTTATCAAATGTGAAAAACCCTTTGAAAATGACAGACCTCAGTATGTTATTTGTAATAATATTCTTGCAAATGAAAGCTTAAAACCTTCAAAATTAAAAAGGCACCTAGAAACTCAGCATGCTGAACTGATTGATAAACACCTTGAATATTTTCAAAGAAAGAAAAAAAGATACAAAATTATCGACACAATTTCTTAGTTGTCCCACTGCTGTTGTTACAGAACCCCTGGGCTGCTCTAGTTGAAAACAAACCCACGGGCTCTTTAGTTAGGGGCCCGATTGCCCGCCGCCAAAATTATAACTCTCAATACCAGAGTTTGGTGAAAAGAAAAAGAATTGTTTATTTAACAGTTATATAGATTTAGTTATTTGCGGATTTCTGTTGTTAAGTCTTATGCTCTTTAAAATACCCACAAACACATATCCTTGCCTCCCCCACTTCCAAACCAGGCTAGTTTTAGGAAAGTCAGAGAAACTGTTTCCCTACTTTCCAAACACAGTTCAGCTTTACCAGCAGCTGCCAATCATTCAATCTGATTGGGGAGGTCCTTTCTGTGCTGTGGTGCCCTCCAGCTCTCAATGCAGGACCGCCTGGATTCTCAGCCTCCTTGCAAACTGCCTTCTTCCTGCAAACCGCGCGGATCTCCTCTCCTTCTCAAAACCGCATGGCGAGAGCCTCTTAAAGCAGCCTGGAGACCCCTTCTCCAAGCCACATGGAGAAGGCCCCTTCACCAAGCCACGTGGAGGGAGCACACGAGAGAGCGAGAGAGCGAGAGCGAGCGCGCGAGCGTGCCAGAGAGAGAGAGCGCCAGAGCGCGAGTGAGAGCCCGAGTCAGAGAGCGAGAGAGTCTCAGAGTGAGAGCACGAGCGAGAGCCAGAGAGAGTCTCAGAGTGAGAGCACAAGCGAGAGCCAGAGAGAGTCTCAGAGTGAGAGCACGAGCGAGAGCCAGAGAGAGTCTCAGAGTGAGAGCACGAGCGAGAGCCAGAGAGAGTCTGAGAGTCTGAGCTAAAATGTCTGCAGCTGCTTATATATCCCTGACTGCGTCCTCTGACGCAGTGGGCGTTGCAAACAGTTCTGACCATTCTCAGACCCTTACGTAGGCTCTGTGTGCTTTCCATACCGTCCCCTGGTTCAAGACTCCTCCCATCTGCCTGAGGCTTTGGATGCATTAAAGCCATTTGCATAAGAAAGACACTAGCCACCAGCCTCAGGCATGTGGAGGCATTCCAAAAGCTGCTTCCTTCTCCCCATCCCCCAGCTGCAAGCTCTGGGGATTTTTGGACTCCCCTGTTTCTGTAACACTGTCAGTGAGAAAGCCTTACTATCTTCATATTTAGTTGCGTACTATACAGCAAAAGAGAAAATGGCTCACACAGCTGCTGAAAACATTATTCTTCCAGCACATTTGGATATGATGCGTACAATTTTTGACGATAAATCAGCTGATGAATTAAAAACTAGACCTAGTGATAAAACAATATCTCTTCAGATTTGTACTATTGCAGGACATTTAGAAACAATGCTTATGTCTCGATTACAGTCTGGTACAGACTTTGCGATCCAGCTTGATGAAATGACTGATGCTGGAACACTTTTAGTTTGTGTCAGATACGTGTGGCAAGGTATTGTTTAAATTTAACCTCACTCCTAAGTGGATTAAACATTTTTACAGAAGTAGAAAAGTGCATTGTTGGTCAATATAAATTAAACTGGAAAAACTGCAAAGGAATTACAAGTGTTGGAACAGTGCACATAACTGGAAAACAGCGGAGTAGTTAAAAAATTGCTAGATGTTACTATTAATGGTGCTCTGTGGGTTCATTGTTTATACATTGTGAAGCTTTAGTATTCAGAGAAATTCCACAGAATCTCATGGAAGTATTGAAAAATGCAGTGAAAGTTGTTAATTGTATTAAAGAGAGCTCACTGAAGAGCCGACTTCTTGAAACATTTTGTTCAGAGATCGGAAGTAACACTGCACACTTACTGTATCACACTGAAGTTCGCTGGTTGTCTCGGGGGGAAATACTAAGCAGGGTTTATGAACTCAGGAAGGAGATTCACATTTTTTCTCATTGAAAAAAATCTCATTTGGCAAGTATTTTAGACGATGACATGTGGGTAATGAAATTGGCATATTTAACTGATATTTTTGGCATTCTTAATGAGCTAAGTTTAAAACTAGAGGGGAAAAACAGTGACATATGCCAACATGTTGAATGTATCCAAGGATTCCAAAAGACATTATTGTATGGCAGACCAGGCTTAAAAGCTATCCGCCTAGCTACTGCATGTTTCCACGATTTTTGCAACATATTGAAGAGGATGTTATCAATGAAACCAATTAGAAACAAAGTTAGAGATATTGTTGCATCTCACCTCTCTATCTCAAGCTTCTAGTCATTTCTTTCCGGAAGAGGAATTTGAAACATTAAGAGAAAACTGTTGCGTAAAAGACCCATTTGCTTTATGAAACCCAAAGTCAATAGTTGAGTTAAACTTGATGCCTGAAGGAGGGAAGGAATTGCAGCAGCTCAGTTCATCATATGCACTGAAGAATGATTATGAAACGTTGTCTGTCAGCATTTTGGATTACGATAAAGGAAGGCTTTCCTTTGCTCAGTAGAAAGAGTGTCCTACTATTACCCCCATTCACAGCAGCTAGTTTGTGCGAACTAGGGTTTCCAATCTTAACCCAGTTAAAAAAGAGAGAAAGAAGTGGGTTGAGGGGTGCAGCATTTCCCTCCTGTGCTCCAGGCTGGAATGAACTTATCAACAAGCAGCACACTCCGCACATTAAATAAATCTTGCCTGATTTTTGTAGTCGTGTTGCTTATTTTGTCGTATTTTTCTATGTTATATTTAAATCTTAATATATGTGACAACTGTTACATTTCTTTTGTTACTCTTAAATATTAAAATCACAATGTAATTTATATTCATTGAACAAAAACTGAATGAAGTTGTATTAGAGGCCAGGAACTCTTCTAGAGACATTCAGGATACAAATAGAGACAGCAAAGATCGTTCTCCAGTGGAGCTAGTGTTCTGGCAAGGGGAGACAATACATAATAAATAGGATCTATAATGTTTAGAACATAATAAGTGCTATCGGAAGAGTAATAAGAAAAGGAAGTCAGGAAGCTATTTGGGGGCCAAATCATAAAGGGCTCCATATAGGCTATTAGAGGGCCTCTGGGTTTTTATCAGTGAAATGGAAGCAAAAGGATTACCTAGAGGAGAGACATGATCTGAATTAGGTTTTAGAAGACTCACTGCTGTTTTAAGAATAGATTGAACTAAATGTTACTTCTCTAAAGAGGGCTTTCCTAACCAACTTAGTTTGGGTACGGGTACATTGTTTATTATTCTTCCCTTTCTTTGTTTTCTTTGTAGTATATAATGTGCAATATTGTCACTTATTTGATTACTGTTTCTGTCAGTCTGGCACCCTGAAATGAATGCTCCTGGGAGCACTGATCATGTCCATCTTGTATGATGCGTAGGAAGTGAGTATGCAATATACATTTGATGAAGAACAAATGAATTAATATCTAACATCTGTAACTTGAGGTCATATTCCCAGGAATAAGTGTTAAATATGTGGCAAATTTCTTTGCCTTTTCCACATTTTAAAATCTCGTTTTGTCAGATCATCTCTACAAGCACCCATAGGTGACATTGATTGATGCTGCTTTCTCATATTACTGCTAATAAGCAACATGTATTACTTAATGTTTTCCTCAAACTAATTTTACTTTCTGTCTGCCTTACTTTAGCTGTTCCCTAGCCCCATTGGGTGATGTTTATTTTGACATGGTCTGTTTCTAAAGTCATACAGATTAGCAATTCCTTTCTGTCAGTCTAGCATTATTACAATGCTTGATTTTTCAGAATTTCTATTCTTTTTGTTTGTTTCAGATGTCCATTCTATTAAAGATAATAGATTTTTCCTGCCTTTTCGGTGCTTGAAATAAATATTGGAAGGCAATTCTCTATAAGTAGCTCACATTTCTGCAGTCTGGATTCTCTGAAAGTATTTGCATCTCAGTTAAGAATATTTGTATAAGGAGACATTCCAGGATAGTGAAGCTAGAGACGTTCTTTTCCTAGAGATATCCAAGGGAAGAAAAAGCCCTGTCCTCCCTCCCCAGAGACATTTGCATGCATTCCAGGAGCAATGGATAATTTCTCTGTAGGAGAGTATGGGAAGATATACCAGCAACACCATAAAACTAGAGTTTCCTACTACATGCAGAGGTAACATCTGGTCCATACTGTGATGCTGTGGGCATTGGGGCATGGGCAATTGACTGATACACAATGCTGATCTGGCTTTTTTTTTTTTTTTTTTTTTGCTATTAGTAATTGTGTCTCTGACCTTAGTCTGCCAGTATGTTACTTATGCAAAATTCCCTTTACTGTGCAAGGCTGCATATTAGGGCTAGGGTCAGGGACTATTATTCAGCCTATCATAGTATATCCTCTGGTTCCCAAAGACTTAGGTCCCACATGAAAAATACATTCACTCATCCCAAGGTCCCCCAAAGTTCAGCCCATTATCGCATTAACTGAAGTCCACAGTCTCGGAATGTGTCTAATAACCCATGCCAGAGAAAATCCTCTGTTTGTGGAGTGGAACTAGAAAGCAAGTTCTGTGTTCCAGAAATGCAGTGGTGGGACATGTGTAGGGATAACTTACAGTCATTCCCATCTAAAAAGGCAGAAAATGAATGGCAAAAAGGAATCACCAGCCAATCAACTTTGAAGTCCACCTGGGCAAACCCCAATAACTTTCACAGCTTGGTTATAAACTCTAAAAACAAAATGAGATTCAAATAAAATGTAATAGAACCCTTCAGCCACGCTGCATGTTTATCAAGTGCCTGCCAGACACAGAGTTCATCTCTCTTCTCATTAAAAATGGAGAGCTTGGCCCTCCACGTGGAATTCTGTCAGTCCTGGCCTCCTGACTCTAAACTGATTGTCTCTATGATTGTACATCACTCGGGATGGCGATCCCAACAAGTTACCTTGCCTGGGTTTCTCCATTGGTTACATGGGGATGATGCACCTAGCGCAGAGGATGTTGTGAAAAGTAAATGAAAACGATGTTTGCAGAGTTCTGGGCGCATAGAACAGCGCAATAAATATTAGGGGTGTTTTTTGTAGTTATTTCCTGAAAACAAAACCCACTCATTGACGGGTGGAAAAGAGAGTGTCTGTCCAAGGGGTCAGAGTTTGGGGCCAGAAACATCTGCCCTCTGCTGAGTGGGCTCTTCTCTCTGGTTCTCCCACCTCCCTTCTTCTTTGGGGCTCCCACCATCCTGGCTCAGGCCAAGATTAGCCAAAGAGCACCTGTCCTGTCCCTCGTGATGTCCCACCTCAGTCCTGGAACTGAAGCAGAAAGTGGGGCAGAAGAAAACGAAGCGAGGGTGTTGTGTCTAGCTGAGAATCAGCAGGTGATGCAGTGAATTACGATCATGCCATTAACAACCTGCTGAATGAGCTGGCCCCACCCACCCACAGGCCCACAGCACCCACCCCCACACAAAGAAAGGACTCATTACTTACACGTCTCTACGTGCCAGTCCGAGGAAGGAAGTAGTCCCTTCACACCGAGGCCCAGGAAGAGTCAGAGGGCGGAGTGACAGGCACCTTATCCCGTACTTGGGGCCGAGGCCCCTAGCTTTTCAAGGGCTTAACTCGTGGTGGATATTTTAAATGGTGTCCCCAAAAAGCAAAGTGGGAACTTAATGGTGGGAATCCTAAACTCAAGTCCTTATCTAAACGTCCAGATTCTTGGTGCGAACAGGGCGGGCAAACCGAAATGCCTAGACAGCCATTAGGAAACACAAGTCGTGTCCCTGGGGCGCAGGTCAGCGGGGGTGCTCTTGGGTGCGGTAGGAAACCTTCGCGCGGCAAGAGGAAGCGAGCCCAGCGCCCGCGATGGCTGTCCGGGGGCGCGCCCTGTCCTGGATGTCGCTCCCCGCGCTGCTGCCGCTGCCGCTGCTGCTGGCGGCCGGCTCCCCGGGAGCGGTGGGGCGGGGAGGGTGCCACCCAGCACCTGCAGGGCGTCTTCCTGGGCCGCTGCGCCGAGTACCTCGCGCTGCTGAATCCCCAGCTGCGGTGAGCTCTGCAGGCAGGCGTCGGGGCGCAGCGGGGGAGAGAACTGGGAGCGGGGAGGGGACACACGTGCGTGGGGGGAGGTAAGGGAAGGGAGGTAGCAATGGGGTCTTAAAGGTCGGGGCGTAGAGGCAGTAAGGGGGCCTGATAAGAAGGGGGCGCAGTGTGGGGGGAGAGAGGGAGTGCTGCGGTCAGGGGCGCTGGGAGTCTGGAGGTGCTGGGGTCAGTGCGTGGGGGCCGAAGGTGAGGGGTGTGGTTGTGTGTGTTTCTATAGATGAAGGAGGGTGTGTGTGTGTTGGGCGGGAGGGGCAGGTCTGTCCAGAGGCGAGGATTAGGGAGAGTTGAGTTTGGATGCCAGACCCAGAAACAAGACCCAAGAAGTCACCGATGTCTAATCCAGAGGACTTTTTAAGATTTTATTTCTTTATTTTTAGAGGGGAAGGGAGGGAGAAAGAAAGGGAGAGAAGCATCACTGTGTGGTTTGTCTCTCACGTGCCCCCAACTGGGGACCTGGCCCACAGCCCAGGCATGTGCCCCGACTGGGAGTCAAACCAGCGACCCTTTGGTTTGCAGGCCGGTGCTCAATCCACTGAGCCACACCAGCCCAGGCTAAAGTTTGAGACTCTTTTGCTAGCACTGTGCTTCTTTCTGATTTTTGTCCCGTCTTTGGACCTATTCTTTCCTGTTTTCATAAAATCGCTTTCTTGTACCAGTTGTTTTATTTTTTTTATTGATTGACATGGGAAGTTCAAGCAGACGACCACCTAGCCTGGAGGCTCGCAGTCAGGCAAGGTACGTCACGCGCAGAGGCTGCGCGCAACGAGGAGGCGGTCCAGAAAAGATCGAGGCGGAAGCAGCGTCAACAGCAGCAACAACAGCCATCTGCCTTCACCTGTGACAAGTGCGGCAGGGATTGTCACTCCCGAGTCGGACTGCACAGCCATTCTCGGCGGTGCAGATAGACTCTCAAGAAGCTACGCCATCGTCTCTCGAGACGGACGGCTGCCAACAACAACAACATTTTTTTTATTAAAAAAAAAATTTCCCCCAATCATTAAAATGTATTTAAAGAGAGCTGATGCACATCAACAACAGAGAAAGAACATTTCTCACCTATTGGGCAAAAGTTCAAAAATTTACAAAACACTCCTCTGAAGAGCTTTTAGGGAAGCATTCAGTAAAGTGTTGGTGGGAGTACAAATCTATTACTCCAGTAGAAGACACCATGGCAACTCTTAATCAATGGCTCTGATCCAGTGACTTCGCCTGCGCAAAGTGTCATCTGCGCTGGTTATTGTTTTTACTAGCAAAGGTGTACAAGCAACCTAGGCACCATCGATGGAAGAATGGCACATAAACTGTTTTTCACTTCTACAAGGGAGGAGTGTATGGCAAAATGAGGAAGTTTCTAGGTACGACTGTCATGGCAGGGTCTCCAGGATATATTTTTAAGTGAAATAGGAAAACACACAATAGTTTACATCCCATATTGTATTTGAATCAGAAGGAGAATAAGAATATGAAATTGTATTTGCTTCCATTTGCATAAGTAATAAAAGATATCCAAGAAAGCAAAACTAAACCACTTTTAGTTAGTGCTAGCGAGTGGGGCTGGGGGATGGAACGTTGTGCACAGGAACAAAGGAGAGGCAAGGGGACTTCCAACGAATGCCTTTTTAAATGAAATTTATTGAGGCGACATTGGTTAATAAAATTAAATAGATTTCAAGTGTATAAGTCTTCTTCCTTTTTTGCCAGGTGTACAGTTCTATGATCCATCTTCTGTGTATGGCATTGTGCGCTCACCGTTCAAAGTCAAATTTTCTGTCACCATGCATTTGGCCCCTTTGCCCTTTACTACCCCGCCGCCCCTTCCCTCTGGTCACCACCAGACTGTTGTCTGTGTCTGTGAGTTTTTGTTTGTTTGTCTCGTTTATTCATTTGTTGCTTTCAGTTTTATATTCCACGTAGGAGTGAAGTCCTATGGTTCTTGACTTTTTCTAACTGACATTTTACGTAGTGTTGTACCCTCAAGGTCCATCCACGTGTCACAAATGGCAGGATTTCATCTTTTTTTATGGCTGAGTAGTATCCCGTTGTATGTATGCACCACAGCTTCTTTATCCAGCCCTCCAGTGAAGGGCATTCCGGTCATTTCCATTGCGTGGCCACAGTGAATAATGCTGCAATGACGTAGGCGTGCATATATCTTTGCAAATAAGTGCTTAAAAACATTTGGGTAGGTACTCAGAAGAGGGGTTGTTGGGTCATATGGTAACTGTATTATTAATTTTTTTCCATTTTTTAAAATTGTTGTTCTGTTCCAGTTGCCCCATTTTTCCCCCATGGCTCTCCCCTGCTTTGCGCCCCCCCCCGCCCCCAGTCAATCCCCACCCTGCCGTCCATGTCCACGGGTCATTTACATTAGTTCTTTGATGTACCAGTTGTTTTTGAAGAGACGCATTTCAGGCAACCCCCTACCCCCCCCAAAAAAAAGCCCAGAAAATACTATGAGGAACACCCTCGTTGCTCACCACCCAACAGGAGAAGGAAAGTTACAAATGCAATGGGAACTGTGTTTGGAAAGCTGGAACGGACTAGGCAAAGCAGCAGACGTCCTCAGCAGCTGCTGCTCACTTCTGACTTGACAAGGTCCCGCACTTTGGCCTGACCTCACCTGGCCCCAACCGCACAACAGGCCTCATTGTCTAGCTGAGGGAGCTGGGACCCTGAATGGTTTATTGGAATTGTCACCTTCTAGCTCAGTGCCTTTTCTGTGAGCCTGGGCCGAGACTGTATTCCTCAGCTTTGAAAAATGTGTGTGGAATCTCCTGAGAGACACTTCCACTGTCAGATTTCCCAATCCATCCCCTAAGTTATTTATTTTCTTCTTCTGAATTGGCATTAAGGCACAAGCCATGACAATTTCCCATCTTTTTTGTGTGCTTAGCTGGGCAGAGTTGATATAAGACCAAATGGCTTGCATAGCTCTTGGTGTACAATACATTGAGAGAAATGGCAATGTGTCACATTACTGTGTGTGTGTGTGTGTGTGTGTGTGTGTGTGTGTGTTTAATAAACTTGTGCTTTCGCACAGGGACAGGAACTGCACAGCCATCTTGGAAGCCTTTCAAGGGGTGCTGGACAAGGACCCCTGTTCGGTGTTTCCCTCTGACTACGACCTTTTTATCAACCTCTCCAGGCACTCTATTCCCAGAGACAAGGTAAGTCTGAGGCCCCATCCAACGTGGCTGTCTGTCTTTATGGAGGTGGGAGATTAGCTGTCTCCAGAGACGTACAGGGTCACTGAAACACTGAACCACAAACTCACACATTTGCACCTGTGGAGGCTGGTGGTGAGAAGGTGGCTTTATCTTCACCAGCGATCCTGCACCTCCTGCCTAGCTGGGCAGAAGAAAAATTCCTAAGTCAACAAGTCAGTGCATGAGTCAGAGGGACATCGGGACATCGCCATACTTTCCCACTGGACCTCCAGCCGGGGCCGATTATGAATAACTTCTGTCCTAAACGACCCTATGTGCCTGATCCTTGGCTAATTCACATCAAGTAGCCTCCCAGAAAACCAACTTTTCCTCTAATGGCCTTTCAGGTTATATCCATTCAGTTCCAGTTTAAGAAAACCACATTGCTCTATCCTGTCTACACTCTAAGGTCTAATATCATGGAAACAAATGGGAAAATCTGCATACAATGTTTTTGTAGAACAATACCTTGAGTTTAAAGAACATTAAAGGTCATTTTTCTTTCTCTGATATAATAATTCCTAACTTGATTTTTCATTGTAAAATCAGATAACATTGATGTTTACAAATGAACAAAACTTAACACTGATTTGTTTTTTCTTTGTAAAAACAGGTACATGGAGCCAGGAGGTTCAGAGATACAATAGACTGAAAACATGGTTTTTAAGCATATTTTGAACCTTGACACTTCCCTGACAGTAAAAGGGGAGCTACAAACTTTGTTGTCCTTTTGCAGTGATTGGAGCCCTGGTTGATGTTCCTGCTGAGCTGCTTCCATGTGCTGGGCACTGTGCTAGGGGTTGAGGGTGCACCAGGGATCAAAACAGGCCCTGCCCTCAGGGGGCTCAGTCCAGGCAGTGACTTATTGGACTACAGAGGATCTGATGAAATGAGCAAGCAGCGTATTGATATTTGCATTATTTCTATGTGAAACAGTGTAACTTTATTTTTCTAATTTTAAAAGTTTACTTTTCAATTACAGTTGACATATTATTTTATGTTAGTTTCAGATGTACAGTATAGTGGTTAGACAATCATGTACTTTCTAAAGGGATCCCTCAATATTTTCAGTACCCACCTGGAAACATACATAGTTCCTGTTCTGGTTGTTTGCTTAATTTGTTCATGTTTTTGTTTTTTTTTATTCAGTTGTTGATAGTTGTGAGTTTGTTGCCATTTTATTGTTCATAGTTTTGATCTTCTTCTTTTCCTTAAATAAGCCCCTTTATCATTTCATGTAATAATGGCTTGGTGATAATGAACTCCTTTAGCTTTGCCTTGTCTGGGTAACACTTTACCTTCTCTTCCATTCTAAATGATAGCCTTGCTGGATAGAGTAATCTTGGTTGTAGGTCCTTGCTTTTCGTCACTTTGAATACTTCTTGCCAGTCCCTTCTTGCCTTCAAAGTTTCTTTTGAGAAATCAGCTGATAGTCTTATGAGAACTCTTTGTAGGTAACCCTCTGCTTTTATCTTGCTGCTTTTAAGATTCTCTTTATCTTTAACCTTTGGGATTTTAATCATGATGTGTCTTGGTGTGGTCCTCTTTGGATCTAGCTTGTTTGGGACTCTCTGTGCTTCCTGGACTTGTATGTCTATTTCCTTCACCAAATTAGGAAAGTTTTCTTTTGTTATTTTTTAAGTAAGTTTTCAATTTCTAGTTCTTCCTCTTCTCCTTCTAGCATCCCTATGATTCAGATATTGGTACATTTAGAGATGTCCCAGGGGGTCCTGATATATCCTTGTTGGTTTTTTTATTTTGTTTTTCTGAATTCTTTTTTCTTCTTGTTATTCTGATTGAATGCTTTTTTCTTTCTTATCTTCCAAATTGTTGATTTGATTCTTGGCTTCATCCTCTCCACTGTTGGTTCCCTTAGATTTTTTTTACGTCACTTAATACAACCATCATTTCTGCTTGGGTCTTTTTTATGCTGCGGCAGTACTCAGTGATTTTGTTGAGCATTCTGATCACCAGAGTTTTGAACTCTGATAGGTTGCTTATCTCCATTTCATTTAGTTCTTTTCCTAGGGTTTTGTTCTCTTCTTTTATTTGGGCCATATTTTTGTCTCCTCAATTTGGCAGGTTCTCTGTATTTGTTTCTGTGTATTAGGTAGAGCTGCTTTGACTCCTGTCTTAGTAGCATGGCCTCTTATGTGGGGCAGAGCCTTAGGTAATCACCAGAGTGGGGAAACCTGCTTCAGCACGTTGTGGCTCTATACTGGGGGAGGGCTCCAAGAGGGGACAATTCTACCTACTGGCTTCTGGAGGTTTGCCTAAAAAGAGGTGTCTCCCAGCATTCTCCCATTTTCCAGTCACTTCAGTTTCTCCCTGTATGTGACTGGTGCCCTGCCAGCTGTTGGCCCTGGTGCTGAATCCAGAGAGTATGTGTCTGTGTAAGTCCTAAGTCTGTGTAGGCCCTTTAAGAGGAATCTCCTAAAAATCTGGCAGTTTCTTCCACCACCCAGCTTCCACTGTTTTTTGTAGCCAGAGTTGTGGGGATTTATCTTCCTGGCACTGGAACCTTGGCTGTGTGGTCTGGCCTCGGGCTGGGATTGCTCACTCCCGAGGTATCCCTCCCGATTTTTACCCACCACACGTGAATGTGGGATTGCCTGTTTCACTGCCTTGCCTCTTGTTTCTGTGTCTCTGCCCCTCCTATCAGTCTAGATGAATGTGGCTTTCTTAAGTCCTTGCTTGTCAGACTTCCATACAGCTCAGTTTTCTTTCTTTCTTTAAAAAAAAAAATTAACTTATTTTTAGAGAGAGGGTAAGAGAGGGAAAGAGAGAGAGAAATACCAATGTGTGGTTGCCTCTCACACTCCCCTAACTGGGGACCTAGCCCACAACCCAGGCATGTGCCCTGATTGGGAATTGAACCAGCAACCCTCTAGTTCACAGGCCAGTGCTCAATCCACTGAGCCACATTAACCAAGGCTCAGTTTCCCGATGGTTCTGGGTGACATTTGTTTTGTTGTCTAGCTGTAATTTTTTCTGTAGTTGTGAAAGGAGGTGAGGCATGTTTACCTATGTTTACATCTTGACTGGAAGCCTCCCAACTTGTGCTTCTTAATCCCTTCACCTTTTTTGCCCAATTCCCCAACATCCTCCCATCTGGCAACCAACAGTTTGTCCTCTGTTTCTATGAGTCTGTTTCTGATTTGTTTGCTCACGTATATTATCCTTTAGATTCCACACATTAGTAAAACCACATGGTGTTTGTCTTTCTCTAACTTATTTTCCTTAGCATAATACCTTGTCGGTCCATCTATGTTGTCTGAAATGGTAAGATTTCATCTTTTTAATGGCCAAGGAATATTTCATTGGTGTGTATCACTGATCATCCATTCATCTATTGATGAGCACTGAGTTGCTTCCACATTTTGGCTATTGTAAATAATGCTTCAGTG
Source organism: Furipterus horrens (assembly GCF_987537825.1). NCBI lineage: Eukaryota > Metazoa > Chordata > Mammalia > Chiroptera > Furipteridae > Furipterus > Furipterus horrens. The sequence goes on along the minus strand of NW_028327172.1, from coordinate 210,445,201 downwards.
AATATAAGGGAGCATATGTCTTTTTGAATTGGTGTTTTGGGGTTTCTTCAGAATGTATCCTGAAGTCAAATGGCTGTGTAAAAATACTATAACTTTATAGTGGGAATATTTGCTGAATCACCTTCAAAAATTCAGGTTATGTACCCACTGAGCTACTAGCCCAAACATCAAGGTACTGGTGCTTAGACGTAGAGAAAAGCTTATTTGATTTGGCCAGAGCGCCTGGGAGAGTAAAATCTCTCAAATACAGCTCTCCCCCAAAGCACAGTCTGGAGTTTTTATGCAGCTAGGGGTTAGGGGAGGTGTAGTTCCAGGGAACTGAGAGAGAAGGCTGTGTTTCTTTTGTCACAGATAACATTCTGTGCAGCCAGACTTCTGGGTGGCAGCAACTGGCCACAGCCCCTTTGGAGACATTCTTTTCTTCTACAAGACACACTTGTGACTTCTCACCTCCCTGAAGTTATCCCCTCCTGCTTGACAAGGAGATGGCAGGCACCTCAACAACTTACAACTACATTTGTGAGAACAGAAGAGCCATTAACAAATGAACACAGGTGTAACCAAGGGTTAAATCAATTAATTCTAGTTGCCAAAAATACCAGGGGCGTTAAAATCACAAGGGGCTCAGCTACAGGGCACTATAAAGTATAATATAGAAGTAATAGAGTTGTAAGGCACCTTATACTTTAGGAAGTGCTTTTGTGACTTCACACCATCCTAAACACAGTAGTAGAAGAAGAGGAAGAGCTCATGCCCCCCATTTTCCAGATGTGGAAACTGAGGCAATAGAGATTACATGCTTTGGTCAAGATCACGTATCTAGTGTATCACAAACCCAATCCCTTGATCTTTTAACTCCAGGGATCTTCATACATACACGTGGGCACACACACTATATGGTATTACTGGGGAAATAGCTCACTAACATTTTTCACGATACCCTTGGACTAAAGGGGAAGGAGGCCCTAGCGCTTCCCGAAACCGGTAAATTAAGACCCAGGAAGGAAAAGTGCATTTGCTGAGAGGCAAGTCAGAGCTGACAGAGCAATGGGTTGCCTGAAAAAAATTTGCTTTTATTTTATTTTACATTTTCATGTTGTGTTTGCGTTTCCTTAGTCCCTGTTCTGGGAGAATAACCAGTTCCTTGTCACCAGCTATGCAGAGAACCCCCGCCGCTTTATGCCTCTGAGCCACGTTCTGTACGGCAGGGTCAGAGATCTCCTGAGCTGGTGCCGACAGGAAAACGCCTCCGGTAAGACTCCTGCACGGCTCACAGGAAAAATAAGAGTTCTTGTTTACTGTGCACTTGCCATGTGCTCTACATGTGTCCACAGGCATTTACCTCATTTGACGTGCCCCTCCCCAATGTTCTCAAGTAGGTGGTAGTAATGACAATTATAACAATAACAGATGGTACTTATCCTTTGTTAGGTCTGGTCTAAGCACTTTGCGTATGTGACGTGATTTAATCCCTGAGACAGCCCTATGGGGAGGATCTGATCCTAATTCCTACTTTGACAAACAGGAAAACCGAGGCAGAGCAAAGCGAAGAAACTTGCTCAGGGGCGCACAGTCAGTAAGCAGCAGAATGGGACAGTCTGACTGGAGGGCACATGCTCTCAAGCCTGCACCCCTCAACCTCACTATCCTCATTTTCTTGAGGGGGAAGCCGAGGCTTAGGAACGATGAATCACTTGAAGAAGGAGAAGGCAGGGTCCAGCTCTCTTCTGGCAGATCTGAAACCTGGGCACTCAAGTGCCTCTCCAGGCCTCCAGCAGATATTTTGAGATTAAAATCACAGTGAAGGTGAATGTCACAAGGACTGCCCTGACGGACTTAGTGACAACTCTCCTCATTCGTCCAAGTCCCACGCTAGGAGCTGGCAATACAGCGTCCCCACCCTCAGGGAGCTGGCAGCCTTGTGAGAGACCTGATGCAGGAAGGACTGGGGGCTAATGAGGAGCAGAGTGAGACATCAGCCTGGACCAGGCCATCCAAGAAGCTTCCTGGAGGCTCTTTGCCCTGGATCAGTCTTGAAGGATGAGCAGGATCAAGACCAGCAGGGAAAGGAGGTGGGGGGCGGTGGGGTGGGGGCGGTGTTCCCTTCTTAAAGGCTGGAGATTCTTCCTCCGTGTGTATGAGAGTCAAGTTTAAATGTTACCCCCAGATCAGTTCTGTTTCTTCTCCTCCATTCATCCATCCAACAAAATTTATGGCATGCCTGCTATGCGCCAGACCCTCCTCTTCTAGGCACTGGGAACACAGCACAGAATAAAGCAGGAAAGTAATCCCCATCCTTACACTTAGGATAGGGGGCAGATAAGACAATAGAGAAATAAATGATATAGTCTTCCATAAGACTATAAGGCCTACAGAAACAAACAAACAAGAAGGATTGGGAGTGCTGGGCTGGGGAAGAGGGGAGAGGAGGTGTCGCAACGATCACACAGGCCCAGGGAAAGCTTCACTGAGAAGCTGATCTCGGAGCAAAAGAGCATTTCCCGACAGGAAACAGCAGGTGCAAAGGCCCTGAGCTGGGAGTGTGCCTGGCGTATTTAAGCAACAGCAGAGAGGTCAGTACGTAAAGAGAAAAGTAGGCTGTGAGGCTAGAGGACCAAAGCAGGCCCAGATGGCGCTGGAATCTGCCGTGTCTCTGGCTTTCACTGTGAGAGGGGACCCTCTGCAGGGCACAGGTCAAATGGACGTGGCTGTTCTTCCAATGGGCCGGGGAGTGACCAGTGACCCGGAGGCCTCGGTTTGATTAACATGCAGAGGGTGGGGGATATAGCAGAGGCATGCGACAGAAAGAGTCCAAAGGGTGGCAGGGTAGGCTATAATACAAATAAATGTTGGTCTTTGTCCCCCAGTTCCCAGCACATAGCTCCTAAAAACTTTAGGATCTGAGAAGTGACGAAGTGCTTTCTGTATGACTATGAGATGACTGGTGGTTGGGGGCCCCTTGGTCGTTTCAGGTGGTGGGAGCTGGTCACCAGAAAGGCCAAGGCACAGTTAAAGTGTTGTAACTTTCAGCTCCACCATCTGTCCTCTGGGAACGGGAGAGGGGCTGGAGGTTGAGTTAGTCACCGATAGCCAGTGATTTATTCAATCATGCCTATGGGAAAGCTCCATAAAAACCCAAAATGAGGGGTTTGGAGAGATTCTGATTGGTGAACAGGAGGAGATGCTGGGATGGTAACGCGCCCAGATTGGTCATAGAAGCTCCATGCCCCACCCGCCATGCCTTGTCTATGTGATCCTTCCATTTGGCTGTTCCTGAGTTGTATTCTTTATAGTAAGCCAGTAATCATAGATAAGGTGTCTAACAGAGTTCTGTGAGCTGTTCTACCAAATTATGGAACCCGAGGAGGGGGCTGTGGATACCCCCCGAATGGATAGCCAGTTGGTTAGAAGGTGTCAACTTGCAGCTGGTATCTGAAGTGAGGACGATCTTGGGGGACCGAGCCCTTAACCTGTGGATGTCCACGCTAAGTCCGTAGTTAGTGTCGGAATTGGATTGCAGGACACCTTGTCTGGAGACCTGGAGAAGTGATTGCTGTCAGAAGGGTTATGAGTAAAACAGCTCAGAGAAAGTGTCCCCCCTCTCTGATCCTGTCTATGCCATCCTACCAGGGGTCTCTGTTAAAAAAGGAAGTGGAGTGCAGAGTTTAGGACCAGCAAAATAACGGTATGTTCATAACGTGGGTCCTGTGGAGCCATAAGCAATGATGATCAGACTTTGTATCTGCTGACCTCTCATGTCTGTGACATAGCAATATTTTTAATTGAAAAACCAAGTTAGTTCAAATAAAAAAAACATACATACAGACATAGATGAAAATATACACATGGAAAAAGTCAGGAAGATAGCAAACCGGAAGAGTTAACTGTGGTTCTTTCTGGGAATTTGAGGTCATACATTTTTTTTCTTATCCATATTTACTATGGTTTCTATTTTTGTAATTTAGATATATTACTGGTGAGAATGAAATATTTTTAACAAAGAGAATTCTTCAGCTAGGTAAATGATCATTAATAATGGTCACCAGCTGTGCATAATCTAAGAGCAAGAAAATATAAAATAGGGACATACAGAAATTATTCTTGGGATAAATACCACCTGAAGCCATGGCTGTCAGAAACGGAAGGAGGAGCTGTGGGAAACTTGAGAGTTAGGTTCTGGTCCTCTGGGTCATCTACCATGCAGGGAACCTCTCTGAGACTCATAGATCTTTGAGAAATTGGGACATTGGCCTGCAGAGTTGATAATGTGAACTATTTTCAAGTCTAGAGTGCGTGATTCAAAGAAGTAATTACCGCTCTCTTAAGCAATGTAAAGTAGTGATGCTCTCTTGAGTATGCAATGAGCCTTGCAGCTCCTTAAAACTGCTCCTGAGAAACACGACAGGTGGCCACATTTGCACCACCCTGAAACACATCACTTGCCCTCAGGTACATGTTTTCCTCGCTTGGTTCTCCCTGGAACAACCTGTCAATTAGCATGTTCCTTTCTTTACCAGAGTGAATAGTGAACAACTACCATATATATCTGTTGAATTATGTCCTTAAAATTAATGAAATGTAATACATTTGAACACTTATATATTTTTAGTCAAAAAAGATTTTATTTATTTATTTTTAGAGAGAGGGGAAAGGAGGGAGAAAGAAAGGGAGAGAAACATCAGTGTGTGGTTGCCTCTCACACGCCCCCAACTGAGGACCTGGCCCGCAGCCCAGGCCTGTGCCCTGACTGGGAATCAAACCAGCAACCTTTTGGTTCACAGGCCAGCATTCAGTCCACTGAGCCACATCAGCCATGGCTGTCATATTTATATTTTAAATGTTATAAAATGCCTATTTTCTAGCTAAGGACTATCACTTTTAATTTTTCTTATGTCAATATTTAAATAATTCCAAGACCAGCTCTAATTGGAGAAAGCACTTCTTCCAATAAAGCTAAGTTTCTGTGTTTTTGTTTTTTAAATCCCTTTACTAGCATTTCAGTAGAGAAACCACCCAGCTCACATGTTGTGGTGAGCCTGGTTCACTCATTAGCCACCTGCTTAGTTCTCTGCCGTCCTTACATTTGTGCCGCGCAAGATGACAGATGTCCCCATATCATGGGTTGGGTGGTCACTCACCAGGCTCCTTGCTCATTGGGTGGGCAGAACTGTGACCACTCAACCTGAGCACACTGTGCAGAACACAGGCTAAATATAGTTTGTAGTGCTAGCGAATATTTTAAATTAGTTCTCCCCAATATAATCCTCGAAGTGAAACGTGTTTGTCCGCTTCCCTCCAGGACTCGATTACCAATCCTGCCCGACAGCTGAAGACTGTGAAAACAATGCTGTGGATTCTTTCTGGAAAAGAGCTTCCATGCAGGTAATCGTGGGGTGGACAGCTGGGTGGCTGAGCACAGGTGGGACCTGTGGACACGCGACAGAGGGGTTCAGAGGCAGGACCATCGGGTCACTACTTAACTTCTCAGAGCCTCACTTCTCACCTTTGCGGCCTTCTGATTCATTCTCTCTGTGCCATGACGTTGCGTGGATTTCAGGAGCTTAATGTAGCACCTGGCACAGAGAAAATGCTTGGTGAGTGTTAGCCATAGATGAGGATGTTAAGTAGCTGTTATTACTCTTATGTCATGCTTGTTGTTAGTATTTCAAATCAATGTGATTTTGATTGCTATGTAAAATGGGGTAGCCCTGCTTTCTGGGAAGCTCTGGGCCACCTGACAACTAGGTGTGGGAGTCAGAGATATCTACAAGATTGATGTCAGTGGGAGAAACGGTGAGAGGGACTGAAGACATACTGGAGACAGACATAGAAATGGCCCCTTTAAGGTAAATCTGTTCCTCAGAGAATGTTGTCACCAGAGTTGATGATAGTTACAAGTAGCTATTAAATGCCAGTGAGTACAGCTCGCATTTTCTGTCACCAGGTTAGGACAAATATTAGAAATAAAGGGGGTAAGTCTTCATCTTGGTGCTTGACAAAGAGCTGTCTACTATTAAGTGTTCCCAATATCGACCAGGTGGCCCATGGACTTCAGGGTCCTTCCACCGATTGTTGCAAACCCTCTTCCAGGGCTAGCTGTGTCTCTTTTGGTCCCACTTCCTGCTCTGCATCCCCCGGTGTCCATCAGGTTTATTGTTAATCAGGGTGAGAGGAACTTTGGTCAAATCCTCCACCATGGCTGCAGCTGAGAGCCCTACGCAGAGAGTCTGCTCTGGACAAATGCGTTCGGTGTATTCGGTGGTCTCCTGCCAGCTCTGGTGGGTGCTCTGAATTTGCACTCAAGTGCTCCACTTTGAGTGCAGGCTCTAGGCAGTTGACAGTGGGCTGCCAGAGCCCCTCACTGAGGTCAGGGAAACTATAGTTGCGTCATCACCGGGTGCCGATCATTATGGCAACTCAGCGGTGATATCAGCATTACATGTAATTGAACCGTATATTCTACCGGGCAGATCTGCCCGACTTCAAAGTGTGTACTCCAAACCACTGCCTTATTCTTCCGCCAGTTCTGTGGTGGGAACCCTATCACTGTGCCCACATTTATGAGCCCTTAGAACGTGCTGGATAGTCTAAGCATGAGGAAGGTAGTAAAGTGTTGAGGAGAGGGTCTGAGTCATAGCAGAGGCGTATTCAGTACATTTTAATTCTATTATTTAGAATGATTTGATCTTTACAACGGCCCTATGAGGTAGGGAATCTTACTACCCTTGTTTTACAGAGAGGAAAGCAGGGCACAGGGAGGACCAGAAACATAACCACACTTTTTATTGTGATGAAACTATTTTATTTCACAAAGACACACAAGGACACTCTGTTCTTCATATTAAAAACATTAGCACAGATAACTATACTTTCTAGAAAATGGTTCTATGGACCCTCTCAAAGAAAAACGCATCCCCTTCTATGGTTTAGTGAAGTTGCTTGGAGAAAGCTCCCATCCGGACTCATTCCTAAACCGTACCATTCCACCACTGCAACTTTTGGTTCCAAGGATGGGTTATTGTCATCAGGACGTGTTCCTGCATTCTTACATACCTGATAATACACACGGGGTTGGGGGGATTCTCACTGGATGCTCCATTGGCTCCTCAGCCTCTTCTGCAGGTTCGGCAGGTCGCACAGACCGCACCTGTCTCTGTGGCCTTTCTTCAAGGCCTTCCAAGTCTTTCCCGACAAGTCCAATGAAGACGTTCTTTGTAGTGAGGTCCTGTTCTGCAGGAAGTGTCTCTCCTAACGCGTGCAGAACACGCCGAACCACTTTGTTCAGATTGCACGTCATAAACTCAGACACATGTCTGTCCAAATCAGTAGCAGCTAACTGAGAATGGGCTCCTGTGGACAAGGCTCTGCCGTCAATGGACAGGTTTGGAAAATATGAGGACCGGTATCATCATAACCGGCAATAAACAGCCCAGCGCCACATGGTCTTTGGCCATATCTTTGCATGGGTATCTGGGTCTTGCCTTCAACTGGAGCTACAAGACAAAACAGAGGAAGAGGACTGTCAACTGCAAATCTGGATCCCGAACACTCCCGGCACATAAAATTACATAACAGTCTAGCATCAGCAGTAAATGCTGCAATGAAGATACCAATATGGTTGTCAATGTGCAGAATAGTTTTCTGATGAGCTGCAGGCTCTGAGTGTGCTCTCGCCCATGCAACCCACACTGCCTGGGGTTTTGGTTTTAGACCATCTGTGGCGGAACCTTCACTGACAGCTTCTGCCGCATATTCCACTTGATGTGTCCCGCCCCGAGGACTCCAAACAGTGACATCGTTGTTACACTGGCTGGAAAACAGGCTTCCCTCATTGGACCTGGCTGTCACCTCTTGCATATAACCACACGTATTAACAGAGCTAATAAGTGGAGGAGCCAGAGGCCACATTTTAAACCACGTCATCGTACTGCCTCATCGTATCTGTATCCTTTCTTTTATAAAACATGTTTTTGTGGTCATCAGTTTAATAACTGCTCATGATCAAAAATATAAATACAATTAATCATCCATATGCTTACAACTTAAAGGCAACCCCTTCAGCACAGTGGCCTTGATATTTTGGGATTTCACCGTGATGGTTAGTACTGTTGGGAAGCAGTCTGAGACATGTATGGCACGAGGGATGCTGCTTCGCTGCAGCCTGCAGCTCCGTGGGCCGTCTCCGTGCCGGGGAATACGCCCGGCCATGTATTGCTCGTGCTGCATAACGCCCTGCCCCACCCCCGCATCTGCCCTAGTCTAGACAGTTCGTCATGGAAATGATATGCTCCAGCAGTGGTCCGCACTGGAGACTGGGGAACTTCTCTGGACCTCTCCCTCTTGGGAATTTTAGGGGGTTGACTAGTAATCCCAGACTTCTGAGCATTTATTCTTCACATAGTACAGCTTATGCTCCATCCATCGATCTTGCATTTTGCTTTGAATATAAGCACTTCTTATGATATAGCAAATCTTTTTAGATTTGTATTTAATTTTTAATTTTTTAATTATTTTTTATTTCTAAAAATATTTGTTTATTTTTAGAGAGAGGGAAAGGGAAGGAAAAAGAGAGGGAAAGAAACATCAATGTGTGGTTGCCTCTCACATGCCCCCCAGCTGGGGACCTGGCCCACAACCGAGGCATGTGCCCTGACTGGGAATCGAACTGGTCATCCTTTGATTCACAGGCTGGCGTTCAACCCACTGAGCCACACCAGCCAGAGCTAAGCTTTTGTTAATGGCTGGATAATATTTCAGATCTATGAGTACCATAATTTACTTGCTATTTTCTTGATTTTTTTTAGATAGGTTACAAGCAGTGCTGTAATATACGTCTTCGCGCACATCTTTGTACATCAGACGGTGCTTTTCACCAGATGTTTTTTTATTGGGGTGACGCTGGGTCACAAAATTATACAGGCTTCAGGTGCACAATTCTATAACACCTCACCTGTAGACTGTATTGTGCGTTCATCAACCAAGCATGCTGGCTCATCTTCTAAGCATGTGGTCTGTGCTTCTCCACCTCTTGAAGTTGCTTACATGTGACCCGCATAGGCCAATAAGGTGTGTGTAGGAGTGACTCTGTGACTTCCAGGTGGAAGAAAGCCTTTAAGAACTGCTCTGTGATTTGCTGCTTTCCCCATCTTCCTTCCTGATAACCAGTGACATCGCAGATGCAGAGACTTCATCAGCTTGGGTCCCAGAGGGATGACATGGGGGACAAAACTCCAAGGGCCCTGTGATGAACACGTAGTGTGAGCAAGAAGTTAATCTCTGCTGTTTAAGGCCACTGTGCCTGAGAGGTTGTTTGTGATGACAGCGTAATGTAGTCCATTCCAGCCAATGCGATGCTGGAATCTGATACTGTTTCCCATTATTTTTTAGGGTAGATTCCCAGGCATGGAATTACTGAGTCTGTGAGTCTTTGACACGTCAAAGCAGTTTGCTTTCCAAGATATGCCAGTTTCATCCTCTCTAGCTGTATGAAATATCAAAGTTATCACACCCTTGCAAGTATTGAGATTCGTCAGCCTAAAAAAATTGGTCACTGGGTAGCTCAGTTGGTTAGAACATTGTCCCGATACACCAAGGTTGCAGGTTGGATCCCCAGTCAAGGTACATACAAGAATTAACCAATAAATGCATGAAGAAGTGGAACAACAAATCTCTTTCTCTCTCTTTTTCTCTGAAAGGAAATAAATAAAAACATTTTAAAAATGGGCCACTTTATAGCTGAAAAAAGATGTCAATTTACTCAAAGTATTTGTTTTGTCTTGCAGTATGCAAAGGATAGTTCTGGTGTGATCCACGTCATGCTGAATGGTTCGGAGCCCGCGGGGGCCTATCCCGTAAAAGGGTGAGAATACAGCACCAACCAGTACGGCAGTGATGCTGAATGATCATATGGTTGCTTTGAATGGAGGCTTAAGAGAATGGTCTGGATCCCCAATCTCATGCTTTGCTCAGGCGGAGCAAAACAATGAAAGGTCTGGACATGAGAACTATGTTTATACATCATTAACAGATGAGGAAAGCCTGAATGAAATAAGTAAACTAAAAATTAAAGCTGAAAAGTGACTCCCAAAAGCTTAAAAACAAAAGTAATGTGTAAATCAACTAACAAGGGAATGGGGAAAGTATCATATTGCTTTAGTACTTGAAGGAGTATCTTCCTGCTTTTCAGGTTTTTTGCAGATTTTGAAGTTCCCTACTTCCAGAAGGATGAAATCACATGAATTGAAATCTGGGTTATGCATGAAATTGGGGGACCCAACCTGTAAGTTATGGTGCTTTTCATGAGGATAATCGCGCAAACACGCATTTCTTGGATGTGATATGATCGAGTCTGTTTCACATTCTCATTTTTGCAGAAACAGTAGTCTTCTCTGTTTCTAGTGTGGTGGGCAGAGAAAAGCAAAATTCTTGACTTTCTGGAAATGCCACTCGCCAGTCCTGAGCCCAGAGAGAAAACCTTCTTTACCCATCAAAATGTTAGCAGCAGTTATCCCTAGTAATGTGATATTTGGGTTTTTCCCTTTTGTTTAGTTGCATTTTCTAGTATTTTTGATTTGCATGTTCTTATTGCCATTTAAAGCATAACATAATACACTGCCAGTTGAACAGTTTGGTAGATGGCATTGTGCCGGGCGGAGGCATGTCACAGAGGTGTGTTGGTGGGCGGGACCATGGGACGTGCTATGGCTTGACCTGCAAACTTTGGACTAGGTGCTGGATGCTCAGACTAGCCCCTTTGGGTGTCACAGCTTTATTGCAAACAACACTTTGGGTCCAGAGACTTTCCCAAGTACAGTCATACCTTGATACTGGTTGGCTTCAGAGCTCATCCAACCCTGTACTCATTCCATTCTGATGAGAAAACAATGTTTCAGCCCTCGGTGCCTGCTTGGGACTCATCGCACTTGCTAGAACTTGTATGAATCACGACACCACCTGCAGGAGAAAATGCTTCATCTCTCACTGCTTGCTCAGTACTCATTGGTTTCAACGCTTGTCACAAGTTCCGGGATGAATTAATGATGAGTACCGAGGTACCTCTGTATTTCTCTAGAGAGGAGTCTACACTGGGAGCACATGATCAAAATACATTTTAATTAATCTAGCAAAAAATTCTTTCATCCTCTTATTTTATTTTGTATTTTCATGTTTTAGGGAATCCTGTGGAGAAGGCAGTGTGAAAATCCTGGAGGAGAGACTGAAGGAAATGGGTTTTCAGCACAGCTGTATTAATGATTCCCTGTAGGTGGCATATTGTAATCAGTGCATATCTTTGGTAATTTTGGAGGGTAGGGGGGTGTTGAAAGAGTTTTGCAGGAATCAGCTCTAAAGACTGAGGGACTATTCCTCCTGGGACAGGGTAGTGGACGGAGCTTGTTTATGGGTGTGAAGGGAAGATGGCCATCAGGGGAGACTGAACACAGATTCCCCAAGCCAGGTCCTGGGGAGGGCTCAGGAACCGGCAGGGGTGTGCGGGCTGGGGTGGAGGTGTGGGCCAGAACCTAGCAGAGGGCAGGCATGGGACCTGATTCCCAGGTGCAACCTGACCAAGAATCCTCATTAGAAGAACACAGAGAGGAACCCGAAAGTTGTGCGTGCGTGTGTGTGTGTGTGTGTGTGTGTGTCCTCAAGGGAGCCCCAAGTGCAATGGCAGTGGGGACTACTCAGGTGTCACCCCCAGCAAATTCCATCACTGCTTAGGGACTGGGCAGCATTTCAGCTTTTCTCAGAGGCAGCTTGCTGGTCACTGGGTGTGGCCAGCCTGAATGGCACTGGGTCTAGGGACTGAGAGGGCCTTCTGGCTGGGGTTCTGCCTGACTCCACCCACGTCTGTCCAGAGTCCTTTGTAATTAGCATGCATGTCAGGCAGAGCAGCCCTTTATGTGCGTGTCTGGTCTGCTCCTCACTTGCTCAGGGCACGGTGGGGAGCAGAAGGCGTGGTGCCTGCGTCTTTGGGGGCCACGCTGCCCGTGGGACCTGCACCCGTGGCAGGCGCCGAGGTGGAGTTGAAGATACTTACAGGTTGCTACATCTTGACTGCAGGCCAGTAGGAAAACGGTACCAGCTACCGTTCCATGAACACGTTGTGGGCCACGAACTTTATACTCTTGAAATCAGATACCATGTGAGGGCATTCCTGATTCTTGGAAATGTAGCCACATTTGGCTCAAAGCCTGAGACGGTTGGAAGCCCTGCCCTCAACTGGGAATTCCTCAGCCAGCTCTGCCAGCCTGTGTGGTCCCTCAGAGCCCGGAGCCCAGCACTTCAAGGACTTTGTGGTTTTCCCGACGTTTGAGGGCATGGCCGGGTGCCGGTTACATCCGCAGCCTTGGCCAGCGCGCCCGGGGCCTTCCGGCTGCCTCTGCTGCCCGCTGCCTTCCCCAAAGCCCTGGGGGCTGAAGAATCCTCCTCTCTGAGGAGAGCACCCTGCATGTGAGGGTCTCCCCCAGCTCATGTCTCCCCAAGAGAAGGAGCCCTCAAAGCTGTTCCCTTTCTCCCTAGCTTGTAGCTGTACATTTTACTCACCTATTATCATTGCTAATGCTTTCAGGAAGCTCAAACGTCAAATGTCGTTATCTCTCTCTTTTAAAGACAAATGAGAGCTAATACCTTTTTAAAAACATAATAATAACCTATGTACAGAAAAATTCATTCACAAACCACCTGTACTCAGTAGAATGAATTTTCAACAGGTTCGGAATACACACATGTAACCAGCACCTAGATCATGTAACAACAAAACCGGCCCCCACCCCGTGCCTCCCCTCTGCCCCCCTCTCTGTCTCTCCCTGCCCACAGTAGTGACCAGTCCCCAGACTTGTAAGATCATAGGTTAATGCTGTCTGTTTTTAAGATTTATATAAATAGCTCTTTTAATGGATGGATCAGAGAAGTCAGCTAAGTTTCGCAAGACCACCACTCAGTGACAGACAGACCTGAGTTTTGCACCCAATGTGGTGTGACCTTGAAGTGTGTTCTTCTTTTCTCTCTACTATAGGACTTTTCCTTTCTTAATGCACCAGCTCTTAGCACATTTTCAAAAAGTTAATTCTTACTTTAAAACAAGGATGGGGAAAATTGTGGCTAAAGATGTCACATTTATGGTCCCTTTGCGGTCCCTTTGCTTTGGTCCAGAAATTTCTCTTAGAAGGCTGTCTTTTTATAAGTCATTAGTCCAAGTGGGAGGCCCAGCCAGAGTCCACGCACGTCTCCTTCCTGGCTCACAGCTGTCCTTGGGGGTCTCAGCCTGCTGTTATTTCCTCAGGTGTCCTCCCCCCTAAGCTGGCCGTGGGGATGTTCCCTTGCAAGCTTGGTTCAGTTCCCCCAGCTTCCATTTCTTTGCTGCCCATGGGCTCTTTCCGTGTTAAGGTAGGGCTCTGTGTCGCTCTAGGGAGCACAGAAGAGGTAACAGAAGGTTTAAGCGACGGAAGTTAACAAATCAAACAGCAAGCTCCATGGAAGGGAGAAGTCCTGCCCCTCAAATTCAGGTGACATGGCTTCTTGCCAATTTTGGTGAGGTCCTATATTTTCATGCCCTGTCCTGCTTTCTTGTTGGTTTCTTCTTAGTTAAACTCCGTGAGTTTCGGGGGACATAACAGAATAACTACTCTCGTAAAGAAATACTGTGTTGTGTAGGCTTCACTGAGAACTCGGCATGTCCCCAGGAGGAGTCACACAGCGTGTCATAGAGGGAACAATGTATTTCCTGTTCTTCCAAAGTCCCCTCCAGTCGCCCTGCCATGAGGGGGACTCTCTTAGCCTGCCCCCTGCCTGGAGTCCAGGGCGCCACTCTCACCCCTTCTGTTCTCTGTTGTTCTCCCTGCGCTGCCAGCCGCCCTGGGACCCCACACCTTTCCCCTCCGCGGTGCAGAGCAATTTAGCTTTCTTTGCTGTGCCTGGGCATCAGCTATCACCATGTGCTTCAAGTCCAACTGCTGCCCAAAGGACATCCACACAGAAATGAGCCTTCAAGGTTCAAGTCCCGCTGCACAACTCGCTGCTGTGAGGACTTGGACAGGTCCCGTGGACAGCCTTCTCAACGATAAAGTGGGGATGATAATAGCACCTGTTCCATGTAGTTGTTGTGAGGAGCGGGCATGATTTATATAAAATATGGAGTCCTTGGTGCACAATGAGCATTTAATAAATGCTGGCTAATATTTTTTTTTAAAGCTGGGGTCTTCGAGGTCAGAGCCTTTGTATCCCCAATACCATAAATGTTTAGTTAATGAAAGCCATTTAAACAATCCCTTAAATATTATTATTTTTTCGTTCTGTAGCCCAGTGAAGCTCTTAAAGTGTGTGGACCACAGCACTCATCCTGCCTGTGCCTTAAGTGGGTAAGTAAATATCTTAACCCAACCCCATGCTTCCCCAAGATAACCAGTCCTTACTCTTTATAGAACACTGGTGCATTGCAACATGAGTTTTGCAAAGTGCCTGGCTGCGGAGTCAGGTTTGACATCTGCCCTGCACTTCTCTCAGTGTGAGCTGCTGGGCTGGTGCATGTGTGACAGACACCTGCCCGCCTGGGCCAAACACCTGCCCGCCTGAGCCTAACCCCGCCGTGAATGCTGAGCTGAGCCTGCCCCGATGCAGCAGAAATGTTAGGAATGGGGTGGCAGGGGGACCCTTTAAAATTCATTTCTTAATCCTAATATGTTTTAAAATTACATGATTTTTAAAAGGTAATATATATGCATGGGATGAAATTCATAGCTATAAAATGATTGAGAAGGAGGAAAACATTTTCCCTCTATTTCTGGTCACCCAATTTCCTTACCCAGAGGCAACCACTATTTCTTTAAAAAGAAATTTATTTCAATTACAATTTACATTCAATATTATTTTCCTACTATTGCTAGTTTTTTGTGTATCCTTCTAGAATAGTCTGTGCCTGTAACAACACACACATGCACCACACAGAAGCATATTTCTCTTATATTATACTATGCATATAAATAATAGTATGCACAGGATTCTACAACTTGATTTTTCACATAACGGTGTGTTTTGGTGCTGTTCCTGTATCTATAGATGAAGCTGCCCCGTTCTTTTTCACAGCTCTGTGGTGTTCTGTTGTGTTCAGGTATCATGACTTATTTAAGCCATTACCCGTAAGCAGACAGTTAGATTGTTTCCAATATTTAGCTGTCACCAACAATGAATAAAAGGATTTCTTTTCCTCCTACTCCATTTTCTCAAAGTAATTTCTTTTAACATTTTGGTCCATCTCTTGCCATATGTCCTCAATGCTCAACATACAGGTGTGTTACCAGACGCAGATGTTTGCTTGGTTTTGTTTTGATCTTATTTTCATTCATTTATTTGCCTTTGTTTTTGTACAAAAAGCAATCATGCTGGACATACTGTTCTGCTGTAGCTGTCGTTTCCCTTAACAATATAAGGGTGTCCTTTCAGTTCTGTTCCAGCTTCCTGAGTCAGTCTTTCAGGGGCTGCGGAGGATTTCCCACAATGGCCACCACGCCATTAATCATTCCAGTTGTAGGCTGACTTCGTTTTAGGTCGTAGCTGTGGTGGTTTTGTTAGAGACAATGCTGAGGTAGAATCCTGGGTTACACACCATGAGATCTCACATGAGGCCTTGTGTAAGCATTTGTGCGGGGCAGATCACCAGCCATCAGGGGGCTGGGTCAAAGGCTGTGTGTGGTTTAAATTTGGATGTTTCTAAAAGGCTCACCCGCGTACACTCCGGCCAAAGGTGTTAAGGTGGGTGCCTCTTTCTCCCCTCCTTTGCCACCACTGGGTTGTAGTGTGAGCCCTGACACTTGTTTGTTTTATTTTCTTTTTTGTACCGGATGTGCCTGACTTAGGCTTTGATCTCTGGGTCACCTGCTTCAAAGAGGCGTCTTCATCCATCACGGCTATCTCCCAGAAACGACGTTGCCAGGCACCGGACTGAAGAGCCAGCACCCAGCCTCTCTTTGAGCCTCCTGTATACGCATTCAGGACACTTGCTTTCCCTCTTCCCTAGCTTATAATGTTCTGTATTTCTCTTCCTGCTCTTATGTTTCATATTCATCAATAAAGAATGAGCCCCCAAAACAATAGGCCCCCACTCACCATGACCCCTGCAAAAACAGAACTCCACACTTGTGTGTATTTTCTCTCTACTCACAACCCACAACCCAGGTTGTGGCCCCAGGTGTGCTGGGTAAGTTTCAGGTTCAGAAAGCAACATTTTTTTTTTCCAGAGTTTCCTGCTGGTTATTGCCGAAGGTCATGTTGCAATCAGAGAAGAACCACCAGGGCTGGTCCAGCCAGAACATTGGTTAGTGAGAGGCTGAGGCCAACACAGAACATGTGTGTTACCTGTGTCTGAATCTGTACCTGCACCTGCATCTGTGCTTAATTTTAGGTGATCTTCTGGGTAAAACATAGTGCTTTGTGAGTTTTTCCATTTGTGTTGGCAGGAAGATTTCCCTTCCCTTCCTTTTTTGTTTAAAGTACATTTTATTGGTTATGTTGTTACAGTGGTCCCAGTATTTTTTCCCTTTGCTCCCCTCTGCCCAGTACCCCCCTTCCCTCCAGCAACTCCACCCCTCTTAGTCCATGTCCATGGGTGGTGCATGTAAGTCCTTTGGCTTCACCCTTTCCTATGTTATTCTTAACTTCCCCTATTTTGTACCAACCGATTATGCTTCTTAGTCCCTGCACCATTTCCCTGTTTCTCCTCCTTCCCCCTCCCAGCTGATAACCTTCCAAGTGGTCCCTGTACCTATGATTCTGTTCCTATTCTGGTTTGCTTAGTTGAATTTTGTTTTTATTTTTTAGATTCAGTTGTTAATAGTTGTGAGTTTGTTGCCATTTTTAAAAAATTTTAATGTTCATAATTTTGATCTTCTTTTTCTTAAGTAAGTCCCTTTGACATTTCATATAAGAATAGGTTGGTGATGATGAACTCCTTTAGCTTAACCTTGTCTGGGAAGCACTTTCTCTGCCCTTCCATTCTAAATGATAGTTTTGCTGGATAGAGTAATCTTGGTTGTAGGTCCTTGCTTTTCATCGCCTTGAATACTTCTTGCCAGTCCCTTCTTGCCTGCAAAGTTACTTTTGAGAAATCAGCTGATCATCTTACAGGCACCCCTTTGAAGGTAACTCTCTTTTTTCTGCTTTTCTCTTGCTGCCTTTAAGATTCTCTATTTATCTTGCATCTTTGGCATTTTAATTATGATGTGTCTTGGTGTGGTCCTCCTTGGGTCTAGCTTGTTTGGGACTCTCTGTGTTTCCTGGACTTGTATGTCTATTTCCTTCATTACTTTCTCACATAGGCTTTCGATTTCTTGCTCTTCCTCTTCTCCTTCTGGCATCCCTATGGTTCGGATGTTGGCACATTTAAAGCTGTCCCAGAGTTTCCTAAGCCTCTCCTCATTTGTTTCAATTCTTGTTTCCTCATTCTATACTGATTGACTGTTTTTTTCTTCCTTATGTTCCCAATCATTGATTTGAACCCCAGTTTCCTTCCCTTCACCATTGGTTTTGTGTGGATTTTCCTTTGTTTCACTTAGCTTAGCCTTCACTTCTTCCCTTATGTGTTTGCCATACTTAAGCATATCTGTCAAGCCTGTGAGCATCTTTATCACCAGTGTTTTGAACTCTACATCTGTTAGGTTGGCTATCTCCTCATCTGTGAGGTTGGCTACCTCTTTGTCACTTAGCTCTCCTACTGGAACCTTGATCTGTTCCCCCTTTTGGGTCATACTTCTCTGTCTCCTCATCTTTACAGGCTCCTGTGTTTGTTTGCCTCTGTGTCTTAGGTAGAGCTGTCACACCTGTTACATTGTAAGGGGTGGAGCCTTAGGCATTTGTCAGTACAGGGTAAACTGTTTCACCATGTTGTGGTGCTGTGGGGGGGGGGTGGTCTGAAAGGTAACGATGCCTCTTGTTCAGCACTTGCCCATTTTCCAGGCACTTCTCCCACTTCCATATGGGACTGGCACCTCTCTAGCTGCTGCCCTGGCTGTTGTTTCCAGAATGGGTGGGTCTGCAGATGTTCTAGGACCATGTGGCCCCCACAAACAAATGGACTCTGCTGAGAGACTGGCAGCCCCAACCCCCACTGGTTTACACAGTCAGAAGCAATGAGGCTTGATTTTCCCTGGCACCAGAACCTTTAGTTGTGTGTTCTAGTCTGGTGCTGGGAGCACTCCCCAGCTGTTCCTCCTGACTTTTAAAAACATGTGATTGTGCTTTCTGCCGGCCTGCCGCCATCACCGCTGCTGCCGCCACCACCGCTGCTGCCACCACTACACTGCATCCTTTCTGCCCCAGCTCCACCCCTCCTACCTGTCTGGATGAGTATTTCTTCTTTATGTCTTCTTTTGTTGGACTTCCATGCAGCTCAATTTTCTGGAACTTCTGGTCGTCTCTAGTTTTGAGGTAGTTGTACTCCTTCTTAGTTGTGGGAGGAGATGCAGTATGTCTGTATAGGCCTCCATCTTGGCCGGAAGTCCTCCCTTCCCTTTCTATCTGCTAAAATCATACTTACCCTCATGGACCCAACTCCAAATATTCCTTCTCTGCAAGGCTCTCCTGATTCTGTAGGTGGATTGAAAACTCCCTTCTCTGTGCTCCAACGACTTGGAACACAACTTGGAGACATCATTTCCCTCTTTCTAGCTACATTACACTTCATGCCAGACCATCTGTCTGCCTCTCTCTTGACATGGACATTGCATCAACTTCTACTCTGTGTGTCTTATAACAGCTTCACATAGTAGGTGCTCCATGAATGTCTGCAGGGTCCATTTGTTCATCTACCATGGGAAGAAAACTAATCATGGGTGGACATCAACTGTATGTCAGGCATTGTGCCGTGTGCATTACATAGAATGCCTCCTTCATCCTTATAACTGGTCTATTAGACAGACAGACAGATAGGTGGAGGCTGCTCATCAACCCCATATAGCTCTTCTTCCCTTCATTTAGTAACAGAACTTTTGAATTTTAGTTGGACGCATGGCTGCCAAGGATGACAAGTATACTTCCTAGCCTCCCTTTTCTCTGTGATCATGTGATATGTGCAACTTCTGACTTAAGCACTTGAAAGGAAGGAACATGCATTCCTGGAAAGGGGGGGACCCTTCCCTCCTGGTGGGTATATGGTAAAAGATGTGGCTCTGAGCCATCCCCAGCTGGACATGGCTGGATATCCCCTGGGTGGGGCTGGAGCCACCTGGACAGTTACTGAGAGAGAAATGAACACCTGTGTTATATAGCCATGGGAATTTGTGGCCATTTCAACAGCAACCAAACCTGTGTCTGTATCAATGTGGGTAGGTTCTGTTGTGTTTATTTTGACATGGAGAAATTCTGGCTCAGAGCATGTAATGAAGAACTTGTGTTAGGCCAACCAGCAGTGAGAGGGTCTGAAGCAGTTCTATCAGGTTCCAGAAGTCACTCTGGCGGCCATCATGCTCTTGTGACTGGGAGTTGGGAGGACAGATCCACCGTCACCTGCATGTGTACTGGAGCAGCTAACACTCCCGAGGTGGTCGGTGAATCAAAGGCCTCTCCCACACTCTGCTGTTCCCTTCCTGGGAGTTTGTGATGCATTATTTTGGGGTCTACTCACAGGAGATGGACCTGGCATTGTTCACCTGAAAATGAAACCCACCATCTCATTCCTGCTGCTCAAAGAACTTCAGGGTTCCTCACCACCAAGTCTAAGTTTCTAGCCTGGCCTTTCGGGGTCTCCTTCCTGGAACTTTCATTTCAGGACAGCTTTGATCTCCTTCCCTAAAGACATCTGTACTGCCCACAGTCTGGGGACACCAACCCTTTGGGCCGTGTAAGAACACTGCAGTTGGAGCCTGATGACCTTAACTATAAAACTAAAAATAATGGAAACCATCTCACAAGTTCATTGTAAAGATTGAATAAAACAATGTGTGTATAAGGTCCCAAATTCCTTTCTAGACAGGAACTAGGAAGATTCCCCAGGGCCTGGGATGAGCGCAGGATTCTGGTTCTTGAAGTTCAAGTAGGGAGCTCCTTGGTCAAAATTCTTAATTACAAGTATCACCCATCAGCCCCAGATAGTTCAGCAGACATGGGTAGTATTAAAGGATTTTAGGTTACTCACAAAACCTTCCTGAGAGAGCCAGAGAAGCAAGACTGGAGGTCACACCAAAGTCCCACCCAGAACTACTCCAAGGGAGACCTCACTGCAGCCTGTCTGGGCAGAGACAACTCAGAGAATACCTGTGATGTTCACACCTGGATGCTTCTAGAATTTCTGCCACTGCTGTCTGAGGAAGTTAGTGCCTTTGGCACCCCTGAGGCTAGAATGGATCCTGAGTGGCACCTGCCGTTTTAATCCACTGTGCTCACAGATGAACAGATGTATCCAGAAGTTAGTACATCTGGTAGGTAGAGTTTTGGCCATATGTTTGTGTTCTAACTGCAAGGGAGGTTGGAAAATTGAGTATCTGTGTTAAATTCAGACTCGTGGCTTTAAATCTCCTCAATGTGCTGGTGACATCCAAATGAATAAATGTAGTTCAGGCCTTCTACTGTATGTTCAATAGTGTAGCCAATATTCCCCTTCGGATGCCTCATAGATATTTCAAACTCCACACCCTGCAAACTGAGCTCCTGAATATAGTCACTGTGGAAGACTGAGCCATGGCATCCAAATATCCAGGTCCTAGTTCCTGAAACCAGTGACTTCACCTTATAAGTGAGGCTTTTGCGAGCGTGATTAAGCTGAAGGGTCTTGAGGTCAGAGTTTATTCTGGATTATCTAGGTGAGCCCTAAAAGTAATCATAAGTGTCCTTCTGAGAGGGTGGCTGAGGGACATGGACATAGGAGAGGAGGAGAAATCCACATGATAGTGAAAGAGAGATCAGAGCAATGTGCTTTGAAGATCAAGGGCAAAGAAACAGATTCTCCCCTCAGGAGATTCCTCAGGAGGAACAAGCACCGTGACACCTTGGCTTCAGCCTGGTGAAACTGGTTTCTGACTTCTGGCCTCCAGAGCTGCAGGAGAGTAAACTTGTTTGGTTTGGGGGCCACTAAATTTATTTCAGCAACAACAAGAAACCGACACACCCCTGAACTTGGTCTACTCATAGTCTTCCGTTTCAATTGATGATACGCCCACGTTTCCAAAAATCCCCAAACGCCCTTCCAAAAGCCTTGAGCTTTCCTTCTCTCACCCCACATCAGAAAGTCCTGCTGGGTCAGTTTACAAAACTGCTGAACAATCCAGTCCTCTGTGACCAGCCTGGTTTGAGCTGCTGTCGTCTGTCACCTGGATGATGGCCTTGAACCCTACTGAGTCTCCCTGCTTCCACCTTGCCCCGCCCCATGGCCTCTTTGAAACCCAGCTATTAGAGTTAATGTTTTATTTGTTATTAGGGACATTTTTCAAACATACATGAAGTATGTACAGTATTCCCTCACGTATCGCGGGTGTTGCATTCCAGACCAGCCCCGTGATAGGTGAAAATCCGCGAAGTAGGAACCTTACA
The DNA here is from genome assembly GCF_987537825.1 of Furipterus horrens. Taxonomy (NCBI): domain Eukaryota; kingdom Metazoa; phylum Chordata; class Mammalia; order Chiroptera; family Furipteridae; genus Furipterus; species Furipterus horrens. Next base: position 210,423,688 of record NW_028327172.1, on the reverse strand, counting down.
TTTGTTTTAGTATTTATATATATTTTAAGGCTTTATAAACCCTTCCCACACACTTATAAACTGTTCCCAGTCCCTTATTAACCTTTCCCAGTCCCTTTTAAACCTTTTCCACACTTTTATAAACACTACTTATGTTCTTAAAGATATTCTACACTCTTAAACCTACGTAGCTTTAACAACATACATATACAATACTGCAAAGTCCTGTGATATACCAAAAAATCCGCGATAAATAATTAAATATAATATTTGTAAAAACCCCATGACACAGCGAGGCTGCGGTAAGTGAACTGTGACTTACAGAGGGACTGCTGTATGGTCCTTTAAAAACTCAGTCGTCTCACTTGTGTGCTTGTCACAGTCCTGCAATCCTATCCACGTCGCTGAGTAGGAGCCGAACAGCCTCCCGCCTCTCCCACTCCGCCCCCCACTTCTCTGGTTTCTTTTCTGGCTCCCTTTGCTTTCACCGAGCCTCAGCCAGCGTGAGCTCCCGGGACAGGCCAGGCGCTTTCCCGCCTCGGGGACTCAGCCCCCACGGTTCCCTCTGGCTGCAAGTCCTTCCCTAGCTGCCCACGGGGCTGCCTCTCTCCCTCCTGCATTTGCTCATGTCTCACCTCCATGAGGTTACCTTGACCTCAGTATTTAAAATGACAGCCTGCACCATGAGCTCTAACTCTGTGACACCCCTCGTGTGGTTCTATTTTTCTTTTGTATGGTGTTTAATCCTCTTCTGACTTATCTGCTTATTGAGTTTCCTCTGTATTGCCCAACTCCCACCTGTTAGAACGTAAGCTCCAGGTGGGCAGGGACCTCTACCGGTTTTGTTCACGGGTGGGTGGGTCCCAAGAACCTAGAACAGAGCCTGCAGCCTGGTGGGCACTTAGGAATGAACGACTGAATGGATTGGTGACAGGTTTCTAGCCAGGGGAGGCACAGACTTGAGACAAGGAAAGATCCAAGGTGCTCAGCAGGCCCTGAGGGCTAGTGAGAAGTGCCACCTCATTCGTCTTACACATCCCACAGCAGGAGAGGTAAACTGAGGCACAGGTGCCAGAGTGGCACCCCTTTCCTGCTTCAGGAATGGCAGTGTACTGTGCAGTGGGTTTGCAAACATGAATATTACATGATCTGTATCCATATAAAGTGTACAGTCTGCTCGAGGAGACAAGGAGTAAAGCCATCAAGACGTACATTAAACCATAATGTGTCAGGCTTCCAGCCAAGTACCCGGGTGTCTCCACCTTGTTTCATCCCAACCACATTCCTGCAGGGTGGGCAATTGGACCCCCAGTGAGGCTGAGGTTCAGAGAATGTGAATCAGGCACAGAAAACAAAGGAAAACAAAACTATGTTTCTATTTGTGCATGAAAATGGGCGTAAATGATAGAAAGCATTGTGAGAAGGTGACTTCCAAATTGCTAACCGTGGTCACTTCCAGGCAAGGGAAAGAGAACTGGAAAAGATAAAAGGAGACTCTTGTTATTACTGTATTTAGTTTGGTATTATTTATTTTCTTAAAAAATGAAAATAATTGTATCTTGTATAAATCAGTTAATTATCTAAAAGCCAGACAAAACATCAATTTTCAATGCCTCAGGTTTGGGACATGAACTGAATCAGAAATGCAAAGGTAGAAACTGTCCAGCAGGAGGAGCCCTAGTAAAATTTGTGGGCTGCTGGAGATTCCTTTAGCCACAAGGGTGGCTAACTGTGCCACAGGCCTGAGCTATACAGCAGACACCCAGTGGCCTCATCAGGAAAGCTGGTGGCCTTGGCAACTGGCCGGACATGTGGTGGGTACCAACTCCTGCCGCAGCAGGGGCGGGACTAACCCTGCTCATTGCTGCATAATGAGCCCCTGGCCCACGGCTCGGCTCGGCACATAAAAGTTGCTCAATAAACATTCAATGAATGAATGATTGTTTTCTGCTGTTGACCTATTTTTTAAATCCTAGATTTGCTCCACCACTTTTTGAGGACCAAATGTGTTAAACCTTCTGAGACTTCCCAGCATGCCCTTACCCAGGCTATGCACACCAGGTAGCGTTACCTCCTGAAGCTCCTTATAATGCTTCCAGCTCCCCAGCCCTGCAGACACCAAGGCACCTGATCCAACAGTGGGTTCCTCCCTTGAAGTCAGAACACTCTGGGGGGCCAGGATGGATCAGGACACTGCGTACACATGCTGTGGGCGTGGCTGCGAACTAGGTTCAGCTGATTGGGCTAAGTAAACACACTCTGGGAAGGAAGACTGTTAGGGGAACGAAACCTAAGAGGAACTGGAACATTGTGGAATGTGCCCTGGGGTGACCACTGATGTGAACTGTAAGAGTGGGGTGAACCTCTTGGAGAAACTCTACCCAATGGGGTTCCATCAAACCAGGCGGCTTGCCATAGCCCAGATGTGCTCCCCTTTCTCACTCCTTGGGGTCTTAACACGCTGGTCTCTCTGGATTGATTTCCCTTCTTGTTCTGCCATCTGCTTGGCAGAGTTGAAGGCCCATCTTGAGCTGAATCCTCCGGCACCCTCCCCCGTCGAAGCCTGGCTGTTCTTTACTTCTCTGCTCTCCCAGCCATCTGTGAATTCCCCTAACGTGGCCCAATTCCACTGTCTGGTCATCTTTTGGGGCTGTGGCTTCTTTGAAGACTTCCCCATCTTTGCACCTCTGGCCTGGCCAGGCCTGGAGGAAGTGCACATTCCACTTGTGGTTTTAATGAGAGGATGGATACGTGAGTGAACTTCAGAGAGGAAAGCGCAGGGTGGGGAATATTTTAACTTTCTTTCCATGGGAGTTTTGGGGGTGGTCGGGGTGGTACGAGAGAAGGTTAAAAGCATTCTGTGCCATACTTTTCTGTACTTATGCTATATTTCAATAAAATCTTTGAAATGGGTGATGGATTACCAGTGTGGGAGAGGAGAGGGGAGGCAAATGGCCTAAGACCTTGGGGTACCTGGAAAGGAAGAGAGAAGGTCCCAGCTGATTTCCAATTCACAGTTAGTCTCCGGGCGGCCAGATCCTCAGGCTGATCCCACGGGAGCCCCGACCAAGGGCATCCCAGCCAAGGGTGTCCCTTGGGCCAAGCATGGAGGACGCCTTGTCCCCTGCCTTTGGGTTGCCGGGTTACCAGTCCACTTAGTCACTCACAGCACACTGGCCTCGGACTTAATGAGATGCTGCCATTTTGCGTTCTGCAGGGAAAAAAAATGGTTTCCTTCTTAAAGCATTTTTTAAAAACCTTACTTTTATCTGAATATAAAAGTAATGACAAACTGCTCCCTTGAAAACTTTAAACAATACAGAAAAATAAATATCCTGTGTTGTGTTACATGCAAAGCAGACTTTTCTGCATGTCTATTAAACACATACTCGTATTTATATGTTTAAATGTATGAGGCTATGTTTGGCGTCAGGAATGCAATTGAGAACAGAATCATTAAACTGCAGCTTTTAGGTTTTTGCACATTAAAGTGCTGATTTCAAACATAAAGTTGGCCTCCTGCTTCTGACCCATTTCCCCTCCAGCCTGACTTCTACAACGCTGTCTGAACAAGCACCCTAAGTCAGGATCCTGATTGCAAACCCCCTCCTTGCAGTAGGTCAGAATCATCAGTGCAAAATAAAACCCAGCATTCCAGATCTTACCGTTCGCCCCCAAACTGCCTTCCTAGTCTCGGTTCCCAGAGACCCTCTCTGCCTCCCAGGTGCCTTCTCCCAGTTCCCCGTTCTCAACATCAGCCTCCCTATTCTGTGCCTTTGCTCGCTTCCTCCTTGAAGCCCCACTTTGTCCGAGTTTCAGATGCATTTGCTTTTACGTCTTTCTTGAGGACAGTGCCCTTATCCCTTTGTCTCTGTGTCTGTCACAGTGCTTCACCCTGACCGACCGTGACCCAGTGGACATTTGGTACATGAAGGAATGAACACCGAATTTGCATTTAATGGAGTTCACGTGCATAAAGAACCCAGAGCAGTGCCAGGCACGTAGTCAGTGAGCCCTGCGTAGGTGTTAGTCTTCGTATTGTTTTTACTACTAGAGCTGTTTGATAATTATCAAACACCATTTACAAATACAGAACTTTCTAATACAGGTCACGAGATCACTATGCCGTAGGCTCTGGGTGGAGGGCTTTACACAGGCCCTCTTTAGTCCTCAGCCATCTCCATGAGATCAGTTCTACTGTTATCCTGTTTTACAGGGGAGGAAACATTGCTGTACAGAGCTTTTGTTACTGGGCCAAGATCACGCAACGTGGGCATCCCCGAGAGTGTTCTGGTCTGGTCAGAGAGAGTGGCACCAGCCTTAGCAGAAGCAGTGACACACCAGCTGTTTCTTCATCAATTTATACATTCAGCGCCAGCATCAGGTCTGGCACACCGTGGGTACCAACTGCATATCTGCTGAGTGAGTGAATAAATGGCAGGCATTTGACCACCAGAGAGATGCTCACGGCAAGCCCAGAGCACAAGAGAGAGAACTGGGTGGGCCCGTTGGAGAACTGCGCTCCAGCCTTTGCCATTCTGGGTCTCTGCAGCAGCCAGCCAAGCAGTTGGTTATTTTCCCTCTAGCACGACAGGGGCTTTCAGACCCGAAGAGGAGGAGGACACCATGATGGTGCAGATGCCGACAGCACAGCAAGTCTGAAGACGCAAGTGCCTCTCACGCCCACGGAGAGGAGGCCGAGGTCTCCAGGGCTCTGACTCAACCACGGGCCCTCGTGGCTCCATTTCACCCTGTCGATGTCCCCACCAGCTTTGGTGGGAACAGGATAAAATAGAAGCCCAGTTTGAAAACGAATGGGAGACCCTTGAGAAACAGTGTAACGATGTCTATGAGCCCTTCATGGTGGAGATACCTATGTGTCTGGTGACTATACTGAGGAGCCAAGACAGGCACAAAGATCTGAGATTGAGGACATGTTCAAGGGGGAACTTAGATTCTGAGGCATCTGATGATGCTGGTGAATAAAAAAGAAAAAGAATGAGAAAAAAATCTTAAAAACATTCCTGAATATTGATCTAAAACACATGTTGATTTAAAATACATATTGATTTAAAATATATATTGGAAAGCCCAAGACTTTGATAAAAACATGGTGACTCTTCTGCTGGCCTTCGAAGACATGAATGGGAGATGATATTTGCAAACACCAGCTCTGACAAGGGTTTAATATCCAGAGTGTATAACGAGTTAATACAACTCCAAACAAACACAATCTAATTAAAAGTGGGCAGAGGACCTGAACAGACACCTCTCCCAAGAAGACATACAAATGGCCAACAGATAAATGAAAAGATGCTCAACCTCACTAGCTATTAGGGAGATGCAAATCAAAACTACAACAGGCTACCACCTCACACCTATTAGAATCCCTGTTATCAACAAGACAGGTAATACCAAGTGTTGGAGAGGTTGTAGAAGAAAGGGACCCCTCAGTCACTGCTGATGGGAATGCAGACTGGTGCAGCCACTATGGAAAACAGTATGGCGGTTCCTTAAAAAATTAAGAATAGAGGTACCATATGACCCAGTAATCTCTTTTCTGGAGATCTACCTGAAAAACTTGAAAATATTTACTGGCAAAGATATATGCACCCCTACGTTCATTGCAGTATTATTCATAGTGGCCAAGACATGGAAACAACCTAAATTACCTTTGATAGAGGACTGGATAAAGAAGGTATGGTACATCCCTGGCTGGGCGGCTCAGTTGGTTGGAACATCGTCCCATACACCAAAGGTTGTGGGTTTGATTCCCAGTCGGGGCTCATGTGAGAGGCAACCAATTGATGTTTGTCTCTCAGATCAATGTTTCTCTCTTTCTCTCTCTCCCTCTTCCCTCTTTCTCTAAAATCAATAAAAAACATTATATATATGAAGCTATGGTACATATATATTATAAATGCTACTCAGCCATAAGAAAAGATGAAACACTACCATTTGTGACAACCTGGATGGACCTTGAGAATATCATGCTGAACAAAATAAGTAAGTTAGAAAAAGTAAAGTACTCTATGATTTCATTCAGTGGGATATAAAACTGAAACTCATAGATACAGACAACAGTATGGTGGTTACCAGGCAAAAGTATGGGGCAGGGCAGTAAAGGGTAAAAAGAACCAAATATTTGGTGATGAAAGATGATTGGATTTTGAGTGGGGGGCACACCATGCAATATACAGATCGTGTATCATAGAAGTATACACTTGAAACCTATATGACCCTATTAACCAATGTCCCCCCAATAAACTTAATAAAATAAAAAATAGTAATGAATGAAACAGGTTGTAGAATCAGAACTATGCTAGTATCAATTCAGTTATTCCTTACTTACAGCCTTATGTTTTTGTATTATCTTGGTAGAGTCTATTTAAGACTTGGTCTCGAAAATAAGAAATGTGTAAGTATTAAGTCACTTTACTTAGCATTTTAGGAATTAGTTGCTTTTCCTCCCCAAACTGTGAATTGCAGTAGGTTCTCTGAAGCACAGTTATTCATTGTTATGCTGTTTTGGTCCTTTGCAAGTCCTATTGTTATGTGGTTATTAAGAATAGCTGACGAAATTACCCAAACTCTTTACTAAAGTGTCTTATTGGAGAAAAATGCATGTTGACAAGCCAGTGTAAGTGCGTGTGTTTCCATTCTGTGCAGAATTTGAAGGGGTTAATTTGGCTTGTACCAGCTGCACCTGCATGATTTTGTTATAGAATGTGGTGTAACTCTAAGGGGCAGCTTGTGAGATTTTACCATTTGGGAATAGCAAGCACATGGTTAAAAGCTCTCAGAAGAACACAAGGAACTTGTTTGGATTCTGTGCGACACAGAGATCTGTACAGAATTATAATTAGATTGAAGTTTTTTGTTTCCAATGGCGGCGGTTAATAGAATGTGGGGAAGTGGCAGGGAGCGAGGGAGAGAGAGACTCACTTCTGACCCTCACTGACTTGTAATTAGACCAGTAATTGTTCTCTGTTGGCATGTGTGTGATGGAGACACAGGGTGCTTGGGGACACTGAGGGGAGAGTCTAATCCAGTCTAGCCTCAGGGAACAAAAAAGTGGAGCCCCAAAATATAAGGACTATTTAGCCAGAAAGTGTGGAAATGTGTTGGAAGTATCCCCAGTCAGGGAGACTAGCGTGTACAAAAGTTTGAAGTTTATGTTCTCAGCTACTGGGCTTGTTGCAAATGTTTGCACTTGGTTTATTTAACCAATGTACATAGCCACGGGTTATCTTGCTCGGTCACTAGTCATTGATTATCTCGCCTAGTCGTCCTAGGAGATGCAGTGACTGTTGGACGTGTACAACTGTAAGGACAGAGAGTGATGGGTGGGCCCTGCGGCTGCCTCCTCCTCCTTCAAGCAAGCTGCCAAACGAGGCTGTGATAGGTAAGCCCCAGCACAGATTGGAAATCAGCTCTCGTTATTTAGCGATTAGGTTGGCAGGCTTCCCCCTAGAGGCCCACCCTGTCCAAGCTGAGGTGGATGGGCCCAAGAGGACATCTCATCCGAGTGTGGTAACCTTGCCCAGAAACAAAAGTGACCCAAGAAGTCCTTGCTCTTCACAATCATATCGGGAGCTCTTCCTTCCTGGAAGGGGTTGATGGCGCACTGGGAGATGGACAGACGCAAGTCAAGGCAGGTGGATAGGGGGTCCAAATTTCAGTGTTTCTAAACAAAGCTTTATTGAAACTCAGCCACGCTCATCCATTTATCCGAGGCTGCCTTCGAGCCACCATGGCACAGTTGAATAGTTGTGACACAGATTGTATGGCCAGCAAAACTGGAAGTATTTACTATCTGGCCCTTTACAGAAAACGTTTGCTGACCTATGAGTCCAAAGTCCACAGAAGTGAGTGGCTGCACTGGGAGAATAATGGACCATCTGCCTGGCGCATGCTGGTGCGATGTGCTTCACTGATGCACAATCCGAGCAAATAACACTGCATTTTCTTCTAACCTCCTCAGCTCTGTGGGCACCGCTGGGAAGAGCCAGTGGGAAGCAGTTTCTTAGAGAAAAGGAGGAGGAAGTCTTTTTTTTCCCCAGGTTTTTGCAGAGCTGTTTTTCCTTGAGAAGTTGAGAGTCAAGGAATCACATTTATTACTCACAAATTATTGATTGACGTAACAACTTAGACATTGTTCTATTTCCCAAGGCAGAGAATAGTGCAGGCAGTTGATTTAAGAGGTGATCCCAGGAAACTTTGGTGAGGAAGTGGGAAGCTGGAGCCAGAGAACAGGAAGGCAACCTGGGGTGATCAAATCAAGGCAACTGCAGCTTAATCCTGCAGAGTACAGAACATCCCTCAGAATTGTTGCACTTGAGGTGGGAGGAGGCTGACATATTTACCCACCCACCAGTCATGGGCTGAGAACTGATCCCGTGAGGACATCAGCCGTAGAGACGGGATGATGATGACAGTGATGGGACATCACTTGCCCTTTTGTCCCCAAGCCTGTGATTGTGGCATCTGCACAAATAGAAGCTCTGGCCTGAGACCTGTGCCCGAAACTGCCAGCACTCGGGCAATCAGTTTTATCAGTACATTTTTATGAAACAAACACACACGCACACATTGCAACAAAGCATGTCAGGGAGTTCTTGAAAATTTTCAAAGACTTTAGAATCTCTAGTTTTGAAAACTGCTGTAACATTGCAAAGCAAACATCCCCAGGCTTAGAACTGAAACTGAATTTAAAGATTGCCACAATGGACCGAAAAGAAATGACATTTTCTTTTAAAAAACTTTTTTATTTTTATTTTTCATTAACATTTAGTCTCCTTATAGCCCCTTCCCCTCAGCAGTCACCACACTGTTGCCTGTGTCCATGAGTCCTTTTTCCTTTTTTGCTCAGTCCCTCCACCCCCCTAACCCCCCGCCCAAAACTAGCTGTCCTCCTGCTCTCCATCGACGAGTCTGTTCCCTTTTCCTTGTTAGCCCAGTTTATTCATTAGATTCCACATATGAGTAAAATCATGGCGTTTGTCTTTCTCTGGCTTGTTTCACTGACCATGACATTCCCCAGACCATGCAAAGGGTAAACTTTTCTTCTTTTTATGGCCGAGTAGTATTCCATTGTGTAAATGTCCCAGGGTTGTTTTATCCGCTCATCTACTGAAGGGCACTTGGGCCGCTTCCATATCCTGGCGATTGTAAATAATGCTGCCATGAACATAGGGGTGCTTATGTTTTTTTGAATTAGTGTTTTGGGTTCCTTTGGGTATAGTCCCAGAAGTAGGATTACTGGGTCAAAAGGCAGGTTCTTTTCTAATTTTTTGAGGTATCTCCATACTGCTTCCAAGAGTGGTTATACTGGTCTGCATTCTCACCAACAGTGCACAAGGGTTTCCCCTTCTCCACATCCTTGCAGGCACTTGTTTGTTGATTTATTGATGATGGCCATTCTGGCAAGTGTGAGGTGAAAATCTTTTTAGAAAAATTGTTCTGCAGGTCATCAGCTCTAGATGTATTTTTAAGTTTATATTAAGAAATAATTTATTATTCATTTCATTGCTATCAAAGTCTAAAAGATGTATTTCACAGTTCTAGTAACAGCTATGTCAGTAGAAAATCTTTCTCACAACATAAATTACCAAAAATTACTTGGAATCTTGAATTTGCCAACTGTGACTGAAAATGAAGTTGCCATAAATATGAATTTTGATGACCTAACAAATGAATTTGCAGAAAAGTGAGAAATATTATAGTCAATCTAGCTATCACATTAATAAAGTATTATTTATTGTATTATATAAAATTATGTATTACATATTGTATCACATAAAATTATATACAATTGTTATACAAAACATATTCTTGCAGTCTGTAAGTTTTATGTTACTAGTCATTTTTTTAGTTATGATGTATTTTAAAGAAAAAAAGCTTTATATCTTAGTAACTTTAACTGCACTTTTTCCCCCACCGTTTGAACACTTGGCATTTGCGCAAATTACGCGACTGGTCCTTCTGCTAGAACCGTGGTTTCTTCTGGGTCACATGGCTGAAACGTCAGTGAGATCCGGAGCCTCTCTGCAGGCACCACTCCGGAGTACACCTCTTCGGTACTTGAGTTCTGGAGAAAGAATTCAGAGCCAAGACTCAAACCATAAGAGAAAGCGTCCTTAGAAAGTCACACAGCTATCGATAAAAGAAGTGAACTGTAGAAGAAATGCTGTCAGGAAACAAGCTACAGCAGGAAAAAAAAAGGCCCTTGGAGCTTAGGAGAGAGAGAGGGGCAAGGAAAATGCACCTGGGGAAGGGGTCAGCGAAAGTCTCAGGCATGCTCCGTGTTCCAGCTTTCGACAAAGCTGTGTCTGTCTCTGGGGTTCAGATAAGTCTGGGCTGATGCCACGGAGCTTGCAGAAGCCCATGTGTAGGAGAAATTGATAGGTAACAAAAAGAATTCTAGAAAGTGGGGAAGAATTTGATGGTCATTTGTATATCTGTAGTGGAGATTGGCCGTGTGAACATACCCGTGCATGTGTAGAGACCAAACATTTTTGGTTGGCCCATGACAGTGCCCTTATCAAAGCCACCTCAACCATAGAGCTCCCTGTCCCTCTAGCATGTCAGCCCACAGAAAGCCAGTGCTGGCTACAAACTAGGTCCAAACAGAAACATGACCACGCCGGTGCCTTGGTCTGGGACTTCTCAGCCCCCAGAACTATGAGAAAGACATTTCTGTTGTGTATAAGCCATCTAGTCTGTGGTATTTTGATATAGCAGCCCCAATGGTTATAACAGGAAATAAATAACCAGATGGAGCTCTCCTTCCTCCCTCTGGGAGAGCCTGCTGGGACAAGACTGGGGCAGGAAGCCAAATGGAGAAGAGTGGGACATCTGGACGGTCATCTAGAAGACGTATCACCTACAGCCTCTTCAGTGACATCAGCAGTGGGGGTTGAGCAAGAAAGGAGAATCCTGATGGAAGCCACAGGACCACGGGCAGCCTTTTCAGCCAGAGATGAAATACTCATTGTGATGACCCACAGAAACAAGGAAACATTTCAAAAGCCACTAAAAATGAGGTTGTTGGGGTTACTGTGACCCCATTGTGAGCTCCGGCCTAAAGGGACCCAGGGAAGTGGGTGTGTTTAGCTTGGAAAAATTTCTGCATTTCCAAATATCTTCTTTTAGTCACACACATGTCTACTGGTGCTCCTCTCTAGGGGTCGGAGGATAAATATTTGTGTTTCCTGTCTCTGGCTCCGTTCTCGGGAACCCTGGGGTAGCTGCAGAAAGACCAATGCGGAGAGGAAGGATGTTTTCATTACTCTCTGTGGTTTTAAATAATGTGAGAAACAATGTAGGATGCAGCTGAACACGTACTTAATTTTGCTATTTCTCAGCTGGAGGGTGATTTAGTAAGTGTCCCTGATTCGATGTGAAACATGTGTTGTCCTCAATGGTCCCTTTGTGTAATTAAGTACTTATTTTGGGTTTAGGTTATATTTGATGATTTTAATGTCATTTCTGAAAAGGCAATATACACATGGGCCAAAAATAAAAGCAATATGAAAAGCTGCCCTTCCATCCCTGTCCACCTTCCTGTCCCGTACCCTCCACTCTCTTCTTTGTGACAATACAAGCATTTATGAATAAATAGTATTACTCCCTGCTTTTTCTTACACAATAGGAAGCATTCAATATACAATACTGTGTATCTTGTCTTTTCCTGCTTACTAATATATCCTAGAGAGATTCCTCACTTTTTTTTTTTATAATTTCATAATATTCCATGGCAGAGATGTTTCACAAATTACTTAACCCATCCCTTGTTGGAAACATCATTTGGTTGGTCTGCAGTCATTTGCTCTTATCAATAATGTTACAATGAGTAATCTGATATACCCCTCATTTCTACATGGGCAGAGATAGGTAGGATCAATTCCTAGCGATGGGGCAAGTGGGTCAAAGAGTCAGTGCATTTGTAAGATTGATATATTGATAGATTGATTCTTTACTGGATCTCTACAGTCTAGCCGTGAGTTGAACAACCACATATCATTAACAAATAAAGAACTCCAAAGAGGGAAACAAAGACCGAGTCCAGATAGAATGTTCTGTCGATGAAGGGTGCTGGTTCGCACCAATGATCAATGTCCCTGAGTGTGTAGGGGCGCCTTGCACTGTACTCTGGGAAGCCATCTTGTTAACACTGCAGATACATACCCCACCCCGCTCCCAAAGAAACACGTTTCTTAGTTATTTCAAAGATTACAGCTTTTGATCCCGGTGGTTCAAAAGTTTGAGGGAACAAAGGTAAAGCAATCTGAGAGCTCTGAATTGCTCCGCCAGGGCAAGGACTGGGCTGTTGACAGATGAGTAAGGTTCCAAAAAAGTGGACAGTGTCTAAAAAAATCCTCTCACTCCTTGCAAAAGAAGCATAGGCTTCAAAATCACACCTAAAATATGTCTATTGTGAAAATTACCATGGACTTTGAAAACAAGCAAAACCAAACCAAACACACCATTTTCCACAACAACCAAACAGACATGAAAAAAACCACTTTCCAGTGTTTTTGCTCACACACATCAACGCGGGTTGGGGGAAGATTTGCTCATAAACTGCAACAACAACAACACGAGAGGACCTGGCCTTGTAAAGGGTTGTGAAAACAGACTGTGCAGTAAAACGTAGCTGTTAGAGACCCTCAGAAGCATGGGTCTTGCCCTCTGAATTCGCTGAAAGCGTTTCTTTCTTATCTCCAACATTTTGATTTTAGCCATTGTGGTTTGTGGCTCGCATTTTGCATCACAAGGTAGGGCTGGGGTCGGGAGACATTTGAAAAAACACATTGAACTTGTATTTTGCAGTACAAGCCACACCCAGGAAGTGGCACTTAACTATTGTTTTTAAGCTGAATGGAGACATGGTGGGAATGAGTCGGATGGGTTAAGGCAGACTGAGAAACATTTGGACTTAGGATGTATTCCATACACCTGACCTTGTGAAGATGGGGCCCTAAACAGAATGTGAACTCTTTCTGGATGGGTCGGGACATCACCGTGAACTTGAGCCATTGTAGCATTCCACTGGTGTGCGGGGCTGTGGAGAGCTTCTATGCTGTGATGCCTGCTGGTGGCCTTGGAGGGATTTTCCCAGTTTTCCTGTGTTCTGTATGATTGTGCAGTGGCTGGCCAGGGCTCTTTCCATGATGTTTAGTCTTCAGTGTCTCTTTCTGCGCCCAAGGTCAAGCACCTGTTCCACTATGCTTTTGTCTTGTGACCTTGGCTGAACAAAATGGCACTCCTTCTGTCTGTGAGAGGAGAAACAAATACCTCAGGACCGTTGTAAATAGCGCTCCTCCTGTTAGAGAACACGCCTCCTCCCCAATCTCACCTTCTTTTCACCACTCCTTCCCATTAATATTATAGAGAATCTCTGACTGGGAATTTATTAGTGAGTGGGTGTTAAAAGAGCTAATACCATCAGCATTTTGATTAACAAGAATTTAATATCATATAATGAAGTTATGTATAAACTATTTGGTGTCAATAGCTCTCTGTTCTCAAAATGAAACAGAAAAAAACATTTTCCACCTGAGCCATGTGCTCATCCCAACTTAAATGCTGGTGCCCTTTTCACCATGGGCGGCCTCATAGTTGAATGCCTTTTGTAGGGTGCTGTGGCTAAGAGTCTACTCCACCCTCCAGTTCAAGGAGCAGGAGACTGAGACCTAATCTAATTAGAGCAAGCCAGCCCCAGGCCACAGTGATCGGCTCCAAGCTAACGGAAGTGATTTCATAAGTAACTGAAATTCAGCAGAGTTATGTGTGTCTGCATTTACCCAGCTAAGAGGCAGCTTGGTTTGGAAGAGAATCTATTCTGCACCCCATTGCTTGGGTTTGAATCTTGGGTCCTCAGTTTCACCGCCTACTAACGAGGTGACATTGGGTGAGTCACATGTCCTTTCAGGCTCTCAATCTCCCCCTGTAAACTGGGACCAAGAATACGCTCTACCTCATGGGGCTGTCATGGAGATTGAAGGAGCCCATATTTGTAAACCCTGGCACAACGTCTGCCTTCTTGATGTTTTCTTGGATATGGAAAGTATCCCAGAGTTACTGCGCTTCAGATGAATTCTTTCCTGGTCTTCAACAGCTCTGTTAATGACATCTTCACTTTTCCGGTTGCTCAAGTCGAAATCCTTGGGTTTGTCTTGGACCTTTCTATTTGTCTCTCTACCCCGTGGACAAATTATATCAGTTCTGCCTTCAAACTATATCCAGAGTTCAACATCATCTGCTGAGCCTGACCTGGTTCAAGCCGCCTTGCTTGCTTGTGTGGATTACGGCCCCATGGTCTCTTAAATGGTTTCCTTGTTCTTGTCCTCAACCCACTTGAGGTTATTCTCATCTGGCGGCCAGAGTGAGCCTGGTAAAATGGAGCCAGAAAATGTCACTTTTCTGCAGTAAGAGTGCTCACCTAGCCCCCTGCCCCTAATAGATGCCATTATAGCTCCAGCCTCTCCTCCGATTTCCTTCTTCCTTGCTCCTTGGGCGCCAGGGACCTCTGATTCGGCCTCCGCTCGTCTTTCAACACATCAGATATTCAACACTCGCTCTTTTCTTCCCTCTCTGGAAGCTCTGTCTCCCCAGATGTTATGTGGTCACCTTGAGTTTCTCTCATTCCTCACATTCTTCACATTCTTCCTCAAATGTCACCTTCTTAGACCTTCCTTGACCTAGTTTCAACCTCAGCACAACCCTCTCCCCAGCCTTTATCCCATTTCCTGCTTGTTTTGTTTCTAAAACTTCAGCATCACCTCATATATGCTATGGTTCACTTATTTACTTTGTCTATGATAAATATGTCTACCTACCCCCTCCATCAGAATATAAGCTCCATAAGTACTGAATATTTTTTAGCTGCTGTCTATCCAGTACCTAAACAGATCATAGAGCAGAGTAGGTGCTCAGTCAATATTTAATGCGTGAGTGGATGAATAAATGAATGAAAGAAAAAGATTTGCATAAAAGTAGGGTATTTACCAACAAACAGTTTTTGGTGTCCATTTACAATCTAGTGTGGAGCACAGGGGAATAAAGAAACTGCCCCAGCCCTGAATCAGGAAGTAGAGTGCACATATGGGAACCTACGATAGGAGCTTGCAACCCAGACTTGCAGGCTCGTAAAAACGATACCAGTCTTAGGGTGGCTAGGATGTCATCTAAAAGTTGAGGAAGAGCTAGTAACTAGATGAAGGGGCCGAAGGGTGGGCATAACTGAGAAGTCATACATGTGTCTGGCTGAGGTTAGCCTGCGCCGAGGATGTGGTTGAGAAGCGGGGCACATGCAAACGCTCTCAGGACTCTCCCCAGACTGAATAAACAAGCCAGCAGCACACTAGGAGGACGAGCAGGCAGCCCAAGGGGATTAGAACACTTCAAGGCACTCTACCGGTCCTCTTAATCTTTATTTCATTGAAAAGAAAGAATAAAGAGTGAATACAAGGTTCAGCCCCGCCCAGTGTCAGGCTGTGGGAGGAGAAATCCTGCAGCTGTGATAAGCTGGACAGCAATGTGTACGCTTCCCTGTGGTTTTTTATATTCGACATCTGTTCACCCTTCTTCTGGGGATGGCACGCTGATGTGAGGACGCACAAAGCGTGCTGCGGAGACAAACATGTTCTTAAGAAAATAGGTCCACCTCCTACTTCCCAGTGATGCTCAGTGCCTCAAAGCTACCATGGCCTTGTGCCCAAGAACATGTTTCCAGAAGTTTCCACTTTGAACCATAAACCCTCTGCAAGAACAGTTTGAGCCTGTCAACTCTTGGCCAGCACATAGCGGGTGCTCACTCACTATCTGCTGCCTGCTGGCATGGAGGCAGGGTTAGTCGGACATGTTTGAAATAAGATTGTCCAGGTTGCAAACTCTCTTGATTAACTAACTTTGGCCAGTGTAAACCTCTGATTTCTCACCTGTAATACGAGAATAAGAAAGTGTTTAGATGATGGCAATGTGGTAGGGTGTTGTACATAAAGTATTTGACACTCAACAATGCTAGCAACAATTGTGAAAGGAGGGGAAAAAAAGAGTTACAGAATTAATTGTAACCTCTGTCCTCTTCTCTCTTCAACACTGCGGTTCACTGTGCAGCAAATGAATCACAGATGCTCGTTAATGGTTGGGTTTTAGCCGCTGAATCCGATGAAGACCCTGGACTTATTTGTTTCTCCATCCCTGGTGGACAGTCTGTCTGTAGTTGCTGGCTTTGAACTGTGGGAGAGGGAGTTGTTCCGTCTGCAGCCAGTGCCTGAGAGCTCGTTGCACACCGAGCACTGTCCCAGCGCTAGGGGCTCAGTGGCCAAAGATAGGCAGTGGCCCTATTCTTGTGGAGATCACCTTCTAATGGGAGGGGTGATGACAGGAGGAGCCCCCATTTCTAGGGCTTTACCAGGGAAGTTGGCAGCTCTTTGTTTTATACATACACTCACAGGTGCTCACAGCAAGCCTGAGACACAGGATAAGACGAGGTTGCAGGATAAGACGCTCAGGCTCAAAGGGCTACCAAGGGGCAGAGAGTTGGGATGTGGGCCTGGGTTCAGTGTTTCCGGAGAGGAGACATGGTCTGGCAGGGATCATGTATGCACAGAGAAGCGGAAAGAGCATAATTTATATGTTTACACACATATATGTAATAGGTATATATTATCAAATAGTATATGTTGCAACTACTGGTAAAGCTGTCAAAGATTAGCAAACAAAGACTACATATAAGCACCAAAATGTTAACGGTAGTTGGGTTTGGGTTTTGGAACCTGGAGGGGCATTTTTTCTTCTTTTCTCTGTTTCCCATTTTAAAAATGTGATTGTATTACTTGAATGACTTGAAAATGACTAATAACATTGACCAAAGAAAGGTCATTCTAGAACCAGCACTTCCAGTAACCAGCTGTGTGACTGGGAGGAAGTCTTCTCTGGGCCGCAGATGTCCCAGTATCCACCCTGCACTTCTCCCTACTGTTGTGTTTAAACGCCTTTTCCTACTTTTTGCAATCCTTGCTTGCTCGCTCGTCAAACCCCTGACCTGGTGTCAGCGTCTTCCACCGACAGCCACATTGACCTATTGGCCCTCTCCTGCCTGCACACAGCCGCCCCAATATCGGTGCTTATTTGCTGGATCCTCGTTAGCAGTCAGACACTCAGCTAAGTTCTCTGTGTACGTTACCTGAGTTAATCCTCAAAGTAATTCAGCGACTCCCGCAGAAAATCTTAAACCCACTCTACAGAAGAGAAGCTTGTTCATTAGAGAAGGTTCGTTCCTTGCCCAACGGGCAAAGCCCACTCAGGGCTACCTGACCAGAAAGCCTGTGTTCTAACTGCTCTACACAGGCTTCCTTGAGGCCAGTGTCTTTTGCTGTCCTCAGCAAGCTACCAGGGTGCCTGGCATGGATAGGTCTTAATATGTGTTGAATGCACATGAGAATGTGCCATTTTTCTGAGCCTCACTGTATGGTAGCTGTGTGCAAATAAATCCAGAATCACAATATTACCATGTGTCGCGTGCCTAGCCTGTCCTCGCTGTGCATACGATCCCAGTTAATCCCCAGTTGAACCTGTTGAGAAAGCATTGTACTGTATTCATCTGACAGATGAGAAAATTTAAAAAATGGATCTTTCCCCAAATCATGCCACAACCAGAAGGAGTATAGGGATGTGGTTACTTGTACATTTGCAATCTTCCTCACAAGGCGGACCAGGACTCTGGGCCTTTGTAGCTGATCTTATAGAGACACAGCACAGTGAGAGGGCTCACCAACCAAGTGACTCCAGCAGGGAAGAGTCACCGGTCCTTGGAGACTTTATCTTCTCGTGTCTTTGTTACACTGAATGGAAGGAGAGAGTGAAAGCTGAACCGCTTCCAAGTCACTGCTTAGTCATCACCAGAAATTAAGACAAAACATATTCAAAAATGTAGCTGTGTGGGTGTGCGTTGGTGCAACCTTTTTGGTTGGCCATATCTTACTAGATTTTAAATGTTTGTGCCCCTTGACCCAGCAAGTCTACTTTGAGGAGTATATGTACCTGGGCATGTGGAAAACTATGTGGACACAAGCATATTTATTCCAATATTTAATGTAGTAACAAAGGAGTGAAAAATCTAGATGCCCATAGATATGTGTCTAGTTAAATAAACCATGGTACAGACAATGGAGTACCAGGGGTCATTTAGAGGAATTAGGTAGAGCAATACGTACTGATAGGTAATGTCTTCTACATCTGTCACTCTGTGAAGAAAGCCAGGTGCCCAACTGGGTCTGCAATGTGCCATAATTTTTATGAAACAATGAAAGTTTATCTCTCCATTTATTTGTACACATATGTAGGCTGCCTGTATATTAATAAGGTAAGAGGGGAGTCCAGGTAGGAGAAAGAATAACATTGCACATATTCATTTTTGTTCTATTTGACTTTATATATATTTATTATATTTATTATCAAAAACAAATACCCTTTCTAAAGGGGATGTTTTTGCGGCAGGTCTTAAATGTTCCATTCTATAAGCCAGAAAACTATTCATATCAGGTATCTTAATTCATTAAGAAGTGGGTGACAAGTTTTGTTACACAGTAATTGATTTTGGCCCTTGCATATTATTTAATATAAAAGAAAGTCCAGGCCCAGGTGAGCTCTTCCTAGGTGAGAAAGACAGTGACTTTCTCTTGAAACAGCTGGTGGCAGTGGAGATGAGTCAAGTGGACAGTTAATGAATGTTCAATATCATTAATTATCGTTAATATTAAATATCATGAATAGCAGACAGAAGAACCAAATTCTGCGTGGATGTGTGGGATGACGGAGAAGAAAGGGTTCAAAGACTTGGAAGTTCATAGCTTGAGCAGCTGTGGGGATGGGGGTTCTTTTTACTGCAATTTGAAAGACCCAGAAAAGATCAGGTTTGGAGGAGGAAGATCAGCAGTTTGGGTTTGGATGGAGTGATTTGCAAGTGGGGATCTTCCCTCCTCTATCAATTCTTTGGCCCCCTCAGCACCTCCTCATCTCTCACGGTCTGTCACCTTTCTTTTGTCCTCACTTCAGTCTCTGTGGGACTTTGGTGCTGTGTTCCATTATTAAAATTCCATCTTTGTTTACATGTTCAAGCCCCTTGCCTTTCTCTTACTGTGTTGTTCTTACCCCGTGTTAGGGGCTAAATGCTGTCCCCACCCCCAAATTCCTGTGTTGAAGTTCTAACTCCCAGGACCTCAGAATGTGAGAGGATTTGGAGACAGAACCTTGGAAGAGGCAATTAAGTTCAAACGAGGTCTATCGGGTGGGCCCTGTGCAGTATAATTGGTGTCATTGTAAGAAAAGGACACTGGAACCCAGATGTGTGGACAAAGAAAAGACCACGTGAGGACACAGGGAGAAGGCAGCCACCTGTGAGCCAAGGAGAGAGCCTCAGAGGGAAGGAAACCAACCCTGATGACATCTTGACCTTGGGTTCCTAGCCTCCAAGACCGTTGGACAGTACGTTTCTGTTATTTAAGCCACAACGGACTTTGTGGCTTTGTTACGGCCGCCACGGTGAACTGATAAGCAGGCAAACCCCAACGCGGGAAAATCAACTCTCTGCCTACTTTGACCTTTTCTTCTTCTAAGCAGAGGTACGTGGCTGGGCAAAAACGGGCCCTCACTGTCCCGCCTCTGTTACACTTCCTGACCACTTCCCCACACCCGGAGAAGCTCTCTCGGTGCCCCCTCCGTCCCCTGCCCCAGTCTCCTGCAGTTTCCCCAGCACCCCCACACCCTCAGCAGGGCACCTTCTCATTTCACTGAGAAACAATCAAAAGAGAATGTCCACATGCCACTGTCAGCAAATCCATTAGCCTTCCAACCCCTAAAGCCATGTTCTCTGCCTTCCCTCTGTGTGGTGGCAGAGTTTTAACGCCCCCCCTCCCCGCCCCCACCGCCCCATGTCTGGGGTTGCCTGCACTAAGGAACCTTGAGAGTGGAGAGGCAGGGGATGTCTGGGAAAGCCACGGGTTATTTATGGAATCACTATTTAGAGTGCTCCCTGCTGTAAATATGAACCCCATCCCAACCCCATGAAGTAGGTAATGCTATTGGCCCCACTTTACATCTGAAGCACAGAGAGGTCAAGGAATATCCTACCTTGCCCAGCAACTGGGTAATGGAGCTAAGTTTGAACTCAGACCTTTACGAAGATGCCCCTTGAGGGAAGGGGTCAGGCTTAGGTGGAGCCTTTAAAGGGGCAGAGCAGGCGTTGTCCATGCTAAGAAGTAGAGGTAGAGCATGGCTTTGCAGGTGAAAGGTTCTGTTTGTGCACAGGTACATAGGCAGGCAGCCAGCCTTCACCTTTTCCCGGAAGCAATGCTGAAGTCCAAGTGTGACAAAGGGAGCTGGTCGCAGGGTGCAAGAATATATAGTGTGCCCTGCAGGCATCTGCAGGTAAGTTTAAGGAGGCTACCTCTCCCCTTTTGTGAGTCTTTGAAAGCCCTTGAAATGCTAATTGGTCCGGTCAGCTAGGGAAGTCTGAAGGAGGGGTGGGTGGGAAAGGAAGCCCAGAAAAGGCAAGTGAAAGATAAAAGGGGAGGTGCAGTTTCCCAAAGGGGCAGCTCCCTCCACCCTTCCCTCCCAGCCTCCGGTGGGCCTCTCCTCCGACTTAGCCCGGCCGACCCCGCAGTGGGCCCCATGTCCGACCACAGATTCAGCCCCGTGCCTGGGGAGGAACCCTCCTGCAACCTCTCCAAGAAAGCCAAGATCTGGCTCGGCATCATCCTGTGTGTGCTCGTTGTGGCGATCGTCGCGGTGCCGGTTGGAGTCCTGAAGTGGCGCAAGGCACCCAAGCACAAGGAGTGGAACGGGACGGGCACCACTGCGCATTTCCGCGAGATCGTTCTGGGGCGATGCTACATCTACACTCAGATCAGGCGGCCCCAGCTGAGGTGAGTCGGAGTCAGTGCGCACGGCCGGGCGCTGCGCTTGGCGAGGGGCTCGGCGGGGCGCGCGCGCCGGGCAGCGTCTCGGTCCCCGAACCAAAGCATCTCCAGTGTCGGGTCAGCTGAGAGACCGCTGCCTGTGCTGCTCGCCCAGAGCCTGGTTGCAATTCCGCGCCCCTTGCTGGGGTGGGCGGGTGGCCCCGAGCGCGCAGAGAAGAGCTGTGAACACCGGCAGAGATGACTGCCCTCGGGCAAGGCGCCCGGGCGCTCAGGGTCCCGCTGCGGGGATGGAAAACCACCGCAGACGCGCGGGGGGCTGTCGGGAGGGGTTTGGTGGCATTTTCTACTTTGCTGGGGTTTCCGTTCACTCTCTGACCAGAAAATGCCCGGATCAGACGCGTAAGGACGACACCTGCTTAAGTGGCTTCCGGAGCTTGCGGGGGCAGGATGTCCTCCGCAGGGCCAGACTCTGAAAAGAGTTTCCCTTGTGAAATAGAAAACAGCACCCGGATTCCTCTCGCGCCTCGTGCGATGAATGTCACTAGAGAACTCATTAACAAGACAAAACAAAGCAGTAACAACTCGAAAAACTGAGCTAAAACTTACATGATGAATCTGTCCAAACCCGGGGGACACCCCCCACATCAGGCTGTGCGGACCACCCCGCCTCCAGGCTCCTCGCGCCCCCTGCCCGCTAGCTACTAATCTCGCTCCAAAGTGAACCGCTTTCCTGACTGCCATTCCCACGCGCAGCGCACATTTTGGAAGTAAAGTAGGACACGCTGGGAAGAAAAAGCTACTTCTCAGCCGCGATTGAAGCTGTGAGTTCCGGGCTCCACCCTTCCGTCGCCAGGACCCCTGCCCTGCAGTCAGGGCCGCGCGCGGTGAGACCCACCCGGACCCTCCCCTCCAACCGCCCCCCCTCCCCGCTGGCGCTCAAGGGTTGGGTTCTAATGTGGATACCCGAGGTCTTCACCGCGAAATGTTCAAGTCCAAAGATGGCCAGGGTCCCTTAGGTTTTGTTTACAAATAATTAACTAGTTAATTGACAGAGAAACTAGAAGTTGAGGGGTTCCTTCAGCTTCTGACACTGTACCAATTAACTCAAGTGATAGATCCAATCTGAATCGCTAATGATGAAAGCCATCTTTTGAATTTTCGCCTTCATTTAACATTTTAAAATGTTTATTGTTGTTCAATCCTCTTTGGTTAGCACATCCACACGGCAGGCAGGATGCACCATGGAAACCACATGACTTTTTACTCTTCGTCAGGATGCTTGCTCACTATTAAACACACACGTGTGTATACATATGTGTACACACATATTTAGCATATACATATGTGCGCATGTACATATATTTAAAATATTAACGGGATATCTTCTGTTAGTATTTTTGAACGTCATGATATCTCACAATACATGTACATACGTTGTAAATGGGTTAGTGATTACATATGGTACTGTGTGCCAGGCACTTAGAAAAATCAAGTCATTTATCCTTAACAGCTAGTATACGAGGCAGTGGCTATTGCTATCCTTTTTTCCGTAGGAGCAGACTGAAGGAGGGAATTTGAGTACATTGCTAATAATTGGAACCAAAGAGTGAACTCAGTCACTGCCCTGGAAGAGTTACCATAAAATTCATTGTCCGTGTCTGGAGCCATTTTGAAAGGAAAGAGGATGCTATGCGTAATCATGCTGAGTCCGCATGCTTCACTCTGAGCATACGGCCACTTTCTCCTTGTGTGGCCAAGGGAACGAACTCTGGGGTCACATGGCTTGGCTCTGTCACATGCAACCTTGGGCAATGAGCTTACTCTCTCTGCGTTGCAGTGTTGTTAATTATAAAATGGAATGATGGTACTCACTGCACGGACAGACTGTGAGAATAAGGAGGAATAATCCTGATATGTACTAAGTGCTGAAGATGCTAAAATTTTTTGGAAAGGCAATATCACAGACATCTTTCAACAATAAGTGTAGATCAAGGCCAACATCAAAACGGTTGCCTTGTAATTAGATGTGTTTAAGTCACAATGCAGTAAATCAGTTCTCTGATGATGGAATTTATGTTATTTTTAACTTTTTACTATTATTCTTTTTTTAACTTAACACTTGTTCTTGGAGACATTCCAAAGCCGGTGCATATAGATTTAACAGCTCATAGTATTCCATAGGGTAGGTGTAAACATTTGCTAGTGACAGAAAATTAATTTCCAATTTTCAGTCCCATTCATTCATTCAACAAATATTTGCTGAGCATCTACTATGTTCCAGGAAGGATGTAGCTACTAACAATACAGGATCAAATGACCAAGTTCCCACTCTCATGAAGCTGCTATTCTAGTTGGGAGAGACAAGCCTCAATGAATGCCTTTGTACAGATATTTTTGTGTAGGATAGATGTCTAGAGGTGGAATTGTTGGATCAAAGGGAGCATTGTGCATATTTAAAATTTTGATAAGTATTTCTAAATTCCCTCCAGAATAACGATACTATTTTACACTCCCATTACCATCTATCAGAAGACATGTGTTTCCAAAGTCTCGTCATTGCTGAATAGTATCAACTGGTTTTTTGTTATGAAAAAAGCAACATCTAATTGTTTCCTGATTGTCAATGAGTCTTAGCAAGTTGTACACAGTTATTGATCACATATATATTTATATATATATATATATTTGTGTGTATGTGTGTGTGAATTTGTTGTTCAGATTCTTGCTAATTTCTGCTAAACTGCTTGTTTATTTCTTTTTATGCGGGTTCTTTAGATATTGTACATTATATAGATGGCGTTTTCTTCCTCTCTGTCTGTTGTCCTTGAATCGAATTTAATTTCTTTGTCTCACCAGAGACTTTAACCTCAGTCATGACTGATTAATAATTTCTTCCTTCTTTCCATGTTGTTGAAACTTTGGCACACTGACTGTTTCCCTTGTAGTCATACCCTCTTAATATCAGCAGTCTTTTCTCTGATAAATTATGAAGTCTGTACCTTGCCAGATTACTCTCTCCTGCCTAGTTTCTTTATATTGAGCTAAAGCAGCAATTTATGTCAAGTATTTAACCGGGTATTTCTACTTTGACCCAGTTCTTACAACCTCCGCAGGTCTTTATTTAAACTATGTACTAACATATAAAATGTAATACGTTATTTTATCACCAAGCAAAACAAAACTAGCATAAAAATTACACATACAATAATTATAACAGTGTGTAGTAAAACTGAATGTAAAGAAAAAAGAGAGCAAACTATGGCACTGCTGGGTTAATAATGGTATTATTGTAGGTTTCCTTCTTTATCATTCTTCAGTTTCCAATGGTCCATACTTGGTATTTTTCTTATCTATTACCACATAAAAATCCCCCCAAAAGTAAGTGGCTTCAAACATAAACCACGTTATGATGTTACATGAGTCTGTACATTGGTTGGGCTTAACCAGGTGGCTCTGCTGCTTTTTGTGACAGTGACCGGGCCTGAAGGCATCTGAGTAGTCAACTGAGCTGTAATATGTAGAAAGATTGGATGTCACTCATATGAATGGCACCTCGGAGGGACAGCTGAAAGGCTGCTGCCACCTGAGGTGCTCGACAGGCTGGGTCTCTCTCTCTCTCTCTCTGTGATGTCATAGTGTGAGCGTGTTTTACCCTCGGTGCCCTGGATGTGATCATTGCCTTGAGGCCATTTCTTATTTTGATGTTCTTTTACCCCGAACTGTGGGGGATGACAAGCAGTTTTATTTTCAAACTCCGCTGTACCAGACTTGGAAATATTATCTCTTGATTCTGCTAAAAAATGAATAGCTCTTTTTTTAGTTCATTTTTCTCTTTTTCTCTGTAACTTACCACACACAGCTGAAAAAAAAGAAATGAGTTGGCACTTTCAACATTCTGCTTGGAAATCTCCTTAGCCAAATTTGTAAATTCTTAGCTCCATTAGTGCAGGTGACAGCGTTACTAAACTTCCCACCACTACATAACACAAGTCTTTTTCCCAGCCTCCAGTAACATTTTCCTCTGGGTCTGTCCAGCCTCCGTAAACAGTGTCCTTGAGGCCTTGCTTATGCCTGCTACTCAGTCCCCAATGTTAATGCCACATTGTAGTAGTCAGTGTTCTCCAGAGTGACAGAGAGAGAGATAGAGAAATATTGATTGACTTTAAGGAATTGGCTCATGTGACGGGGGAGGCTGACAAGTCCAAAGTCTGCAGGGTAGGGGAGCAGGCTGGAGACCCAGGGAAGAGTTGACATTGCAGCTCAAGTCTGAAGGCCACTTGCTGGCAGAATTCCCTTGGTGTGTGTGTGTGTGTGTGTGTGTGTGTGTGGTGTCAGTCTTCTTTTAACGCCTTCAGCTGATCCATGAGGTCCATTCATATTGTGAAGAATAATCTGCTTTACTCAAAGTCTATTTATTTAAATGTTAATCTCATGCAAAAATACCCTCACAGGGACATCCAGATGTGTTTGACCAAATACCTAGATACGCTGGCCTAGCCAAGTTGACACGTAAAATGAGCCATCGTACGCATGTTTTAGGGTTTTGCTATGTAGCACTTCACCAGGGTACCGCTGCCTGTTTGGGTTGTCTGTTGCTGCATCATTAACTAACCCTAAAATGTAGGGACTTAAAACAACGAGCATTTATTTTCTTTCATGAGTCTGTGGGTTGATTGGGATCAGCAGGGCGGCCTGCCTCACACGATGTCAGCTGGGGCGGTGGTCGTCTGGGGGACTGACTTGGCTGGAACATTCAAAATATCACATTTACAGGACGGAGCCATGGCACTTGGGCCCAGCGGGATGGCTGCACCTCTCTTTCCCTTTGTGTCCTCTCAGGGCGGCTCCTCGGCTGTAACCTCGCCACACGGTCTCCCCATGGTGCATGCAGCTAGGTGCCCTCAGGGTTCCTAAACTCTTAAAAGTGGGGGCTGGCAGGTCTTCCTAAAGCTTTAGACCCATAACTGGTACTTATTTCCACCACGTTCTATTGGTTGAAACAGTCCCAAGTTCAGCCCAGATTCAAAGGGCGTGGAAGCGCCACCCCCGGATGGGGGAGGTAGCACAGATTTTGTGGGCAGCCTTAACCCGTCATATATCTTCATGTTTATTTTTCTCAATTGCATTGCCTTCTTGTCGTTTTTGTTTTCTCTGTTACATCTCTTGCTCTTTCTACTTGATTACCTTTCATTAACTGTATTTAAAAATGACAAATATCTACTACATGCCACCTGGAATGTAAGATCCTTAAGTCTAAGGACTTTTTGTTGAGTGATATGTTGGAAGACCTAAAATAGTGCCTGGAATATAATAAGCAGAAATATTGAATTCAATTAAGTGAACCGTATACAGGCTAGTATATTATAAATAATAGAAATAAAGAAAGCCATAATTAACATAGCTCCTCAATAAACCTTTCAATACCATCACTTCTGAAATCCATCCATTTCTGTTTGGGGCACTTGGATTTTTGCTTCTGCATTAATAGCATCTTGGTTTTATTTCTTGTTTGTTTGTTTGGTTGGTTTGGTGTGGTTTTCTTTGGTTGGTTGTAGGACTTGAACTCCTGTACTTATTTCTTTTCTTTGGTTTTCCTTTCCCAGTCTCTCTTACTCCCACAGAACTTTCTGCCAGCTTTTTTTAAAAAATAATTTACTTATTTATTTGTTTGTTGTTTTGTTTATTTATTTATCTTTTAGAGAGAGGAAAGGAGAAAGAGGGGGAGAGAAACATCACTGTGTGGTTGCCTCTCACTTGCGCCCCCAACTGGGGACCTGACCTGCCACCTAGTCATGTGCCCTGACTGGGAATCGAACCAGCGACACTTGGCTCCCAGACTGACGCTCAATCCACTGAGCCACAGCAGCCAGGGCTCTGCCAGCTTTTTAGTGTTGAAACTTTAGTGTTGTTATGAAGCTGAGCCTTTTTTGAATTAAACCAGGAGCATTAAACACAGAAAACTCCTGAGCAGATCACACCTGGCCATCCTGTCTGACGTGTCACACTCAGGAGCTACCTTCTGACCAAGATGGCCCTGGGCATACGCAGCCTGAGAGACTTGTGGCCCGAGGCTCACGGAAGTGTTGGAAAATTGATATGGTGGGGAGTGTCAGGTCTCC
Organism: Furipterus horrens; assembly: GCF_987537825.1. Classification (NCBI taxonomy): domain Eukaryota; kingdom Metazoa; phylum Chordata; class Mammalia; order Chiroptera; family Furipteridae; genus Furipterus; species Furipterus horrens. The sequence continues at coordinate 210,396,663 of NW_028327172.1, read as the reverse complement.
AAGCAATATCAGAACTCAGGGGATGTGGGGGAGCAGGGCAGAGCCTGCAGGAAGGAGCAGACAGCCAGCACCCAGAGTAACATGGGCTTCAAGGGAGGCGCCTAGATGATGCGGCTTCGTTTTCATGAATCTTCTCACCTGTGGGAAAGCCAGGCCTCCCCATGAACTGCAGTCATCCATCCTGATAGCGGCTGTCTGTTTGGGGATGGGGACAGGCCCTTCTGTGACAGCTCTCCTCATCCCTGCCCCGAGAGGTGCCAGGGTCCCGGAAGCAGGGACTGTTGCATTCACTCCTGTGTCCTTCATTGTCTGGCACTTTGCTCAGCACATTATATAGTCTCTTAATAGGTGCTGGCTCAATTGAACTCAAGTCCATTGAACTCAAGTCCACATCATTCTGGTTGGAACAAACGTATGAGACACTTAATCAGAGTAAATTCTTCACCCATCTTACCCTGTCTTGTAATGATCACTTCTGTGCCCACGTTGACTGTCTTTCTGACCCCTTTATCTTCATTTCACAATTTCTTCTTGTTTCTCTTTCTTCTTTAAAGTTTCTAGTCAGCTTTCTTGGGGCCAGTTCTTCCTTTTTACTTCCCCGTGCCTCTCGTTTTAATGAGCTTAGCATTTTATTAACTTCTACTCAGTGAAATGTAATAGTGTACAATGTATAAAAAGCAAACACTTAGTAAACAGTAAAGACTTACTGGGTGCCTGGGGCTGGGGCTGGGCATGAGGGTTTCAGAGAGAACGGAAGCATGGGTCCCACTCTCCAGGGTCCTGCAGGGGTGGTAGCGGGGGAGAGCTGTCCTGGAAACTGAATACCGCAGGGCAGCGTGATCTAGAACAGCGAATAGGCTTGTGCATGGACGAGAGGGGTCCCGGGGGGTGGAGTTGCTCTGTGCTCTTAGCTTTTTGCTAGGGGCGTCTCAGATATGCTCAAGTACCTATCAAACGAGAAAATATGCGAGCTTCTGTGAGCCAAGGGTCAGCACGATGCCACAGAGATTCAAAAACGAGCATCCCCAGTGGTGGGGCAGAGGCGATGAGGGCTTTGTGAGAGCAGCAGCATCTGCCATCTTCCTGTTACAACAGAGGTTCAGCTGTGGTGCGTTCTGAATAGTGTGTGTTGCCCCGTTGAACAGAGCCTGGGAGACGGGTAAGATGCTACTCCTGGGGGGGAAGATTGGGCCACCTGATGGACCAAAACTCTTCAGAAGTTGTGGGACCTTGGAAAGATTCCCCTGGTGGGAGAGTCTGGACCTCTTGCTGGGCCATGCACGACCTGGACTTTCTCAGCACCAAGGGACTAGGAGGGTTCTTGCACAGGATGGAATTCCAGCATGTTTTCTTTTGGGGGGTGATGGAACGGCTGCCTGCTCAATGTTTACTCCCGGTTAGACCCTGAACTTCATCAGAGCATCGCACGGCCTCACGTTCCCCTGTGTATCCTCGATGCTCAGTTCTGTGCTCGTCAGTGTTCCTTCAATCTCACCTTGCATTCTGGGGTTCGTAGACAGAGCCCCGTGGCCAGAGAGTCTTAGATGCACCTGACTGAGTGCGGAAGGTAAATAAAGAAAGCGAAGCAGGGCTCCAAGCAATGGGGCCCGGGTGTTGCTATGGTTACAAGAGGGAAGCCAACCCCAGAGCTGAGTTATCTGTGGAAGGAGAGTTGGAGTACAGACCATATGCCAATCAACTGGGTTTGGGGCCTATGGGGCTTGGGGTGCTACCCAGACATCTGGACAAATGTAGCCCGGGGGATAGAGTCTTCTAGAAAGAGGGGTTAGCGGGAAGCCCCAGGAGCGAGCACGTGCAATGGCTGAGTGAGCGACAGCAGAGATGAGAGGAGAGGCGGAAGGAGAAACGCCCTTTCTGTGCTCTTCGATCCCGCATGCTGCTTCCTACGTTCCTGCAAAGGTCCGGGGTGCTCCCTGCTGGAGTCCGGCCGCCAGCCTCGCTCCGGCATCACTGTTAACAGCTGGAGAGAGCGGCGGGGTTTTCCCCGGAGGAAACCGTTGTTCTTTGTCACGGTGAGCACTCATGCCTCCCCTGCTGCCTCCTTTCCTTTTTGGAGGCAATACCCTTGGAAAACAGCTGCCGACGTTCACTGAGAAAGTTTGAAGGAAGACAGGCTGGGACCAGTGTTTGTGGGTTGTGCACGATGTCTTTATATAGTTGGTTATTTTAAAATTTGATCTGAATCCTGTCAGGAAAGTCTGGACACAAATCACACGAATGGAGACCTGGAGCCTGAGAGAGGGTAGGAGATTTGACAATCTCCTACAGTGAGTCCGGGCTGGCGAGGGGCGTTGTGGGCCCTGGGTGCATGACATTCAGTGGGCAAGAACTACAAGCTGTCCCCTTAAGCTCGGGAACAAGACAGGGTGTCCGCTTTCACCTCTCATATTCAACATAGTGCCGGAAGTCCTAGCCACAGCAATCAGACATGAAGAAGAAATAAAAGGCATTCATATTGAAAAGGAAGACGTAAAACTGTCATTACTTGCAGATGACAGGATACTGTATATAAAGAATCCTACATATTCCAATTTTTTTTTTCTGAGAAACCTCCTTGGGCAAGGGAAACAAAAGAAAAAATCAACAAATGAGGGAATATATGCATAACCCACAGATAGAAACACCAATGTGGTGATGGCCAAAAGGAGGCGGGAGTGGAGGTTGAGTGGAGAGGGGCAGAGGGAGGAAAGATAGGATGAATGTAATAGTGTCAATTACAAAAATAGAGTTGATCGATTCCCAGTCAGGGCACATGACTAGGTTGCACACCAGGCCCCCAGTTGGGGGTGCATGAGAGGCAACCACACATTGATATTTTTCTCCCTCTCTTTCTCTGTTCCCCTCTCCCTAAAAATAGATAAATAAAATAAAATAAAATAAAGAAGCCTTTGTTTATTTTAAAAAAAGAATAATATAGGAAAGGGAAAAAAAGTTGAAAAGAAAAGCAAGAAAAATATGTTTACTATTAAAAATAAATAAAAACATATCTGCCTTATGATCCAGTGATTCCATTTTTGGAAATATCTCCAAAGAAAATTGAAGCACTGATTCAAAAGACTGTATGCACTCCTATGTTCATCGCAGCATTATTTACAATAGCCAACATTTGGAAGCAGCCCATTGCCCCCCAGTGCATGAGTGGGTAAAAAAGCTGTGTTACATTTAAGCAATGGAACACTAGTCAGCCATAAAAAGAAGGAAATCATACCTTTTGCAACAGCATGGATGCACCAGGAGAGCATTATGTTAAGTGAAAAATAAGTCAGTCAGAGAAAGACAAGGACCATATCATTTCTTTCATATGTGGAATCTGATGAACAGACTAAACTAACAAAATAGAAGCAGATTCATAGATACAGGGAACAAACTGACAGCTGTCAAAGGGGAGAAAGTAGGCGGGGGTGAGTGAAAAAGGTGAAGAGATTAAGCAAAAAAAAAACACCCCAAAACCCATAGACACAGACAACAGCACGGTGATTGCCAGAGGAAAAGCGGGTGAGGGCAGTAGATGAGGGTAAAGGGGGGATAAGTGCTGACAAAAGGAGACCTCACTTTGGGCGATGAACCCACAATACAATGTACAGATGATCTAATACAGAATGGTACACCTGAAACCTGTATAAACGTATTAACCTAATGTGTCTGAAAATATTAAAGGCATAAAAGAAGAACAAGAAAAAAAGAACGAAAAAGAAAGAATTTTGTGATAGCAAATGCAGAACATTAAACTCCAATCATGGCGCCTTTCTAGGCCCAGGGCCCTGTGTGACTGCATTGGTCATACGTCCATGAGGACAGTCTTGTAGCTGGGCACAGTGGGGACTGAAACTCAACTCTTTCTATCCTTGGGCTCAGCAGACCTATTGGGCTGATGAGAAAACTGAGGCATGGAGTGACTTTCCCAAGGTCCAGAGCTGGTAAGTGGTAGGGCAGGTTTTTGCACTGACAACATACGGCTTTCAAAAGGGTGTCCTCTAAGCAGCTCTTAGGGTCTGGGGACAAGCCATTTCAGCTCAGCCTTTCTGTGATCTCCGAAGTGAGGCAGTTGGTACTCTTTCCATCCGTCTCAAAAATGCTGTATTGTGGGATCACTTGGCTCTTCCTTTTAGGGAGGCAAGGGCCCCAGTTCGGTGCTTTGTCTTAGTACTTTCAGGACAATATTACAAGTCCCTGCAGGTAAAGCAGTAGAATGTCATGTCCTGCCCTGGTCACAGCAAGGACATGTTCTTTGTTGTTTCCCTCACCTCTTGAACGATCACATCTTAGAGCTGAGTCAGGAAGAATGGGGTGCACATGCTGTGAGGGAGGCTTGGTTGGTTAATCATAGCACGGTGGGTGAGCCAGGGTTCAGCCTCAAAATCCTCAACAGCACAGCACGTAGACGCTACTGATTGGTTGGAGCTGTTCCAAGGGATGACAGCTATTTGCGGTGCTGCTTCAGACCGCTAGTCGGGGTGGGTCAGGAAGTAGGGGGCCTCAGGATGAGAAGCTCCATGAAGAAGTTCCAGGGCCTGAGGTTGCTCGGCTTGGAGAAATCTGATGGCAGATAGTATAGGTGTTCAGGTGTCCCTCACTGATTCAAGAAGCGTCTTGTTGCAAGGGGATGAGATGCGTGTTTTGTAGCTGTACAGACAGAACCAGAGTCCCAAATAGAAGAGTCAAGAGGAATGGCCAAATTCACACAGCGCGTCGCAGTTCGAATTCATCTGCTGCTGAACTAGAAGTTTCAAAAAGTCAAGTGCACGACTTCATAACATACAGAATCAACACGTGTCAAAGATTTATGAATCAATAAGCGAGAATGTCGGTCCAAAGGACATTTTGAGGTACTGAGTATTTATCAGGGAATATTATAATTATATTTATCAGTTTGCTATAAAACTGGTTAATGTTTTACAAGGCTGTAAAAACCTTTGGGAATATTTTTCTGCTAGACAGAAATTATTTGCATCTCTAACATACATCTCCAAGTTACCAACTAACTTTGTAGGTTTGAGAGTAAATAGAAGACAAACAAAGATACTTTCTGCTAGATAATGAATTCCTGGATAAGCCAGTCAAATAATGCTCTAATATGTCATTGAAGAGACATGCTGCCCATCTTTTTGCCTTGTTTCCAAGTTTTAAATATTTTTGCAACATGTTTATTCAGTAAGTAGTGAGTTCATTATGTCCCACAAACTCTTCTGGCTCCTGGAGCCAGAGTACAAAACAAAGAATTCTTGCTCACATGGAGCTCCCATTCTAAGGGGAGGCAGTAAAGGAAGCCAGACAATATACAGTATGGCAGGTGGTGGGAAGTGCCGGGAGAGACTGGAGGCGGGGGAGCATTTAAAGTTTTAAATTTGGTAATAAAATAAAGAGGGCTTCACTGAAAGCTGACATTTTAGTACAAACCTGTAGACAGAGGGAGGGCAAAACCTAGAAATGTCTGAGGCAGAGCATTCTGGGCAAAAGGGGGAACTTGTGCACAGGTGATGAAGAACAGTGAAAATGCCAGCAGGGTCGGAGCTTTCTGTTATGGAAATTTGCAAACAGAAATACAACCAGAGAAAATAAGTCAAGCCCGGTTTTCCCGTTACCCAGCCTTAACCATGATCAACATTGTGCTCTCCTTACTTCATCTGTCTCCTCACTTTTTCCCCCCTGAAGGGCTTTAAAGTAAATTTCAGACTTCATATCATTTTGTCTTTAAATGTTTTGGTCTGTATCTCTAACAAAAAATAAAATTAAAAACATAACTAGAATGCCATTATCATACTTCACAGAATTAAGAGTAATTAATTCTTGAATATTATCCAATATCCATCCTGTGCTCAATTTTCCATGATTTTCTTTAAAATGGGGCAAGGAAAGAAGTATGAAAGGGATTTAGAGTTTTTTGTCTTAATTCCGATGGGAGCGGAAGTCATTTGGAGAGTGATGGTGGTGAGAAGTGACTGGATTCTGGATACATTTTGAAAGTAGATCTCTATGGACTCGTATGTAATATGTGAGTGAAGAGAAGAAACAATCATGACGCCAAGATTCTGGTGCTGACACACTTAAAAAGTGAATTGCCCGTTATGAAAAAGGGAAAGACTAGGGTGTAGTAAGTTGGGAAATGAATCAGGAGTTTAGTTTTGTGTCTGTTGATTTTGCAATGCAGATTGCCATCCAAGCAGAGATGTTGAATAAGAAGTTGGTTCGTATGAATCTAGAGTACTAGGGAGAGTTCGAGGCTGGAGCTATAAATGTGGAAATCAATAGTGTAGAAACTCAAGGCAAGATGTTTCAGAAGGAGGAAGTGTAGTAGGCTCATTCAAGTGATTTCAACTGGTCAAGCAAGGGGAAGATTGAACATTGACCAATGAATGGCTGACTTTGACAGCATCAGCTCTAGAGAAGTGGGGGTGATGAAAGTCTGTCCAAACTGCATTCCAGAAACAAAAATAGGAAGGCAGGAATGGGAGACTATGTGCATAGAAAATCTTGCAAAGGATTTTGCTGGAAAGGAGAACAGAAATGGGTTAGTGGCTGGATGGATAAGAAGTTCAAGATGGAAGAAATTGGGGCTTGTTTGAGGAGCAGCTTTTTAAAAGTAGGCTGAGGTCATATAAGTAAAGAATACATCTAGATTTGTAGCTCCTTGTTGTCTTCCACAATTGGTTTACCAAAATCAAATTCAGTAACACTTTTTTTTAAGTAACCCACCTGTGGTCATTTTTACAAGACATTCAGCTTAGTAAAAATAGTTTTCTTTTCCCACTTATTCCATTTGTTTATGTAAACTTAAATTAAATAATATAATTTAAAAAACAAGCATAACAAATAGGTCAATAACAACCAAGTCAGTAGAAACAAAAATTATTGGTTATACTAGAGAGTAGCTTGTTAATTATGTAAAAGACAGGCAAATAAACAGAAAGAGCAGAGTGTTGTTTATACAGTAACTCAGTTAAATAGAGGTTAGTTAAGAAGTTTTTTGTAATAAATTTAGAAGTGGTCAGTCATTTTTTTTTTCTTGCCATTAAAGGGATCCCTTAGAAATGTCAGAAAATTACCCAAATTTTTCTTTAAATAAAGGATGGTGGAAATAATAAATAGAAAGGATTTGAGAACGAAACAGGATTATAGATGAAACCAAGAATTGAGTGTGTGTGTGTTTCAAAGCCTTTGGAAGGAGGGGAGTGATAATATTCATGGAATTTTATAGTTGATATGAGGGGCAGAGTAGGGGATTATCTTTTCATCAAATTATCACTGGTAAATATTCACTCTGGAACAGGGGATAATGAGAATCTTGCTTTTGAAAACAATAAGGAAAGTGAAAACTGAGGTCATAAATTTGAAGAATACATGGAGCAAGACAAAAACATTATGTTCTCTTCCAATAACTCTTAGTTTTTTCTAATTATAAAAGTAAAACACGTCCTTCATAGAACACTGGGGAAAGTAAAAGTATAAAAGAATACAAAATCACTAATCCGCAGAGTGGAATTCTAAATAGTGGAGAAGGCCACCAGTTTTTTGAAAAAGTAAGGAGATTCACAAATGGAAGATATATATCCACTTAAAGTGATGACCTTACCATGAATTATTTTATAGACATAATTCAAACTTCCTCTATAATCTGACATTTGGAAAATTTCTAAACTCACTTCCCAGTAGTTTTCCTCATTCTTTCCATTCAAGAAACTCTTTTTCTTTTCCTAATCCATATTTCCTCTCATTTTTTTCATTTTTAAAATTTAAAAATGTTCAATTATGAAAATATTAAGCACACTAAAATGCCGTGAAAGGATATGGCAAATATCTATTTATTCATTATGCCATGTTAAGAGACAAACTTATTGCCATATTTGTTTTAGATCCTTTTTTCTAGCTTTTAAGGAAGTAATATGTTACAGAAAAAAATAAAAATACCTCTCCTCCAATTTCCATTTCTCCTTTCTCAGAGGCAAATAATGCTACTTGTTTTTCCTGTATCTTTCCAGAAATGTTCTCTGAACACATACATCTATAGTTATTTTTCCACACACACATTCTCTCTTCCGTGTCTCCTTTTCTGCCCCCACTTATCAATGTATCCTGATTATCAGGGAAGTCTAAGTTACAGGGTATCCGTTTGATGGATTTTTTTTTTTTTTTTTTTACCACACCTTGACTTGTACTGATGGACATTTAGGTTGTTTTATACCTTTTGCAGTATGTTACAAAAATGCTGAATCAAAATCCTGGTGTGTGTAAGATAGACTCCTGGAAGTGGCATCGCTCCATGAAAGAATATAATACCATTTTAATTTTGAAAACAGATTGACTAGGATATGGTTTCTAAGGCTGTGTGCAGTGATTTTAAAAACGATACAGACTGCGGCCACGTGGTGTTGATACGAACAATGTAAGAGCAAAGCAAAGACAGAATGACGGTAAGGGTTATTTTAATGAGTCCCCATTAAGCTCTTGTCGTTTCACCAGAGATAAACAAAACTTACAACTTTCTTTTGAAAGTTATGTTTCTGGGGCGGGGAGGACTGGATGAAATAAGGGGAAGTGATTAGCCAGAGAACAGATATACATGACACCCGAACATGGACAATGGTGTGGGGATTGCCTGGGGGAGGGGCGCTTGGGGGAGGGGCGCAGGGGGAAAGAGTGGGGACAATTGTAAGAGCATAAACAATAAAATGCAATTTTAAAAAGAGCCAAATATCTCCTTATGAGTTCATTCTCTTCTTGGAGCAATGAGAGTTTCTATTTCCCCATAACTTTACTACACAGGTTATTTTGAAATTTTAGGGGGTTTTCTGACTTCCTAATTTTTATCCATATGATAAGGAAAGATGTTGCTGTAGTTTTGTTTTAATTTGTCTTTATTTTGTACTTTTCCCTATAGAATAAACTTTGCTTTTGCTAGCTAAATACCTAATACTCTGCCTGGCAGTTAGCAACCACTCTGTATTTATTAAACAAAATAATGGAAATATAAACTAGATGAAGTTGTATTTTATTGATATAAATATACTTTATATATTCATGTTTATATTATAATAATTGGATATTATAATAATTATAAGTAGATTTTAATGAGTATAAGAAGTAGCTGTCACAGAATGATTCAGACCTGAGCATTAAATTTCTTTCACTAATTTGTTTTGCTTTACAGTTTTAGGGTAACTTTCATTCCAACAGGTAACTATTAAGGAATGGGCTTGCTTAATATTGTAGGGGAAGACATGCTTAGGCTTGAAATGGGGATGAAAGGTGAAGGCATGAAAGGAAAAGGTCCAGGATGTTCCTTTCTTTTTAGGTTTCCACACCCAGGTTTATTGAGGGAAGGGAGGGAAAGGGGTTGGAAGTGAGAGGGATACTCCCGGTCCACCTTGAGCGTCTGTAGGATTGAGCAACGGAGAAGAGGAGGAGGAGGAAGGAGGAAGGGGGAGGGAACAAAGAGAGGAGACCTCCCGATCCACCTCATGGGCCCGTAGGAGTCCCCTCCAGGATGTCCCTTTCTTAATGATACACATATAATATGTTTTCCCCCAGATCTTTCCCCAAATAAATCCACAAAATACATTATCTGACAAAAAGAGAAAACAGCAACCTAGGAATCAATAATGAAAAGGTTGGCATTGCATTTGGAAATTAAAACAGCTCGTGACACAGCTTCCTTGGAGATAATGCGGATGGTTGGTCCTCAGGCTTCATGTCCTTGACCAAACAAGAGCATGTGACTCTCCTAATCACTTCTCCCTGATTACTGTCCTCCCTTTACTTGGTTTCTAGCATAACCCAGCCTTCTGCTTTTTGTTCTCTACCTCTGGTGGTACCTTTCCAGTCTTTGCTGGTTTCTCCTCACAGCCTCTTATGTCGGGGTGTCTCAAGACTCAGTTCTTGGTCATCTTTTCCTTGCCTTTTTATGCTTTGGATAATTTCATGGCTTTATTTCTCTTGAACTTCAGACTCATACCCATCTGTTTATTCCAAAGCTTCACTTGCATGTTTAATAAACTTTTAAAAGTCAGTGTGGGGTGAGGCGAGGGAAGATAGGTTGACTTTGGGGGGTGGGCACCAGTGCAATATACAGCTTTTATTACAGAAATGTCCACCTGAAACCTATACAATTGTATTAACCAATGTCACCCCGATAGATTTCATAAAAGTTAAAAAAAACCTCCGTGTGTCATAAATTGAACTCCTGATCAATGTCCCCTCTATCTTCATCCCAGTTAAGAACAACTCTGTCCTTCCATTGTCTCAGGTCCCAAACCTTGGGTTATCATTGTTTCCTGATTTCTTTAACACCCCGCATCCAGTCCATTAGGAAATTCACAATGAATCCAGAATCTACTGCTTCTCACCATCTTTATTGCTACCAGGCTCATCAGAACCCTCAGCAACAGCTGTCCAGATTTCTGGTCTACCTGCCTCTGCCCTTTCCCTCTTTCAGACTATACTCCACAAAGCAGCCAGAGACATCCCCTGAAACTTAAGCAATTCTCTATGGCTCTGCAGTTCACCATGAATAGACGCCGAATTCCTCACAATGGCTCATGAAGCCCTGCGCAGCCTGGTATAATTATCCTTCTGACTCCATTTCCATCTCCTCTTCACCTTGCTCAACTTGCTGCAGCCACACTGGCTGCCTTGGCATTTCTTGAACTTACCAGGCATCAGGGCCTTTGATCTGGCTGTTCCTTCTGCCCTGAATGTTGCTCCCTTGGATGTCTCTATGACTAAGGCCCTTACTTCCCTCAATTCTTTGCTCAAATGTCATCTACTGTCCACCCTGTTTAATGCTGAGCCCCGCCAGCTCCTTCTGTATCACTCCTGACACACTTATCTGACTCTATTTTTAGTTTTTTCCATGGAACTTAAAAATGTCTAAGGTACTCCATAACTTATTTATTGTTTATTGTGAGTCTTGCTCTGATAGACTGTAAACTCCCACAAGGACAGGGACCTTTGTCTGTTTTATTTACTGCTGTATCCTACATGTTCATAAATGTGCCTAGCACATACTAGATTCTCAATAAAATTTAAGCTTTCTTTTTGCCTGAAGCGTCTTCTGATTTGAAGACTGCTGAGAAAATCAGAAGTTGCCTCAGTGAACCTCACCAATCCCTGTTCTCCACTGCAAGACCACAGGGTGGCAGTCTTTGCCTTCAGTACCCACCCCAGGAGCCTCGAAATTGAGAAATTGAGTTAAGGTGCTTGTTTTCTTTGGGCCAGGACAAGTCTTCAGGACTTGTCAGCAGGAAAATTCATTGAATGGATGTAATTACCGCTCTAGATCTAAATGCTTTTTGGAATGAGGATTTAAGGTGTGTGAGCTTTCTTTCCCTGGTGAGCAACACGTTATAAAGGTGATGCTGCTTTATTAATGGGGATTCGAAATATAATTATTTGTGGGAAGGGCGTAGGTTTAGAGAGAGATGACAGCATAGTGTTATGAACCCTGAAGGAGGCTGACAACACACCAAATGCATTTAACCACCAAATAGATCTGCTTTTTCACCTTAGCATAGAATTCACAGCATAAGACTAACCCTTTCTGCCCCATCCTCTCTTTCCCCATGCACTGTACCCATCACCTGGGAATAACTGTGCCCTATTCCAGTCTTCAACCTCTCAAGTGCTCTAGGGAAATGGCAACCCCTCTGGGGCCTGAGGTCCCCATTTCTGTCAGGAACAACCTTGTTACAAGAATGGGGCCATGAGCCTAAGTTTCCTTGGGGAGGCAGCATTGTTCAGGAGGAAGAGCAGAGTTTGGAATAGAAGGCAGTGCTGTACCCGCTGGGGAACCTCTGAGCTTCAGCAGCTCTGAAACAGGAGTGGTAGCGTGCTCCCCACAGGGCCAGTGTGAGGTGTAAACAGGAGGAGGGCCAGTTAAGCCCTTAGCCCCTGGGGAGCACACTCCCTCCTTCCGCTCCTATGTCCTGCCACTGGCACCTGGGGGCAACCTGCCCGGAAGGTCAGAGGGAGGGAGAAGGGGTGAGACGTGAACAGGAGGGCATGACTCATGGGGAATCAGGTAAGTGAGGAACTAGCTGGGGTCCGTGGGAAGGAGCAGAGTAGCAGGAAGGGGCAGACACGCCATTGACCTTGAGTCCTGATATCTGGGCCCAGCCTGCTCTACAAGCAGAAAACTGCTATTAGGCCAAGATTCCAGCTCAACAAGAAAACTTACGAATAAATCTAGACTTGCAGAAGCTGTTCCTGGAGCTCTTGCCAAGTGTGCTGATTTCCACAGGGCTTCGATTCTTTACCATCCCATCTGAGAATGCCGGTTACCACCAATGCCCCCAATCCAAGACCACCAGGAACACACTGTAGTTGAATAAGGGTAGGCTTTCTGGCTCTTTGAAAGAAGCATTCATTGTTGGGACCCATGGGGGCAGGGAAGGTTCAGTTCAAGGATGTTAGAAAGGGCTCACGGGATTTGGGCTTGCTTTATGAGATTTTGAGGAAGGTTCGAGGAGGCTGGCTTTGCATAGATGCTGCCAAGGAGGAGAATGGGATGCGAGTAGTTCTGTGATAGGGTGTCTTAGCCATTTGTACCCACCAGGCTGAAGGCATGAGGCAAAGCTGAAGCTGTCATTGGTAAAGAAGCAGCAGGCGCTAGATTTGCTACGATAAAAGGAAGTTTGGTCATTTTTTTGTCGTTTGGACATTGTTTTTATCTGTTGACATTGAAGTCCGTCATGGTCACACAGTGGCCCTTTCTAACGTTGGTGCCCTTGGATTATGTTCTGTAGAACACCAAGGCCTCCCAGTGAGTACCAGACCGGCTCTGCAGTGTCAGGGGCTGCATTTCCATCTCTTGTCCAGCATCTCTGTATACCACGTAACACACTCTAGGTCACAGGGAGGAAGGGGCCAGCAGCTGGCCTGCGATGGCTTTACTTCATTTGGGAAGACGGAGGATCCTGGGGAACGAAAGGAGGGCAAGTGAGCTGGTCTAGTCTTCTTGTTAGCTGGACTCCCATGTATTTCCACTCATGACACCTGCTAGAACAGAGACCTGTCTCTTGCGTACCTTAGCAGGAGGCCCTTGGTTCAAGGATTCTTTATAGAAAGTATAATAAATTCCGAATCTGTGAGATACGAGTGCTTGGGAAAGTGTGTAAACTGTAGAGCTCTCTGGGGAATGAAATGGAGGCATTTCCGCACTGCAGTCCCTGCAGCTGTGTGAGGAACCCTCCCCAGCCTCACTCAGGGGCCTGATCTGTTGTTCTGGGCCAGGCAGAGTGTGTCCCCTGCAGAAGGGCGGGCGGGACCCAAAGGGTAGGTAGGATATGCCATCTTTTCCTTGCTCTGTCTGTGCCTCTCAATGACCTGTCTCCTTGACAGTTTTCATAAAGATTGATCCTGGGTATGATCTGTGACTGGGGAGAGTGTGACTTGACGATGCAGTCTTGCTGAAGGACGCCTTTAAAACAGAGAGAATGCTCCACTGGAAGAAGTCTGTGGCCCTCCCCCAATTCCAACCCTTACTTCACATTATTAGACCTTGACAAGCGGGCCAGGGGCCAATGCTAAGTCTTGTCTGGTGATTGTCTTTAACTGGATGAGGGATGAGGAAAGGCACCTTGTACGCAGAAGACACGGGGGAGGGCACAGAAATAACAGGTGGCAACCAAGGGGGCTTGGGCTTGAGGTTCCCATGTTCTAAGACCTTCCAAGATTCTCAAACATCTGTGGTTTAACTGCTCAACCAACTTAAGAAAATAACAGTGTTGTTTTGAGCCCTGATTGTAATATATGCTTATTATAGAAAATATAAAGTGTCAGGTCACAAAGCAAATCCTAGCAGCTAATTATAACTATTTTTTAGAACACGGTTTGGTTACTGGGGGGGCGGGGGAGTTCCTTCAGTTTTTAAAAATTGGTTGTAATCACAGTATATCTTTAATTAAAAAAATTTAAGCGCTCTTTTTGGATAATACATTAATCCATTTTTGTTGTTAACCAACAATAAAGAGAAATATAGGGTGAAAGTGAGAGTTCCCCTTCATTCCTCTTCCCAGAGACAACCCTAGGTATCAGTGGGACACGTCTCCATTTTTCTATTGGCTGTTAAGTTGAAGTCCACTTTTTTCACTCCACAGAAAATAACCATTCCCCAAGCTATTCAAAGCTGCGCATAAGTGCATCATTCAAAGGGTGCTTTGTATTCCACTGGGCAGAGGCACCCTAAGGACGCCCCCACTCTTTCTTGGCTGCACGTCTCTAATTGTTCTGGATCCCGCCCAAGGAAGCGAAGCCAGAAGGTGCTCAGATAGAAACTCCCCGTGGTTACAAATACAGAGAGGTTTCACGAGTCTCAACATCTGGAGGAGCAGACAAAGGAAAACCATTTTCAAAACGGGGACACTGAATCGTGTAGTGGAGGTTTTCTGTTTTGTTGCGTTTAATCCTCTTCCTATCCTCTGCTATTTATTGTTTTTACACTTTAGTGCCTTGGGCAAGTCACCTGTACTCTAATTGTACTTAATTTTGTCCTTTCTCTGTCCTGGACCCTAGTAGGAGTGCCCTGAGGATAGAAATAGTACTTAGTTATCTTTACAGCCCTGTGCGTGTTGTGAGGGTCACAGGGGGCCCATGGTAAGAACTTGTGGAATGAAAGAATGGATGGAGGAAGCAACCAAGTGTCCATGATGGATGAACGGATACCCCAATGTAGTAGACACCTACGGTGGAATGTTATTCAACCGTAAAGAGGAAGGACACTCTGGCACATGCCAGAACATGGAAGAACCCTGAGTACACCGTACTCAGTGACATAAGCCAGACACAAAAAGAAAAACACTGTATGATTCCACTGATATGAGGTACCCACAACAGTCAGCTTCGTGAGGCAGAAAGTAGAAGGGCATTGTTGGGGGGCTGGGAGGGTGTGGGAATGAGAGCTTTGGAAAAATGGCAGGTTCTCCTCTTCCCACTGTCCCCATTCTAACTTAGGTGCTCTGGAGTCAAGGCATTGTATCTCTTCCAAAGCTCCGCAGGTTGTCCTCAGACATGGCCAGAACTGAGAACCCAGGACCAGAGGAACTTCAACAACCCCTCTGGTTCAGGTAGCCCCTGAGGATGGGCCATCAATCAGCACACACTGAGCTCTGTTAGTCCCTGGACTAACAACTGCCACCTCCCAGTCCCTGTCCTCAGCTCGGGGTCTCCCTAGAGGTGGCACAACTATGGCCTCTAAGTTTGGAATGAAAGATCCATTGGAGGAAAACAATATGTTGACTTCGCAGAAATAGGTCTGATTCTTCCCATGATGCATCTCCCGTCACAGAGATCTGCTTCCATCTCTGCTGGACACAGAATCCCGAAGGCCTCAGCCAACTTACTCAAAAGAGCCTTTGCTTGGCCACCATTTGATTTGCTGGAATTCTGCTCTGCTCGGGGGGACAAAATGAAGACTGTGGACTCTTGCAAATATCTAAATCAAAGCCTCTCTTTTTTTAGAGCCAAACTTGTGATCTTGAGGCCCATTTCTGTGATGACATGTATGAATGAGTACTGCAAACATCTCTGTACACTGCCATCCTAATTCCTTTCTCTTTCTATATCTATCTATCATCTATCATCTATCATCAATCTATCTATCTGTCTGTGCCAATAGAGATGCTGACTTGAACATCTAGGGTGAAATGTTTGCTCTTGGTTTTAAGGATGAAAAGTGGCTTTATAAAGTCTGCCCCGGATTCTCATTGCTTTTGTCCATTTTTTTTTTTTTTTTTTCTTATTTGTGGAGCACAGAGGAGCCTCTGATCCCTAAGACAGAGGAAGGGAAGACAGTTGAGTTATAAACTCTTCCAAGATGTGTTTCAACTCTCATGTTCTATCCCTTGGCTCCTTCTAAACAAAGAACTTGTTGACTTTTTCACCTGAGGTTTTATGAACACTGAAGGTAATGGTTTTGAACTGGAGTCTGTATATCAAAGAAGCATAAAAATAACATTGGGGTTTTGTGAGTTCTCTCTGAGAGTCCATCAAGTCTGGGGGAATCCAGTGAGAACAGGCTCGTGAAAGCCTCTGGTATATGGTAGGTCTTCAGTGCATGTTAATTTCTTTTCTGCCAGATATTTTTGTTATGGAAAATTTTCTCTTGTCCTTTCATCTCAGGGAGATGTCTCTCCTCTACACTTGGTCCAAACTCAAGTCCTGCAGAGGTGACTAAGGACACAGAGAGAAGGATTTTAGGAGGGAGTTGGAATCCTGAACGGGGGCTTGCTGAGAAGGCCACCGAATTCAATGAGAAGAGTTAAAACATGATCCCCTAAAGTGAAACAGCCCCAAGACACTTTTTCTCTTGATGTCCCTTGATAATGTACCATCCATTTTGACTGACACCGAGTACACAATGTGATAACTCTTTTCTTCAGGTACATAATGTTTGGAGAACACCAGGTGGATAATGGTGTCCTGGCACAGCTTTTGAAGTCAGGCAGGGATACAGTGGGGAGATGCCCGGTGCAGACTGGGGAGGTGGAGGGGGATCCATGAAGAGAACCCTCCTGGGAGCCAGGCGGTTGCAAACCCCCCACTAGGGAAGTGTTATGATCTCCCTTCTATAGATGAAGAAACTGAGGCTGAAGCAATCAAATAGCCTGCCTCATAGGGCGATGCCAGCAGTATCATTAAGATTGCATTTCTCATCTTCCCTTGCAGCTACGTGCAGCCATGTGACTACATTTTAACAAAGGAGATATGAGCAAATAGAACATCTTTTAGTTCCTATTATTAAAAGGCAGCTGGCATATGCCCTTTGCTGCTGCTGCTTTTTCTTCTTCTTCCTTCTTCTTTCTCTTCGTTTTTCTTTTTCCTAATCTTTCCTCTGGACTGAAATGTCATTGTGATGGCGGGAACTGGAGCATCCATTTTGGAGTGAGCAGATGGGTCTCTGACATGTGGAATGTCAGCCAGTCCCAGGTACTGGACTCCAGATTGATACATGAGCAAGAAATAAAATTCTATCCTGTTTAAATCCTTGCAGTGTTAGGTCTTATTAACTCCAATAAAATCCTGATGTCCTTGCTCATAGAAGCGGTATAAGATTTAATAATACATGCATGTAAAACATATATAAAACTCTCAATACATGCTACTTGTTACTGTTGTTATTATTATTACCCCACTGTACTCAACTAGTGGGTGACAGTCTGGGATTTTGTCCCGTGACTGTTGCACATCTAAGCAGTTACATTTTCTAGGCTGATTCTTACTAAGGGGAGGGTGTGTGTCATCGCAAGCTGAGAGCAAGGAGAAACTCACATTGCCTGTAGACAAGGGGATGAGCAGTGGGTGTCATCCTCTGGCTTGGGTTTGTGCCCTAGATCGGACCCCGAGCAGCTGTGGGTTCTCACCGCCCCAGGAAGGGTATGTACTGACGGCCCTCCAGGGCCCGGTGGGGATGAGCCACATTCCCAGGGTAGCATGAGGTTGTGGCATGGGCCACACCCACCCCTGCTGGCAGGGCATGCCTGCTCACAGCCAGGAGGGTCTGAGCTAGGCGCACAGAAAGAAAGGAAGGAAAAGGTAATGTTAATGTTGATTGAACCCCTGTTCTGTTCTGGACGCTGTTCTGAAAGGCTCTAACATGTGTTTTCCTCGATCCCAGAACATCTGTTTAGAGATACTTCACAGGTGAGGAAACAGAGACAGAGAGAAGTTGAGTGACTTTCCCAGGGACACACAGCATAACTGGCAGAGCCAGAGTTCAGATAGGTAGCCTAACTCAAAGGCATTCATCCTTGCCATCAACAAAAGGGCTTCTCCCCCCCCACCCCCCCTTTCCTGTCCCCAAAAGAGCAGGGTGGCTGCTGAGGAAGGGCCTGTGCTGCGCTAATACTCGCCTGTTCTTGGCTTAGGAGGCAGGCAATACGCCCTCTGCAGTGGTCTGCTTTGCTCATGCTCTGCAGTGGGGGGCAAGCTCAGAGGGAACAGAAAAGTGCGTCTTGTCTTTACGTCCTCGGGTCAAGCTGCCTGATGTGGTACTGCACCTAGGATCTCAGTCCAAAGGTTCGACTTTGTCCAGACATTGATAACTGAACTCTATCAGGGGAAACTTGCTTCTTTGCCCCAAGAAAATGATGGGCTTCTGGGCACTTATTTAGCACAAACACACAAGGAGAGATCCATCTGCTGTCTGCATCCCCCAATCTGTTCTTCCTGGCTCACTGCTTTCCCACTGCCAGGGCCTGTTTGGAGGGGACCCGGAGTTACAATGTCTATTTCAGACATATTCCTCCCTCTGTGGGGCCAGCTCAGAGTTTTCCTGAGTCATTTTTCAAAATAAAAAATCAGATGAGGCCACTTTGATGCTATAAACCATCCAACAGCTTCCCACTGTAATCAGAGTAAAATTTGAAATCTTTTCATTGGTCCAAAAGGCCTAAGTGATCTACCTCTTGATTATTTTCCTGACTTGAGGTCCATCACCCCCCCACCACCTTGTTTCTTTACACTGTGGTAATGCTGTTCATCTCTCAGTTCCTCGAAATCAGCAAGTTCTTTTCTGTCTCAGGGCCTTTGCACGTGCAATATTCTTAGTCTGGAATGCACTTTTGCTCATCACTTAGGTTCAGCTTAAATGATCTCTCAGGGACACCGCTCCTGACCAGCCTCCCTAAAGTGGTCATCACTTTGGTATTCTGCGTTCATGCGTCCCCACTGATTTCCTGCATACTAATAATTACCTGAGCTTGTTTTGTTAACTTACTTTCCCGTTTGGGTCCTTTTTGTCTCTCTAACCAGAAAGTGAGCTCCATGAGAGCAGGGACTTTGTAGGGCAGGAACGGCAGTGCTTACCCATAAAAATGCTGTACAGATTAGACGAGATCAGGCATGTGAACTGCCTGGCACCCAGTAAATGCTTCCTACATGAGTTTTTTTGTGGGGGAGGGCCATTATGTCCAAAAAATTTGTGTGAAATTTCATCATTCATGCCTTATTTTGTTTCCCATGTTTTATCTCACAGCCATAAGGACTGCCAAAAGATAGTGGAGGCGTTCCTGAATGCATTTCTCTCCAAGGACCCTTGTAGCTCTACGGAACAAGACTACCAACCTCTGTTGAAGCTGACCAATCAAACCGTACCCTGCAACACGGTAACCGGGTTGAGGTCTTGATTTTAAAACTGAGGCTGAAAGCCAGCGGGAAGAGGTCACAGTACCACATTTTGACCAGGATAAGGGAAGAGGAATAGTCTGGACAGAAGAATGTAGGGGTGGTTGGCCGGGGTGGAGTTTGTGGGGTTAGTGGGACACCGGGGTACGATAAGAGTTTAGGGCATCGGAGGAGGGGAGGTAGGAGAGAGAAACAGGGACTCAGACAGAGGAAAGGACCCTTGGTTAAAAATCAGCAAAACAAACCTAACAGGAAACCCAATCCAACCCAATAAAAATAATCCGACTTTATGTCATTACAAAACTCCCCCCTGACCTCTGGTGACAACAGCAGCAACAACAATTTGCAACCTTCCCCATGTCACCAATGAGAAAAGTGAACCACCGGCGAGTTTAGGTGACCGAGTTTGGTGACCTTGAAAGTGACCAGTTGAACTGGCATAAAATTTGGAGCCAGAGAGGTCCGAGTTTTCTATATTAATTGCACTGGAATAGGTCTGTAATGGAGTGAAACTTTTCTAACACCAGCATGCAAGGTGAAAATTCAATATGCCCAAGCCATCTGCGTGGACACCTTAAGTCATGCTACAGCCTCTCATCCCATCAGCGGGGAGCTGGGGTTACTCAGGGGTCCCTGCTGGATGCACTCAGCCCAGGCCCTGCACCCAAGAGATGCTGGGTACACAGACCCCTGCTGACACCTTTGCACGAGTGACTGTGGCCCAGTCATGGGACCGTGCACTTCACTTGCATTATCCCATTTAATCCCCTCGGCATCCCATGAGTTTCTTACAATTATCCTTGTTACCATTTTACAGATGGGGAAAGGGAGGCTTTGTGATGATGCTCTGGTTGTCCCCGGTCAGACAGCCAATAAGCAGTGATGCTGGGCTTCGTAAGGCAGCCTGAGTCCAGGGCCCGGGCTTCCGAGCACAACCTCCGCGACCTCCAAGTCAGAATGAATGGATCCGTGGATCCAGGGGGCTGGAGAGGGTTCTGAAATTTGACTTTTTGTGCTTCTACAAGGGACTCTGAAAAACTCCCTACATTTACTCCTTTTTGTGTGGGGGTAGGGAATATGGAGCCCTTTAAGAAACAATGAATGCTTCTCCCCCAACATAGCAAAGACAAAATTGTTTTGCAGATAACTTTGGAATTTTGTAGCTTCCTAATGCCTCCTCCAGATGTGTTCCCATCCTATGTTTAGTGTAAGATTTTGATCAGTGGCTTTCAGCCTTCTTTTTACTGCCACCCAGAATAATAAGCTCATTTTACATTGTGACCTAGAACACACACACACACACACACACGCACACACACACACACACGCACGCAGCAGTGAGGAACTGAACAACGCTTACCCTGACTGTTTGTGATTTTCTCTATTTCTTGTGTTTGCCTTTCACTTAAAAAAGATGTGGATTCGGGTGGGCTTTTTTAAGCTCATTAAATTGATCTCAAAACAGGTTGTGTTAACTCTTCCTCAGGCCGTCTTCTGGAGCAAGTCCAGTGAGCTGGCACATCAGTACACAGAGGTGCAGCGGGAGATGTTCACGCTGGAGGACACACTGCTGGGCTACATTGCTGACGGCCTCAGGTGGTGCGGGGATGCGATCTCTGCAGGTGAGGACCTGGGCCGTTGGGGATCGTCCAGGGATGTGCGGGGTGAAGGAGTCCCGGGCTCTGCTAGGGGCCCTGAAAGATCAGAGTGGAGGCCAGAGGCCCGGGTACCTACCCTGTTGCCATCTACGCCCCTGATGACAACTCAGCCTGGTGTAGAATCATGTTCTTTAGACCAGCTCATGTGTTCATCTTCCCACCTTATCCCCGTCGCCACGCCCTGTGACCGGCACACTAACACACCCTCATGCCTACTCAGACTGTCCTGTCTTCCTGTCCACTCTGTGCCCCTTCAGGTCAGCCTCCACTGGCCACCACAGTGCGATTGGCTCTGTCTCTAACCAAAAACCTAAGTAGCTGCCTTTCGCCTCTAGGATAGGGTGCAGATTCCTTAGCACAGCCTTGCCTCCGTCTTACAGATTCTCATCGTCCATCATTCCCTTCCTCATCCCTTCTGCTCGGCTGCCAGCGGTCTAAACCTGGGAGGCTATTTCACACCTCTGTGCCTGAGCATGCGCTCTCTTTGCATGGAGCACCTTCCTCCGTCCCATCTGTCTGAAGACTCCCGTTCCTTCTTCCAAATCAAGTTCAACATCAACCTTCCCTACTGGTGCTACACACCACTCCCAACCCTGACTGATCTTTCTCTGCTTATTCAATTCTGCTGGATCGTGTGTCCTCTGAAGGCAGGGCTCTAATTCCTCTCTCTCTCCCCAGGACTTAACACTAAAATGTTTGTGCAGTCAAGTGCAATTGGTAAAGAAAATGTGGCACATATAAGATGCTACATGTGGCATGGTATGGTTTCTCTTGTTGGTCACCTTTGTCAGAGAAAGACAGAGAAAGACAAATACCGCATAGTGTCGCTTATGTGTGGAATCTAAACCAAAAAAACCCCAAATGTATGGAAACAGAGTAGAAAAGTGGTTGCTAAATATGTGAGTTGAAGGATGTGTTAGTTAACTGCACACAAGGATATTTTTTCACGTGTATGTGTGTATCAAATCATCGCCTTGTACACTTCAACTGTCTTACAGTCTTACTTGTCAGTTATGTCAAAATAACCAAAAAATGCTTGTGCACTGGGCAGGTATCCTCAGGAGGAGTGACACAGACACTGTGTTCATGCTCCGTTTCTGTGCCAGCTCCCGGACCCCTGAGCCTGTCTCCCGGGGGGTGGGGGTGGGGGAGGTGTAGGAAGACTCAGAGCCCACGGGAGTCTGAGGTTAGGGGTCGAGGGAGGAGAGTCCGAGAGCTGTCTGCAGGGGATTGTTGGCAGGAAGCAGAGGAGTGGCGGGAGGGCTCAGTATTATCCCTGATTTCTCCAGCCCCCTGGCAGGCCATAGGGATAGTGTTGGGGGGTGTGTCTGTCAGATGAGCTTCCTGCAATTTCCCAGAATGATGACTCAAAGCTGGTCGCTATGTTCCTGTCTGGGATCTGGCGGGTAAGGTAAGGACTTGGAGAGGATTCAGGGGGCACTTAATGAAATTGGGTTGAGATGTGCCGACTCTCCACCTTGGCAGTGGGGCCGTTGGATGAGGGCTCCGCTATGCTTGAACAGCCAGGGAAGAATGGAGCTTAATTAAATCTTTGATTTTCCACTTTAATTATTTTCTATAAACTATTCCTTTTAGAAACGAATGAGCAGTCTTGTCCCCACTGGAGGGAAGACTGCCTCAGCAACCCCCTTTCTGTGTTCTGGGACACGATATCCAGACGGGTAAGTACCAAAAGGGAAATTCTAGAATTTAGGAGCCCAAAGAATGAAGAGGTCATCTAGCCAGTGGTTGATCTGATCCTTTCAGAAATAGAAGTTTGGGGTGCTTCCCTGAAGAAAATATTCCTGAGTATATTCTAGAAGGTTTTCACGCATAATTCTAGGGCACGTGTGGAGTGCCCATGGGCTCCAGTTCCAGAATCCCTGCCCTCACCCATGTTTTGGCTTCAGCTGCCAGGAACCCCCTGCTTGGTCTAATCCTCTGGTCCAGGTATTGACCAACCTTCGATACCTGGAACCATCCTACTATGCCACAGCTGCAGACCACTTCCTGGTTGGCAGGCACGTGGATTAAAGCCTTTAATTCTCACAAGAACACCCTGCGGTAGGGACCGTGGGTGTCACAGCATTGTACAGAGGACAAAATAGAGCTGCACGTGAGTTAGTGATCTACGAAGTGTACACAGCAAGCGGCAGGTCTGGGAGTGAATCCCAGATTGTCTGACTCCAGATCCAGAGTCCAGGCGGGACATAGTCACCATCTTCTCCGCCCCCGTCTCTCTGTTTCTGGCTTCACTCTAAGCTGCCTTGGTGCTTCTTTCTTTCTCTTATAAGTTGCTCCTTTGCGTGCAAGGGAGAGAAAAGAAGGAAGGAGGAAGTGAAGGAGAGAAGTGGGAGAAAGTAAAACTCCACTATTTATAATTCTCCGCCATTAAATGCAGACACCGAGGAGCTGGGGCAGGTGGAAGCTCACGTTTGTTAAGTGCACACGTATGACAAGTCCTGGGCCAGGTGCCTCACCTGGGTCACCCCATTTAGTCTTCACAGTTAGTGCTGAGGGAAGGTCACAGGTGAGGAAGTGAACACCCGGAGATTAAGGGACTCATCCAAGGTCAATGGAGAGAGACCCTAACGGAGAGAGACCCTAACCCACCTTAAAGGAGGGTCAGGTAAAGCCTGGTGGAGACAAAGAGACAGGCTGGGATTTGAAGGAAGGAGACCATTTCAACTGGGACAGATTCTTTAACCATCTGTCCGACCTTCCGATTCTTCATTTACCAAATGGGGATAAAACTAGTGCCTGTCCCATAGGGTTACTGCAATATTTGAAAAAGATACCACTATCCACTTAGCTAAGAATATACATTCCATTAACAAGTATTTGTTGACTACCTACTGTGTGCTGTGGAAATTCAGAGGCACTGTATAGTTTTGTGGGTTTTTTTTTTTTTTTTTTGAGAAAAGTTGTTTTTTTTTCTGAGAAAAATGTCTATTTTTTCACTCTATGATACATTTGGGGGCAGTGCTGTTGCTAAAAACTTGTAAAGCCAAGTCATGTTTTCTAGGTAGCCAACACCTGCTTGTGTTTCCCAGACTGCCCTTGGTGCTGGGAGCACAGTGGTGAAGGCCCCTTGTGAGCCACCCTGGAACTGCACCGTCACCTTGGCCAAATGCTCGCTCAGATGAATGTAGACAGCCTCCTCTCCTCAGCCTGGATCCTCTTCCTTTTTCTGACAACGGAGGCAGTGCCTCTTGGGGTTTGAATCTCATCCCACTTTTTCGCTTCCAAGTGACCTTGGGATAAATGGACCCAATACTTACTTCACAGGGGCTCTTGTGGATCACATAGCATTGTGGGGTCAGTGCGTGGCACCCTGTAAGCTCTCGATTGAGTTCGCAGTTGTGACTGATACTAATTGGGCCTCTGTCCTCTGCTCGTCACCCCCAGCAATTCCATTTCAAGTTGTTCAGTGGAGTTTGATCACGTGCAGACTAAAGGCCGTATTTCTTGGCCTGGCATTCATGGCGCGCCTTGAACTAACTTACCTATCCAACTTCAGACTCCAGGGCAGTTTGCCCCCAGATGCCACTGTCCTCCCAAGCCCTGAGGCCTTTCAGCTCACAGCGGCCTCAGCCTTTACCAGGGGAGGTCCCATTCGCCTCCAGCTTTTGTTGTTCCCTGTTACGTTTTTCCCTCCTTCCTTCCTAGGCTGCATCACAGGCTGCTTAGATTTCTTGCTTTCTCTCTTCCTCCCCTCCTCCTTTCCCTGATTTTCACGGGGCGCCCACTCTGGGCCAGGCATTCGCTTCAAAGCCCCAACGGCTGAGCGGCCAACAGGGCAGCCAGGCTCACAGCTCGCAAAAAGCTCTCAGCACTGGGGACCAAGCCCACCTGAAGCCCCCCCCCACCGTGGGGGAGAGTGGCATAAAGCCAGGAGGCCCGGGCTAGGCCCAGGGGAGGGCTTTCTGGACGAAATGTGTAGATGGCTTTGTTCTGTTTGTTATTTTGTTTTCTCCAGGGCCTAGCAGAGTCCGGCTGAATGTTGGCTGCATGAGGAAATAAAACTCTGCTTAAAAATACTCATTCATTCCCCATGTCCCTCTGTCCCTGGGCAAGCCTCAGTGTCGCCTTTTTTGAGGTCCTGTTCCCTTCCCGTGGAACCGTCTCTCCTTCTCCATTAAATGCAAGATGCAGTGTCTGCGGTTTATGGCGCCAGGAAAGTGCTTTTCTCTTCCTCCTCCGGTGCCCTTCCTCTTACTCATCTGAACTTCTGAGTTCAGATGTTGAACTTCATCGTGCAAACACAGATCTCTCATATAAAGCATGATCCCTCGGTGATTCGGGCTGAAGGTGTATAGACTGGGCAGTACTGAGCTACCACCATCCAGGCTCTTCCCCATAAACCAGCTACAACGCTAAGAGCCGTTTGGGGTGTAACTGCTGATGAAGTTTGCACGCCGAGGCGCTGTGGGCTCTGTTTCTTCTTCTTCTTCTTTTTTTCTTTTTTTAGTTTGCAGAAAATGCCTGTGGTGTGGTCCAGGTGGTGCTCAATGGGTCCATCAGTAACACCTTTGATAAAAACAGGTACTTATTTCTTTGCATTCTATTTGCAAGGGTTAGCTCAGCTACAGAAAAGCACATGTCTCACACTGAAGGTCAGTAATGAGGATTTGGGCTAGAGAAAGGTAAAATTTTTGTCTTCCTTCTAAGTGAATGTTTTTGTCCGTCGCATGCAGTCCTCTAAAGGTCCTGATTCCTAATGGTCCTTGTGCCTGTCCAGGTCTCCGTCTTGACTTTTTGAGGCCTGGTGCCACTTTCTCAGTGCTGTCTGTTATGACACTCCTGTCTTTGTTCACGCTGTCCCCCGATGACCTGCCCCCTCCCTCCTTCTGCCTAACTCCTCATCATCCTCAAATACCTCAAAGACCTGTCTCTCCTACATGAACACGTGAGCTCCAATTCAGCACTACAACTGCGGTTGGGAACATCAGGAGCTGGGCTGTGCTCTTGACCTTCATGATCTCTTTGCAGGCATTGTCAGCAACTTAGTTAAAGGTGGGGACTGCAGAGGCCACCACAGATTCTGCAGGTGACTTTGGGCAGGGCCCTTAACCCCTTTTCCCCTGTAGGATGTACCTGCAGAGGAGACGGGGACATGAAGATGAGCTGAGGTCACGCAGGAAAAATGCTGAGCTCTGCGCCTGACAAAGAGAAAGTGCTCAACGAGGGTCAGCTCTTATCCCCTCATTGAATCCACGCCATTGGCCAGCAGTGCCTTCCCCCTCTGCTTACGGTTTTCACCATGTGGATTACCTT
This sequence comes from Furipterus horrens, assembly GCF_987537825.1. Taxonomy (NCBI): domain Eukaryota; kingdom Metazoa; phylum Chordata; class Mammalia; order Chiroptera; family Furipteridae; genus Furipterus; species Furipterus horrens. Next base: position 210,370,594 of record NW_028327172.1, on the reverse strand, counting down.
TTCAGTCTTGGTTCTTCGGTCTCTCCCTGGACAGGGCCAGACTGAGAGGCAGGAACACTCTGGGTCCCCCAAATGAAGTTTCCTTCTCTCCCGTTTCAATATTTAATTCTACAAAGAAGCACTTGTCCTTTTGTCTTCTTCTTTTGACCCCGACCTTGTGTGTGGGCTTTTGCTAACATCCCAGCGTTTTGTGATCTGATAGGAGGGACCTAAGCACTTGTCATAGGAGGTTCCAGGTATCAGAGAGTGACGGGGAAGATTTGGGGAGCCTGGGTTAGAGCAGGGCATCGGGGGCTTTCAAGGCTGTGCTCCCACTTGTCTGAGTGGGCGGATCACCCAGATTGCCCAGCTTCAGGTGCTGGTTCAGCAGGGGGTGTGGGACTGAGATTCTGCCCTTCTAACTAGTGCCCAGGCATGTCCTCATGTTGGTCTAAGGCTTACTCTCAGAAGATCATGTACTTAAAGAATCAACATCAACGTACGGATTAAGCATCTTATTTTGAGGATCTTAATGCATTGAGGGTCACACTGAAGAATAAAGGTGGCATCAGCTGCAGAGGGTGGGTTCTAACCAATGGTGCCCGAGCTCCTGGCTTTTCACAGGGGCTACAGGCACCTGAATGATTTAGTTTGGGGTTAACAACGTTCCTTGTCTCTTCTGTCTTAGTACTTTCGGACGCGTGGAAATCAATAATTTGCGTCCGGAGAAGGTCCCTACACTACAAGCCTGGGTGATGCATGACCTTGGAGGCGTTCCCAGGTATATGTTACTACTTTGTACCCATATGTTCTCAGGGTTACTTTAGGAATCGGTCCATGAAATAATTCAGTCACAAGAATGCACTGAAGAAAGACTGGCTCAGGAAATGGATGGAGCCTTATGTTACATTCAGCCCATCCCAACAACCTCTCAGTTTTATCTGAATAACAGGTATCTACCCAGTTTGCCCCTTTGGCTCCCCCGCTGACCTATGAGCTCTTAGAGGCAACCTCTGCTTCACCTGCTCATCCCAAGGCTTTGTGCGAGGCCGGCTGCCTAGAAGAAACTGACTCAGGAAATGTTCACCAGATCTTGTTGTTTTAATACTTTCTCCCTTCTTTCCTAGTCACACATGCTCAAGTCCCTCCATAAATGATCTGAAATTGATTTTAAACAAGAGGAATATTGCATTTACCTGCCAGGATGACTACAGGTAATTGATTTGGTTTTGAGGAAGAAATAGCCTTCTTGCCGTCTGCAGGCATTTTCCCTCAGGCCCTGATGGTGATCTGTAGTAATCTCTGTTCCTTCCCATCCCCACTCCCAGCCTAACCCATGGGTGATCCCAGCTAGTGACCTTTCGAAGAAAACATGGGGGTCCCTCCTCAGGTTGCTGCTTCTGTTGTTTCTTGATTGCCAGCTGACACTCATAGTCCATACCTATGCCATGTCATAGCCACATAGTCATTTTTATCTCCACATATGATCACCAAACATCCCTTCTCAGTATTTATTTTTAGGGCTTTACAAGTGACATGAAACTAAACTGGGCCCCACTTTAAGTCATTCACTCCTAGACTTGACCTTGCTCCATGTTGTCACTGCAGAAGAGGCACTTATATGGATGCTAAGTGGTCCACGCATTCTTTTGTTGCTAATGAAGTGTCTCTTTTACTTTATGAATTAAACCATAGATGTATTGCCTGGCCTCTAGATCTTCTTTTTGGCTTTCTTGTCATAGGCCTATCAAGTTTCTCCAGTGTGTGAAAAATCCTGAGCATTCGTCTTGCAGTTCTGTAGTATGAGCCATGGGCACGGTGGTTTCAGATCTTTTAGCCTTTGCCGTGGACATGGCTGTGCATGATGCAGGAGACATGCTGGTGGAAAGCCGGGGTGTCTGGGAGGATCCTCTGTCATCATGTCAACACCGAAGATGGAAACCTCCCCTGCACCAAGTCTTAAAATAACTTGTGTTATTGACATAGTTTTTATTTTGATCTCTTAACATTCAAGAAAAGATTAATTATTATATAAAATTAAAATGAAATTTTTATATTATTTTATTTTAAAATGTTGAAGAGTTTATTTGAGGCAAACTGATGACATATCAAGGAGCACGATCTCAAATACTCTAAGGTATCTCATTGTAATTTTCACCTGGTGCTTTTATGTTGTTTGTATGTCAGTAACATCCTTTCTATTGAAGAATGACCACACCGGTCCCCTCTTATTGGAACAGGTGAGTAAAGAAAGGTATACGCCTAAGCTTTTCAGAAAACATTACATTTCCAAATGAATGACTTTGTCACGGGATATATTTTTGTACCCTTTTTACGGATAAACTACCATGCTAAGGTTATAGGTCATGTTGGGGAAAATATTCTGGAAGATATAAGCTACTCATATGCTTTGTTCTTTACCTCTGACCCTTCTAATAGCTCTATGAGGTTGATATTATTGTCTTCCATTTGTTAGAGGGAAAAGTGGAAGAGAGGTTATATAATTCGCCTAAAGTCATACATTGAGTTCAAGGTAGAGGCCGATTTGAACTTAGCTTTGTCTGACTCCAAACTACACATGCTTTCTCTTTCTAGGCCTATAATACCAAACTGGTAGTGCTTTATACTCTCTTTTAGTAAATGCATATTGGATTAAATCGAATACAATAGAATCTGGGATATAATTTTTTCTGGATGACTTCAAAACAGTTACATTTTTTTCCTCCTCTCCCTTTTCCTCCTGCACCTCATGCTCAGTGTCTTACATATGTAGTAGGCAGTTAAAATATATATTGTTGAAACATATACATCAGACTTCCAGCCAAGATGAAGGCCTAGACAGACACACTGCATCTTCCCCCACAACTAAGAAGGAATGCAACTACCTCAAAACTAGAGACAACCAGAAGTTTCAGAAAATCGAGCTGCATGGAAGTCCAACAAACAAAGAAAGAAAAAATACTCACCCAGACAGGTAGGAGGGGCGGAACCAGAGCGGAGAGGACACGGTGTGGTGGCAGCAGCAGCGGTAGCAGTGGCAGGTTGGCGGAAAGCACGGTCACACGTTTTAAAAAGAAGGGAGGGGCACCTGGGGAGCACTCCCTGCACCAGACCAGACCACATGGCTCACGGTTCCAGCGCTGAGGAGAATAAAGCCTTATTGCTTCTGACTGTGTAAACCAGTGGGGGTTGGGGTGGAGGAAAAAACTGCCGGTCTCTCAGCAGAGTCCGCTCATTTAAAGGGCCCTCAGGGTCCTAGAATGTCTGCAGACCCACCCACTCTGGGAACAACAGACAGGGTAACAGCTAGAGAAGCACCAGGTCCATATGGAAGTGGGAGAGTTGCCTGGAAAAGGGGTGAGTGCTGAGCAAGAGGTATTGTTCCCTCTCAGGCCCCTCCTCCACATAAAGTGCTACAACATGGTGAAACGGGTCACCCTGTACTGATGAAAAACTAAGGCTCTGCCCCTTACAACATAACAGGTGCAACAGCTCTACCTAAGACACAGAGGCAAACAAACACAGAAGCCTGTCAAGATGAGGAGACAGAGAAGTATGGCCCAAAAGAGGGAATGGATTAAGGTTCCAGTGGGAGAACTAAGTGACAAGGAGATAGCCAACCTAACAGGCATAGAGTTCAAAACACTGGTGACACATATGCTTAAGTACAGCAAACACATAAGGTAAGAAGTGAAGGCTATGCCAAATGAAACAAAGGAAAATCCACATGAAACCAATGGTGAAGGGAAGGAAACGGGTTCAAATCAATGATTTGGAACATAAGAAAAAAAGAAAGTCAACCAATGCAGAATGAGAAAGTAGAATTGAAAAAAATGAGGAGAGGCATAGGAACCTCTGGAACAACTTTAAACATACCAACATCCGAAACATAGGGATGCCAGAAGGAGAAAAGAAAGAGCAAGAAATTGAAAGCTTATGTGAAAAAATAATGAAGGAAAACTTTCCAAATTTGGTGAAGGAATTGGACATACAAGTCCAGGAGGCACTCAAAGTCTCAAACAAGCTAGACCCAAGGAGGACCACACAGAGACACTTCATAATTAAAATGCCAAAGGTTCAAGATAAAGAGAGAATCTTAAAAGCAACAAGAGAAAAGCAGAGAGTCACCTACAAAGGGATCCTATAAGACAATCAGCTGATTTCTCCAAAGAAACTTTACAGGCAAGAAGGGACTGGCAAGAAATATTCAAAGTGATGAAAAGCAAGGACCCACAACCGAGATTACTCTATCCAGCAAAGCTATCATTTAGAATGGAAGGGCAGATGAAGTGCTTCCCAAGCAATGTAAAACTAAAGGAGTTCATCATCACCAAGCCATTATTATATGAAGTGTCAAAGGGACTTCCTTAAGAAAAAGAAGATCAAAATTATGAACATTAAAATGACAACAAAGTCACACCTATCAACAACTGAATCTAAAAAATAAAAACAAAATCCAACTAAGCAAACCAGAATAGGAAAAGAATCATAGGTATGGAGATCATTTGAAGGGTTATCAGCTGGGACGGGGAAGTGGGAGAAATGGGGATATGGTGCAGGGATTAAGAAGCATAATTGGTTGGTACAGAATAGACCGGGGGGAGTTAAAATAATATAGGAAGGGTGAAGCCAAAGAACTTACATGCATGACCCATGGACATGAACTAGGGGGTATGGGATTGCTGGAGGGAAGGGGGGTACTGGGCAGAGAGAGCTAAAGGAAAAACAATGGGACTACTGTAACAACATAATCAATAAAATATACTTAAAAATATTTTAAATATATATATTTTTTCTGATACTGGAAGTTCACTTTGTTCCTTTCTCTTTTTCTCTTGGTCACTCTTGTGTCAGGATTATCACTTTTATTACTCTCTCAAATAACCCACCTTTAGCTTTGTTGATTTTCTCTTCTTATTTAATTGGTTTTTGTTCTTCTCTTAATTATTAGAGATATAGAAATTCCTTATAATTTCTTTGGATTTTTAAATTCAGCTTCTTGCAATGGAAATGTAGATCATTGATTTTTTTTTCTCAGTTTATTTTCCTTATTTGCTGTCATTTTAATGTTCATATATTCAGTACTATAAATGTACTGCTTTAGCTGCAGCTCTTAGGATTTGATTTGTCTCTTTTCATTATCATTTAGTTTTAAAATATTTTCTAATTTAATTGTTATTTAGAAATGTGTTGCTTAATTATCAGACATCTGGAGATTTTCTAGTTTTTTAAAAAACATAGATGCACTGAATAAAAATTATTAAACTAATTTGAGTCTCCTTGAGGGACCCCACTAGGTTTGTTGCAAACAGCATGAATTTTGGAGTCAGGCATTTCTGGGTTCATATTTTGGCATCGCTCTCTGATCTTGAATGAAATACTTAACCTTTCTGAACTTAAGAATCCTGGCCACTCAAATGAGGGTTATAAATTTAGCCCCCTTAAAGTGTGGTAAGAACTAAAGAAGATAACAAAAACTGACAAGCCACTGTGCCTCATATATAAGCAAATAATCATCCAAGGTTGACTCCTTTCTACCTGCCACTGGTTGGCAATCCTGTTTCCTTCAGGAGCCCTTGTAGCTACAGCCACTGTGGTCAGTCCACAAATTCATCAGTAGCTTCTTCTCCACGTAGACACATTGTCGTGGGATTCAGTGTTGACTGAGCATGAGGCTGGGTGCTTAGGACCGGTTCTGGTTAAGATTCAGACTTGCCCTACGTTTCAATGAACTCCACCTGCAGAATGTCTTCAGCAACAGGTCTCTGCTAACCCATTGAGTGACCAGACTGTTTTCCTCTCTGGACAATGTTCACCTTATTCTTGGGCTTGCTTGCTAATTTCTAGACTCTCTAAATGTATGTTTCTTGTTCACCAGGATCCCCTGGGAAATGGTTACCTATGTCAGAACAATTTGTTTCTGTATGTCCTCTTCCAAAGATGAAATGGGTAGGGTAGAAATCAATTTGCAAGAGGCTTCTTCCAAGAAGACTCATTTGAGTGTTCAAGTCAAAGTTGGTGGACACTAAGGGTCACTGGTCCCATGGTCTTCACAGTGTGCTGCAGAGGGCCCTGGGAGCACTGGGTGTGGCTGAGGGATGGGGTGCTCTTCCCTCATTGTAATACCCCTGTATCTCTATTATTATGATGCTCCATCTCTGTCTCCTCTCTCTCTGTGTACTTCCAACTTGTGTATCTTTGCCTTTGACCATGCAACCATCTCTAGTCCTATGTATGGCCTTTCTGGCTTACATATATAAATAAAACCTTCCTTCTTTTTATATCCTTCTTTTTATAAGTGACATCTTTACTGAGTTACTGATTGCTCAAAAACCTCATAGTTTACTCATAAACTTTTTACCCCTGTCTCTACACTGTATTCTTATTTGCTCTAGAAAATCTTATTATCCCAATGCACACCCACAATCATACTTACCCAGAGGCGGTGGGAATAATTTCCCGTCTCTAACTCCCAAAGCCTCACTATTTTCCTTCTGTAATGGGTCTTGACCTTATTTCTGAAGCACATTTTCAAATATAGCTCTGAAATTTTAGGCCGAATACCTGAAAAGGTATATACACATGTGTGTGCATATCGTATATATATACACACTTTCATGACACAAAAACCATGCCTCTCAATCCACAGTGATTCCGCATTCAATGGGTCTTTCTTGTCACTTGCCCTGTGTTACTTGTGGTGTGGACCTGTTTAGTGTCATATCCACATCTCTTGTATACTTGGCAGACAAAGCTGGGTATATATAAAATATTTAGGCAAAACACATTTTTTTTTTGGCTTGACAGTTTTCTGTGCCCTTAACTTTGGTTGGAAAAAAGCTCAGCCCATGTCTTCACACCCCTCGATACAAGGGACCAGCAGGGGAGGGATCCACTTACTTCCTGGCATCCCATTCTCCTTAAAACAATTCTTAAGACTGTGCTTTGAGTATCTCAGGTAGAATTTGTCCTGTTTTTGTGGGTTTTTAAAAGGCTAGAAGTTATATGTGCTGGATAAATGTTATGCATGGCAAATTAAAATTGTGTAAGTAAAATCTTAAAGTAAACTTAGAGTATAACTATAAAAGGTATTTTATGAATTAACAGATATTTTCTACAGTTTTTAAATAATAAAACAATTACTTATTTATATGACTAAGAGTCATCATTTCAATGTATATATTTTCTAGTGATCCATCAAGTAGTCAGTTCTGGGTGTCTCCCTGAGATACAAAAGTTAGCTGGCCCCCAGTTTATGCTTACAAAGCACAGAAGGTTTTGAACTGGTCCCTAACAAAGAATTTATTCTTGAACTTGATTCACATAGTTGCACATTGCCCTTCTCATCCTCTGATCAAAGTGCAGGCAGCACAAGGTGGTGAAAATCATGGAGTTAAGAGACAGGTGACCCATTAGGCAAGTTCATTAACATCTGCGAATCTACAGTTTGGAATATGCTTATAATAGACATCAATGAATTATATAAACAATAAAAGAATAAAAAGACTTTGTGGAGTCACTTTTAAAAAAAACAGTTGCCTCTGCAAATACTTCATGATCTCACTTATAAGCATTGGGAGAAGTGGGGGAGATGCTGGCCAAAGGGCATAAACTTTTAACTATAACATTATTATGTTCTGGAGACCTAACGTGCAGCATGGTGACACTCTATTACATACTTGACATTGGTTAAGAGGGTAGATCTCAGTGTTGACACCATACCCACAGCAGGGAACCATGTGAAGTGATGAATATGCTAATCAGCTTAATTTCTGGTAATTATTTCACAGTGTATACATATACTAAAATATCACACTATACCCCTTAAATAGATATTTATTTGTCAATCATACCTCAATAAAGCTGGGAAAAATATACAGTTATCTCTGGAGTTCAAGGAAGAATTAAATAAGTTGGTGATGAAGTGCCAAAGGCAACAGGTCCTCTCACCTACCCCACCCCAAGGTCAAGTGAGTTGGGCAGCTGGAGAGACAACAGGTCATTGTCCTGAGCACATCTTATGGGTCGGGGAGGTGGCCCAAACTTACAGTCTATTGAAGACCCCCAAATTCTCACTAACTCCTCTTTATCTTTTGAGACATCAAAGGAAGGTGAGAGATGTTTGCTTTTTATTAAGATTCTCAACCCTGGCTGGTGTGGCTCAGTTGGTTGGGCATCGTCCCACACAGCTAAAGGTTGCTGATTCGATTCCTGGTCAGGGCATATGCCTAGGTTGCAGGTTTGGTTCCTGGTCAGGGCTTGTGTGGGAGGCAATCAATCTATATTTCTCTCTCACATTGATGTTTCTCTCCCTTTCTTTCTCCCTCCATTCTCCTCTCTCTAAAAACAAATAAATAAAAATATTTTTTTAAAAAGAGCCTCTGCTTTGGGAGTCATATAATACACCTCTGTTATCTACTGAGAAAGCTCACTTTGAGACCCCCCACTCCCACCCCAGGAGTCCGTGATGACACAGTAAAATGTGTGAGTCTTATTGGTACATAAATGTGAAACATTTGAGGTCTTAATGCAAAATGCAGACCTGCAAACAAGAGATACTGACACACACCATCCCAGGCACTTCACACGTGTGGCAGCCAGTGATGTCAGCCGCAGTGACAGAATACAGCTCTGGCTGGAAATACATTTTCCAGAGAATATCAGGGGCCTGCAGTTTCTCCAGGAGGGCAATCCAAGTTTGGAAGCCTTTCGGAGAAGTCATTCTTGTCCCGAGGACACTGGGCTGTCACTTTTTCACGGCAAGGTGTAGCCACTGCTGTTTCCGGTACCAGGAGTAAGCAAAGTGGACGGTGTGCAGTCCGTGGTGGATGGCACATGAAGCTTCAGGTTCATGGGTGCACAGATCCACCTGCACAGGACCTGATGCATGGAAAGTCTTAGAATGGAGCTCAATTCTTCTACCTGTGAAATGGGGTGATGAGAGGGCCCACCTCTGGGTTGCCTTGGGCATTAAGCAAGGTAGTAGAAGTGTTAATCTCAAGACGGTGCTTGATACTTAGGGAAAGCTCTAGTGAGGTTAATTTTTTGAATTAAAAAAATGTTAGAGTGTGTTTTCTAAAGGAAATTCCCTGACAAGCTCACTTGGTTTAGAAGCTGAGACCCTGGGAGTAATGGAGAAGAGGGTAAGGCTGGCAACTCTTGACAATCAGTGGGGTCGGCCACAGTTGCTCACAAGGTTTGAATGGCCTTGGATGGTGAGGACTTGTCCACCTGGGAGGATCGGGCCAGGTATTCTGAGACCTTTCACTAAGAACTGGCTTCCAGCCCACGCTGGATGTTGACAAATGGTATCAAGAGAGGATGCCCACCCCCCCACCTCACCACCGAATCTAGGAATTTAACATTTGTGATTGTCATTCTTCAGCCCGTCATGAGTTCAACCCGCCCTTGCCATTGCCATGGTGACAGTAACGCTGTGCAGCTCTCCTTAGGAGAGTGAAATCAGAAGACACAATGTGATGGAAGTACCGCTGAAGAACATTGGAGAAGGGTAAGACCAAAAAGGAACAAGGTTGCTAACCCAAGCCTTTGGTGCGAGAACAAATCTCCCTCTGTGAAAGCTACTTTACCCTCAGTTCCGTTTCTACAGAGTTGCCTTCCAGGGCATTTCCCTGAATGGTGGCGTAATCCGATCCAAAGTGACTGGGGTGGGGGTGGCCCCTTGGGGAGCCGCTTAGTCTCAGATCACTCTGGGTTGCTCAGAGTTCATGGCTGTCTGGCCCTGGGCCTCAGGTCTCAGAGCTTCCCCAGCACGGCTTGCTTGGACTGGTGACATGGGAGGAAGTGGTCGCAGGTAGGTGACGTCCCTGCTGTCAGCTTCTAGAACACGGCAGGATTGATGCAGTGTGTGCTGTCTGATGGATTATTATAAGGATGTGTTGTTTTTTAAGTGCCACCCACAACCATTAACATGTCAAGTACTTTCACATTAAGTTTACAGAGGAGACACTTCTGTAATCATTTATTACTGAATCATGAAAGAATCACAGACCATTATGGCTGCAGAGCAGTAACTCAGTTTCTTCACCTGACGGGTGAGGACATGGGATGCTTCTCCTGGGAAACATGGAGGGAGGGCATTGAGTTCTTGGCAGTAGCTTAGGAGTCAAAGTTTTCCTCGCTCCGTGTCTCTCTTTCACATCACAAAGCCTAAGACTCCGCAGACGGGAGTGGTGGAGATTACTGACTGTAGCTTAGTATCTATTATTTTCTTGTTCTTTGTAAATAAATAGTATTCACCAACTCCCCATTTTTAACTGGAAACCTGGTTTCCAGGCCACAGAATGCATTCTCAGTTCTACCGCAGGGTCTGGCCACTGGAATGTGAAGGAGCATGATTAATGCAATTGCCTTGTTAGTTTAAAGATGAAGACACTGCCCTGATTTTGTTTGTCCCCTTCCCTTTGTTGAACAATAATGAACAATCATGAAACTCCAGGAGCAGCCTGAGTCCCAGAGATGAAGCCACAGCCAGGGGATGGCAAATGAGACATGTCATAGAGGAGACTTCTCCCTCCCTCCCCCCATCCCTAGTCACTGTCACCCAGAGTCTCCTCCATCCCACGCCGGCGAGACTTGGTGTGTTCTGTTCATTGCTTTATCCTTAACCCCAGGCACACAGTAGAAACTCAAAATGTATTTGTCCTCAGAACTCCTGTTGCCATGACACTCTTTTATTCTTGCTTCTGTATCTCCGTTTCCTCTTCTGGACTTGGTTTTGCTGGTTGCTTCGGCCTCACTGTGAAATATCTGACTTACTGATTATTCATTTCATCACCCATAGTAATTAATCCTTTTCCTAAGTAGAGTCTAGTCTTTGAATTGAAGAGAAAGAAAGGTTAATGTGTAGTTTTAAAAATATGAGATAGAAATATATTTTATCTGAATAAGTTATGTCTGGAAGGAAAAAAAATGATAGAATTGGATGGAAAGCTGCATACATGATAATAAAGTGTTTGAAAACATAGGTTAACACAGCGTCTTCCTCTTGAGTTAATGGAACCCGAGGAAGGCATTAAGTTCATCAGAGGTCACCTCATTGGGCACACGCATGTGTGTTTTGAATCAGAAACTTGAAAGCCAATTTGAAATTTGAGAGCCAGGTGAAGTGTATTTTTCCATGTCTGTTCCATTCAGCAGAGTCAGGACTTGGGTGTGTTAAAAGAGTCACTGAGGGCATGCATTTAAGGAGACATGAGTCTTCCGGCGCTCAATCAAGGGAAATTTGCCTGCCAGAAGTGATGCGAGCTTCACATTCCTCACCTGTACAGAGAAGACAGTACCTACCCACATACCTGCCAACCTTCTGTCCCAAAACTCACTGTAGGCGCTAAAAACAGGAAGTCATCTGGGTCAATGCAAGCTTCCAAAAGGTCACACTCAAGGGGCCTTTGAAGTTGTTAAAGTAGAAGATTTATGGAAGGAGTTGGTGCAACACTTTGCTGAAGGGCAGAAAAAGAAAGTGAGTCATGTTCTGAACGGTCATGGTGGATGTGAGCCCCCAAGTCCAGACAAAGAGAAAGCAATGTGGGTGCTGGGGAGCAAATGGACCCTGGAACTAGGCTCCAGTCCCAGCTCTGGCATTTACTGAAGCTCTGAGACCATGGGCAAGTCGTTCCTGTCTAGTTCTCAGAGAACACGCAAGTAAAAAGGGGTGAGTAGTGACAGGCGCCGAGGGGCCTGCTGTACTTACTGCTCCCAGTGCGGTGCCCAGTGTGGGGTCAGGAGGCGATAGATGGTCCCTACTACTGGGGGCGATTAGAAAACCATTACATAGGATGTAAAGCGTACGGTGGTCTCTAGCTCGGTTTTCATATTATCCAAGGTTCTTAGCCACATGGGGCATATTTCTCAGTGACAGAAAGATAGGACTCATGGCAAAACAGTCTACCTGAATCCTACAACACGCAAGTCACATCGTCTTTCTGAGCCTCAGTTTTCTTTGCATATAAGCGGAATGACCTTTTACTTACCTCCCAGAGAGGATATGTGATTGCATGAGGTTGTGCAGAAAATGTTAGGAAAAGCATGGGACAAAAAGGTGAATGGTTGGAGTGGTGATGATGATGGTATGCTTCTTGTAAAAATTATCATCTTGTAATTTGGGGCAAAAATAGAATTTTTATAAACCTGGCTCTGTTTCAAATGCCCTTATAAAAACGATGTAAAGGAAAGCTACAGCAAATATTCAAGGTCAGTGAAAGACCAGCATACCTAGCAAGCATTGTGATAGCCTGTGTGTGTAAGCTGAAATCCAAGACTGGCCGGCAGGGGGAGGCAGACACCGACGGGGCTGGTGGCCTGTCTTCCTACCTCCCCGGAGTGGATCTCACAATATCACCGGTACAGACACTGCAGCATCTGTAGGCTGCATCTTCTCCATGCTCTTGGAATTCAGTGGGTCAAGTACAACATCTGTCTAGGAGGTATGTTGCCATGTAATATGAAAACTAGAGCCATGTACTGAAGAAGATAGAAGATACAAGAAGCATTGTACACAGGGCAATGATGCCTCCGTCCCCTGCAAAGTAGGCACCGTGGGACCTCACCCAGTTCTCCCAGTTGCCATCAGCTGCCCCGTCGTATTTTCCTGAATCTCATCGATGGTCTGAAATCTCTTCCCTTCCAAAGGTGATTTTAGTTCTGGGAAGAGCCAGAAGTCACAGGACACCAAGTGTGGGCTGTAGAGGGGTTGAGTCACCTGCGTGATTTGATGTTTCGCCAGAAAACTGCATGGAGCAGGCAATGTTGTCATGATGAAGCTGCCAATCACCAGCTGCCCATGGCTGCAGACTCCGAATCATCCCAGTAGTTTCTGTGGAGGAATGTTCTAGCTTAACATAAAATTTGATGCTGATTCGTTGCTCACTCAGTCTTTTGAATGTGACAGCCACACAGTACACATGCTCACTCAACGGTGTCTACCACCCTTACTGACTTGTAAGTGAACTTGTCATTGTTCATGTGTATGCATTCCAGTGCATGCTCCTTGGCTGCCAGGTTACATCAATGTCACACGAACCGTTCTTGTTATATTAACAATGGCTGGACTTTCTCTGGACAGACCTCACATATAAACACCAACTCTGATTTGAGGGGCCATTGTTTAAATGGGAAGTCATCTATGTTAGATGTCGTATTTCACCTCCTTTTCCTCACTAATTCCTGCCCTGGGGGGTCTCCCCCACTGTCTGCTTTCTCCAGAGCTCCCTCATAGTACCCAGCACATGCCCTTTATTACAATCCTGGATCTCTCTCTCAACCCCACACCCAAACCAACAAAACTCCCATTGGCTCAAGCTCCAAAATATATCCAGAATCTGACCACATCTCGCCACCATGGTCATGCCCCTAATTTCCTCATATCCTTGCAAAGGCCTCCTGACCGGTCTCCTGCTCCCTCCCCTGTTGTGGTATATTCTCCCAAGAGCAGCCAGAATGGCATTTTGAAACACAAAACAGACCGCATCATACCCCAAGGTCAGGGTCTCCCAGTGGCTCCTCAGGGCCCTCGGAGCCAAAGCTGAAATGGACACGCCCAGTGAGGGACTCCTCCTTCCCATCCACGCCTCCCTGCCTGCATCCTCCCTTTCCTTCCTTCCTTCCTCTGCTCTGGCCACACTGGCCTCCCCGCCGCTGGACATCCTGCATTTGGGGCCTTGCTCTGCCTTCTCCCTGAGCCTGGAGCACTTCCCCAGATATCTACCTCCATGGCAGGTCTCTTCCCTCCTCACGTCTTGGCTTCAGTGTGTCCTCTCCTCTGATGTCTTCCTTGACCACCCATATACATCATACCCTTCCATGCTTCCTGCTGCCTTCTGCCCCGTCCCTGCACTATTCGTCTTCATGTTTACTAATTTAAAGCTTTCACGGTGCTCTCTGTATGCCGAATGTGATCCGGAGTAGTTTCAAAGGATCTTGCTTCATTCTCACAAAAATCTGTATGAGGAGGAACTTAGTGTTATTTGAGTTTCATGGATGAGGAAACTCAGGGACAGAAAAGTAGGTAGCGTGACCAAGTTCCAGAGCTAGTGTCGGGTGGAGCCCCCCCCCTAACCCCACCTGGCTGCTTCTCATTGCACTCAGCACGTGGGACACAGTAGTTCAATATTTACTTATCTGTTTTCTGTCTCCCTCACTAGAATGCAAGGCCTGGTCCCCACCTCTAAGACACAGTTTATAACAATGGTCTGTGTACATGTCTCTTTGACCATCTCTAAGCTTTTAGAAGACAGGCACTCTGTTATTTTCATTACTTTAATTGCAATAACACCGTGCTTATTGGTTAAAACTGAAGTATAACATATGAAAAAACAAAATTATGTCATTCAGGATAAGATAAAACAGATCCCCAAATCAATACAAACAGCAGCAAATTAATCCAACCATTTCTGATGTTGATAGCTCAACCACAGAGACACAACGACGCAATTCAGGACTTGTTGGAACACAATACCCAGACTGTGCACTATGATATGACTGTGGTGTGAGGGCAAAAATAACCACGAATAAATCTTGAACTTTACGTAATAGCTTGTATGGACATATTTCATGTCTTGTAGGTTAGACCAAAAGCATACAGAGGACACAGATATAAAATGGGAGCTGATGAGAAAAACACCGTGGCATTGGATTTGAATTGGGGGGATCGCTGGGAACTCATCCATGTTTGCAGCTGCAAAATTATTTCGCTACGCTGGTCTTTTGCTATATCTAGTCTAACTCTTCTGATATCTAATTGAACAGCATTTGTTCAATATTTGGCATGTTCCAGGCTCTGTACTGAGCACTTCACGTGAGCTATTTCATTTAATCCTCACCGTTACACTGTGTGACATGTACAGTTGTCATTAAAACAGTGACACACTTGCCCGAGGTAACGGCAGAGCTAGGTTTGGTCTGACCCTGGGTTTGTACTTAGGATCATAACGAGATGAGTTAATACAAAACCTTTGAGCCCCGTCTGAAACCATTGTACTCACCGGTCACACTGAACCTGATCTGACTACTGAAACAAGCCTGTTGAAGAACAAAAGGATCATTGGAATCACTTCATTTGTCAATAGAAGTATTTGTGTCATTTGGCATAGAGAGTATTCTACATTGCCTGGGAGGCAGGAAACCCCGGTTTTAGACCCTCCTGTGCCAATCCCAGCTGCACAGCCTTGTGCAAGCACACTAGGCCTCTCTGCATCTCTGTTCCCTTTTTTTTAAACTGAAGGAGCTGGAGGACAGAGACTCACGTCTACAGGAGTTGATGGGTAACACAAAAGAGTGAACTGGCCCGGTGACTGTGTCCTGTCTGTGATGTCAGGGACCCTTCACCTCCAGCCCCGTATTGCCAGGCTGGTGCACAGGCGTGGAGTTGTCTGATCTTTCAGCTCCTCAGGAGAGGCCAGGAGTACAGACGTACGGGACTTTTTTAAATCTTAAATTAAATTTCAGAAACCACAACATATCAGAATGTGGCCCTGAGGCCAACACCTTGTGATTTTGGATCAAATGAATTTGAAGTCCCTTTAAGGAGTATTTGTAGAAAACAAAATGGTCCCTTAAATTGTGAGGCTCAAAGCCAATTATCTGGTTTATCTTCTCAGAACTTTTCAAGGTTTTGTTGGGAGAGTGGACAAGTCCTGGGTCAACACTTTTTTGAGCCAATGCCTACTTACATGTAGAAAGAAGCGACCTTTGGGGGGTGGGGGGACATGAAGCTAATATACATTGAGCCTATTATATGTCAAGGCCTTGTCATGTATCATGCCAATTTATGTCATATTAGGATTCTCCAGAGAAACAGATGTATATATACATCCTTTCAGTTGTATTCTGATCTCTCTCTTTCTCTTTATGTGTGTGTGTGCGCGTGCGTGCATGTATGATATATATTTTAAGAAATTACTGCATACTGCACATACTGGTTTTTTTTTTTTTAATTTAAGGAATTGGCTTATGTGATTGTGTAGGCTGGCAAGCCTAAAATCTGCAGGGTCGGTCAGCAGGAACGGAGCCCACCCACATTACGAAGGGCAATCCATTTTAATCTAAGTCCACCAATTTAAATATTAATCTTATTTACAAAAACGACTCTCTCAGAAACACTCACAATTGATGTATGGCCAGATACCGTCCCACCGTTGCCCAGTCAAGTTGACATGTAAAAATTAGCTACCACGCCATTCAATCCTCACAATTGGACAGAGTAGACTGCTCTCCCCCCTTGCAGTGAGGGAACTGGCGTGCCAGGAAGTTAACTGGCTTATACAAAACAGTAGTTAAGGGCAGAGCCGGTGTTCGAACCCAAGTCTGTTTGACTCCAAAATTCAGCCATTCCTGATACTTCATGATTCTTGATATTAATGCTACTGTTTGATAAAGATAAGGCCCAAGTTCGGGATAGATTCCAGGATCAAGGGGGCCAATTGTAGAACCCAGAGCTCCAATGCAGTCACCCAGAGGGCACCCCACAGGGCGATATTGTTGTCTAAGTTGCCCTTACATGGACTACATTGTGCACTCTTCTTCCTTGAGTCAGGCAAGACAGCAGCCCAATGAACCAGGGAATCATTTTCCTGCACCTTGGCCTTTTTCAAGCTCTGCTACTGTCTAGTGACCAAATACTTACCAGGAATTTTCTGCGTGCCAGGCATGGGGCTTGGGGGCTGTGGATACAGAGGTATGTGAGGCACACCCTTGGCACCAAGCAGCTAGATGTGAGTCTAGTCAGGGAGAAAGGCAAATGCAGTGTTGTGAATGGAGCCCTTTGGGAAACCAGGGAAGACTCCCCTGGCCTCTGGACCCTATAACTCTGGGGTCCTGGTCACTCCCTGGATTTTGTATCTGTGGAGCCTAGCACACTGCCTAACACATAGTAGGTGTTCAATAAATGCCCATTGAGAGTATATATGGGTGAGGGAATAAATAAAATTATTTATTTACATATCTATACCCTCAAGGGCAGAGACAATAGCTAAAAATGTGGGCACTCAACTTAAGCAATTGTCTAATAAATACTATATGATTTCCTTGAAAATGATGAACATTGTTATTTCCCAGAAGTCCTTGCTACACTTTTGTTTTTCCAAGACCAGAGCGAGTTTGGAACACTGTTTGAAGGTATCAACTCTTCTGGCTTCTCATGACCCATCTTCTTAGGTCAATGACAATAGACAGGGCCACCCTAAATGTGACTTGGCATGGAATCACCCCAATGGGCAGACTCAGAATCTAGATAGTGTCAACTTTTCCTTTCCTTACATCTCACCTTTTATCTTGGCTGGGCAGAAATTCGTTAGCACCTGGAAAAGCTTACATAAAAATGTCCACATTTCAGTGAACTTTCAGGTACCTTTGTTTGAATTCAGTCAAAAGGTTTTGCCAGACAGGGGTGGTAAAATATATTTATTTGAGCCAAGAAAGTAAAAAGCCAAACAAATATGTTTTGGGGAAAGGAATTATATTGTAAGATCTTCTCTCTATATTTTGTCCTTTTAGCCTGAGAGTGATGATCTATTGATTTTCCTCTCTACACTGAAGACCAAATATTGTCAGTTAAGAATGAATTCTAAATAAACATATGGCAAAAAAAAAAAAAAAAAAAGTAATGGATATAATCTTTGGATGACAGATTCTAGATTGGAGAAATAAAAACATCAGGATTTGGTCGCTAACTCTCTGATCCAGGCTCTGCCTTTCCTGATGTCTATGGTGATTTTGCCAAAGACCCGATACTGGGAAAACTTTAAGTTTCTTTTGTTACATAATTATCTGAGGTCAGTGGGAAGTAGAGTATCTAAGAGTTCCTTTTTCTCGGTTTCGAAATGAAAATGATGTAGAAAATACTCGAGCTATTTTTTTTCAGTACTAAAGTATCAATGACAGCTCTGTATATTCCAAGTCTTGAAATTCGAAACTTGCTTTTCAACTTCTGTTGAACTGACGCATTTTACTTTTGCCTGTCTCGGACTTTTCAGAGTGGAGAGAAGAATTCAAGGTTCCAAGTAATATCCATGCAATATAAATATTACAGCAAATGTCTATTGAAATATTTGATATAATGAACATTTACTTATGTACAGCTTATTTCTAAAATGCTTTTTATAACTTTGTTTATGGAATCACAAAACAAAATTTGGGAAACATGCGAAAAAGAAGAAAATAAAAGTCACTTCTAATTCCATCACCCAGAGTTAATTACCATTTTCATAGTTTTGGCATAATGCTGAACTTAATGCCTGATAAATAGTAGGTACATACAAAGTATTAGTTCACTATGTCCTCAAGTCATTATTATTATGAAATGTATGTACTTATAAGTATTTTAAATTGCAGTCACAGCATGGGAACTGTTTTGTAACCAGCTAGTTAATATATACCTTAAAATCACCAGCCAAAATGAGTTTTCTGTTTCAAAACAGTGCCCTTGGAAATACTTTCATGACTTAAAACAAGTTGGTAGATGTATTCCTTTGAACCAGCCTAAGGCATATGTGTGTTGTAGGTCAGGTTCCCTGGGAAATAGACTTTGAGAAGGAGATTTGAGAGCAGAAGGTTTACCGGGTGCTCTTGAGGTCAATACTTCAGGAGAGAGGCAAAAGAATCAGGATGGGGCAAAAGAATATGTGCAGCTGAGAAGTATTCCTCAGCCAAACAAGGATGAAATCTGGTTTTCAGGCAAGTCCTTCAACCTAGCATTTACCAATTATAAGGATGATATATGAACCTTTATCTACCTTAAATCTTTGAATATTTCTCAATTAGGGTGCTATTTCTTGGGCTCTTACAGCTTCAGACATGTTTATTAGGGGAAGTTTGGAAACTTCAGAGAAACACAAAGGAGAAATAATGTCCATAGTTCACCAAGCAAGGGCTACAGTTGGTATATTTCCTTCTGCTCATTTTTCTTTTTAGGATAAAGAACAAAAAAAGTAAACCATTTCTTTAAGAAACTAGCTATTCATCTCAAACAATTTTGAAAAATCCCAAAATAAATAAAAATAAAATTCACCCATAAACTTACCTTGTTGAACCTTAGTATTTTTTCTATGAATTTTTAAATTGATTTTAAATAATTGATGTGACATTGTAGACATAATTTGGGGGGGTGTTCCATTTTTTCCTCTGTTTGTATTTTTATTATATTTCATATATACACATATTTATAGGCAAAATGTTTTAAAAGACTTGTAAAAAGCCAGTTTCTTGACTTCACCAACCCACCCCTTTCTTCTTCTCCATAAACAAATGTGTTCAACTCTTTTGCTGTATCTTACAAATACAGTGTCTTAGATCTGATGAACTGAGGTATATATTAAGAAAGCCTTAAAGAGATAATACTCTCATCCCAGATTTTTACCGCACCGTTATTTCTATCAAAAACTGGTAAACACATCTGTAGATGAAATAAATAAATAGAGCATAATAGCCTCTTGTTGTAATATTTGGTTATGCAGCCATAAAAATTAGCTTTAAGAAGATTTCCCAATCATGTGGAAAAACCTTATGTTGTCATATTAAGAGATATAAAAAGAGTTAGTAACATCTGATGAAAGACGATGGATGGAATGCAAGCATTAACGTTTGCTGACTTCCCAACCACGCCAAATGGGAATGAGTGACATATAAAGACAGGCATAAACCTTTCAGGACAAAAACTTTGGGAGACACGTTAATGGCAACTGTTCTGGGAGATAAAAAGCATTTGGTTGAGTGGCATTGGCAAATCCAAAGAGCTAACTCTAAGCTAGCACAGGGCAGGCCAAAGTAATCCAATTTTATACTACATGGTAGAGGCTGACTTACATCCCCCCGAATTCATATGTTAAAATCCTAATTCTCAGTAGCTCAAAATGAGATCGTTAGGGTGGGCCTTCATCCTACGCGACTGGTGTTCTTTTAAGAAGAGGAGACTAGGACACAGACACACGCAGAGGGACAGCCATGTGGGGACACAGAGAGAAGACAGCCGTCCACAAGCCCAGGAGAGGGGCACCAGAAGAAACCAACCCTGCTGACACCTTGATCTTGGACTTCTAGCTTCCAGAACTGTAAGAAAATAAATGTCCCTGTTGAAGCCCCTCGGGTTGCGGTACGTTATTAAGGCAGCCTTAGCTAAGAAATACAGTGCCAATCCCTGGACAGGAATTGTTGGAACAAAATGCTCCTGGAAGTGAAGGGAGAGTGATGCATCGGACCAGAGCGCGGATTCCTTAGAGGACTGTGTAAATGATGGAGACTCAGGAGCTGGAAAATGTTAGTTTAGGTAATAGCTAACAAGCTCAGTAATCAATGCATGTAAAAGCTATTGTTCCATGAACTGAAGGTATGACCCACCTTGACTCCAGGAGACCATAAGCAGTTCCACCTTCGTGCATTAGGAAGACTGCAAGCAATTCAAGATGGTATCTGAGCCATTGTACTCCAGGGTGAGATGTCTACCTCCCAGGACCCAGATAAAGAACACAGCCCAGGGCACAGATGAAAGAATGCTGCAGCTTTTATCTGATTAACTTTTTCCCTGAATTCCAAACCCCTCACCTACACTTTTCTTCTCCTTAGAAAAAGGGTTGGTTTAAAATGGAATTTAAGACACTGTGTTAGGGTAAAAACCCTCTGTCTTCACAGATCGCTGGCCACCTGGTAAAGTGCCCAAAAGATTCAATCCCTGTCCCTGCATATAGGTTCTGGTAGATGACAGGCAGCAGGGACACCAGCTTTTCCAGTTTCATAAGAATTAGTTGAGCCCTGGCTGGGTGGCTCAGCTATTTGGAGCATCGCCAAAAATGGTTGCAGCTTTGACCCCTGGTCGGGATGCATATGGGAGGCAACCAATCGATGTTTCTCTCTCACACTGCTGTTTCTCTCTCCCTCCCCCCTCTCCTCCCTTCCTCTTCTCTCTAAAATCAACAAACATATCCTCAGATGGAGATTTAAAAAAAAAGAAGTAGCTGAAATCCTCGTATCTCCTCCTTAAACTTACCCCTCTCCTCCCTGCGAAATGACTGAAGGTTTATTTTAAGATACCAAAACAGAGAGGATCCCTACCTAGACTGACAGCAGTGCCCACAGGGAAGGGCAGTGGTACCATACAAAAGCAAAATAAAAGTATAAGTTAAATGTACATTCTGAATGCTGAGATGGTGCTTCTACCCTTCTTTCCCCAATCAATCTCATGAAACTGGAGTGTGGCTGTACCAATCAGAAGAGATATGAAGCATCTCTTCTAGTGAATTTGACAGCCCAAGACATCAGGGGTTTCCTCTCTATAGTGAAGCCCACTCTCCGTAAACACCCCGGCTTCTGTCCTTTGGGCTCATATCTTCCAACTGGTGCTTCAAACCTAATTATCTTCCCTGGGCACCCAGGGTCCCTCTCCTCTTGAATTCTTGATTAAACCCTCCCAGAAGGAAACCTCTTCATAGACCTTCTCTTGTATACCTTGTATAGATCAGCTTATCAGCAGAAAACAGACACTCAAAGGGTAATTAAAGAGAGTTTTAAGAGACATCATTTTCCAAAGGTGTGGACAGGTTAATGGGACCAATAAAGGATGGTGAAGTGCCAGAGGGTAGCAACAGTGGGGAGCTGTTATCTCTGCCTAGGGTTGTTACTAGAACCTGGGGAGCACAGTGGTCCTTGGGGAGAGGTCTCCTGCCAGGACCAGTGGCCATAGTGTGTCACTGTGTGCACACAATGCAATATGATGCTCTTGGTCTTTCTCTCCTGCTTGCTACCTATTTGTTGCAAGATGGGCGCTCTATCCCAAAATAGGACATTTGAATTGAAGGAGGAAGAACAAGGAAGGCTGGCCTAGCCATGCCTTTGCCTTAATCAAACAAAGAAAACAAAACAAGAAACTTTTCCCAGACTCTCCTACCAGAGTTCCTCTTATGTTTCATTGGCTGCAGATCCGTCACATGAGTAACTCCAGCTGCTCTGGAACTTGGGAATGTAAGGATCTACCTAGTTTTTTTTGTTTTTTTTTTTAAACCCCTACAGTGAAAGTGGCATGGAAGAAAGGCAGTAGAAATATCTATTGATTTGGCCAAAAAGTAGTCTTTTGTCCTATTTCCTCATTTCTCTTCCTCCAAGCTTTCCTTCAAAAACTTTTAGAGACCCTGTAACAAATTACCATAAACTGGGTGACTCAAAGCTACAGAAATCTGTTCTCTCACAGTTATGGAGGTTAGAATTCCAAAATCAAGATGTCAGCAGAGACTTCTGGCCAAGATGGAGGCCTAGACTTACACGCTGTGTCTCCCTCCACAACTAAGGAGGAATACACTACCTCAAGACTAGAGACAACAAGAAGTTCCAGAAAATTGAGCTGCATGGAAGACCAAAAAACAAATATATAAAGAATAAATACTCATCCAGACAGGTAGGAAGGGTGGAGCCGGGGCAGAGAGGACGCAGTGTGGTGGTGGCAGCAGTGACAGCAGCAGCAGGCCGGAGGAAAGCACAGTCACATACTTTAAAAGTTGGGAGGGACACCTGGGGAGTGATCCCAGCACCAGACCAGACCACGCAGCTCGTGGTCTCAGCACCAGGGAAAATCAAGCCTCATTGTTTTTGACTGTGCAAACCAGTGGGGGTTAGGTCAGAGGAAGAAACTGCCAGTCTCTCAGCAGAGTCCGCTTGTTTAAAGGACCCCCATGGTTCTAGAACATCCACAGATTACCCACTCTGGGAACAACAACCAGGGCAACAGCTAGAGAGGCATCAGTCCCGTACAGAACTGGGAGAAGTGCCTAGAAAAGGGGTGAGTGCTGAGTAAGCAGCATTGTTCCCCCTCAGCTCCCTCCCCTACATACAGCACCACAACATGGTGAAACAGGTTGCCCTGTACTGATGGAAGCCTAAGGCTCCACCCCTTACAACATATCAGGAGCAACAGCTATGCCTAAGACAGAGGCAAACAAACACGGGAGCCTGTCAAGATGAGGAGACAGAGAAGTATAGACCAAAGGGAGAATGGATCAAAGTTTTGGTGGGAGAAATAAGTGATGAGGAGATAGCCAACCTAACAAACACAGAGTTCAAACCACTAGTAATAAAGATGCTCACAGGCTTTACACTTATGCTTAAATATGGCAAACACATAAGGGAAAAAGTGAAGGCTATGCTAAAAAAAACCAAAAGACAATCCACACAAAACCAATGGTGAAGGGAAGGAAACCGGGGTTCAACTCAATGATTTGGAACATAAGGAAGAAAAAAACAGTACAGAATGAGAAAACAAGAATTAAAAAAAACTAGGAGAGGCTTAGGAACCTCTGGGACAACTTTAAATGTGCCAACATCCAAATCATAGGGGTTCCGGGAGAAGAGGGAGATCAAGAAATTAAAAACTTATGTGAAAAAATAATGAAGAGAAACTTCCCAAATTTGGTGAAAGAAATAGACATACAAGTCCAGGAAGTACAGAGAGTCCCAAACAAGCTAGACCAAAAGAGGACCACACGAAGACACATCATCATCAAAATGCCAAAGTTTCAAGATAAAGAGAGAATCTTAAAGCAGCAAGAGAAAAACAAAGTTACCTACAAAGAGTTGCCTATAAGACGATCAGCTGATTTCTCAAAAGAAACTTTAGAGGTAAGAAAGGACTGGCAAGAAGTATTCAAGGTGATGGAGAGCAAGGATCTACAACCAAGACTACTCTATCCGGCAAAGCTACCATTTGGAATGGAAGGGCAGATAAAGTGCTTCCCAGACAAGGTAGAGCCAAAGGTGTTCATCACCACAAAACCATTATTATATGAAATGTTAAAGGGACTTATTTAAGAAAAAGAAGATCAACACTATGAACATTAAAATGACAACAAACTCACATCTATCAACAACTGAATCTCAAAAATAAAAACAAAATCCAACTAAGCAAACAACCAGAATAGGAACAGAATCATAGGTATGGGGATCATTTGGAGGGTTATCAGCTGGAAGAGGGAGGGGAATAAATGGGGAAATGGTGCAGGGTCTAAGAAGCATAATCGGTTGGTACAAAATAGACAGGGGGAAGTTAAGAATAATATAGGAAATGGTGAAGCCAAAGAACTTATATGCATGACCCATGGACATGAACTAAGAGGGGGGGGTGAGATTGCTGAAGGGAAAGGGGGTACTGGGCATGGGGGAAGCAAAGGAAAAAATTGGGATTACTGTAACAACATAATCAATAAAATATACTTAAAAAAAAAAGATGTCAGCAGAGCTGTGCTTACGCTGAGACCCTGGGTAGAGTCCTTTCTTGCCTCTTCTTAGTGTCTGGTGATGGCTGTTGAGCCTTGGCATTCCCTGGTTTGCAGCTTCAGTGCTGCAAACTCTGTCTCTTCTGTGTTTCCCTCTTCTGATGAGGCCATCGGTCAGATTGAATCAGGGCTCACACTGATGACCTCCTCTTAATTTGATAACATCTGCAAAGACCCTATTTCCAAACCAGGTCACACTCATAAGTACTGGGGATTCAGGTTTCAACATTTTGGAGGAACAGTTCAACACATAACATGCATGTAAGAGGTAGCATTTTTTTTCTAGCGCTTTCTTAAGGTCAAGAGTTATTCTATGCACTGCACATATTTCATCTTTTAAAGTTGTGCCAACATTTAAGAATATATAACAAAAAAGCTCAGTTTCTGGGATAGAAAAATGACCCTGAATTGACTCATCATCTTAAAAATGACATAAGCTCTATAAAAAGCTCACTGAGATTTTCTTGAAGTGGAGACTTCTATTTTATTAAAATACGGTTTGATTTATGCAGGTTTTGTTTACATAAAACTTCTAAAAGTTGGGCTCTGTTATGAAAAGTAAGACCCACCTATAATAAATCTAATGACTATATGTCCAACTTCTGTCAGGAAGCACATTCCCTTTTGCTGACTTCTGAGAAATTATAAATGAAATATGTCTGATCGAGTAATTAAGGAGCAGAGTAAGTTGGTATATAATTGAAAGCTGAATTGTGTGGTGTCAGCTAAACATGGTTGTGCTTTGTAGCCTATCATTCTATAATTAAAATTTTGAAAATTCGAGTTGTTTATGCAACTAATGTATGAAGAGAAAGAATAAGAATTTCATCATCAATTTTGGAGAATCTGGAATTGTGTTCTAATCTCAGCTCCGCTCTTCACTATTTCGGTGAATTTGGGTAAGGTGATCGCTCATCTGAACCCCATTTTTTAAACCATTTTGGTGGCACAATCCTGTAGTCTGGGAGTCTGAGTAGGGTCCCGAGGAACAGCATATGACTGCCCCACTGTGGTCTCAGCTGGGGTGGCTCATAGGGGACTGGAGGATTCCAGAGGGCCTCGTTCACGTGTCTGGTCTGGTGCCTTAACTGAAGTGGCCTGAATGTCTGGAAGCTGTTATGGTGATTGGACCTCACTCTTCTTATGGTGTCAGCTGGAATCACTCATGTGTCTGGAATCTAGATTCTTGTCCATGTCGTCTTTTCTGATCACATGGTAAACTGGACTTCTTTCCATGGTCAGCAGGAATCCCCTCTGAGCGAAAGAAGAACCTATGTGGCTTCTTAGACCCAGAAGTCCCAGAGCGGTACATTGGCTGCTTCTGTTGGTCAAACCAAGGTACAAGGCCAGCCTGGTTTCAGGGCTAGGGAAGCTGACTCCCGTCCTGATGGGAAGAGGAGCCTAGTGATTGTCTTTGCAGATAATCTGCCATGGAAACCGAGGAGGAAAGTCGGCCTTTGCCACACCTGTCTACCAACTTGCCTTCTCTCAGTGTTAAAGTTTAAAATTAAAGACTACTTAAGGCTATCTCAGGAGAGCACAGAGTTTTAAAGAGGAGAAAATAAATAATGAAAGAAAAAGAAAATGGAACTGGAAGATAATTCTGACAGGTTGTGACAGATTGAAATTGAGATCGCAAGCAGCCATAGCGATTCTCACTAATCCCGTATACATTGCAGACAGCATTAATCAACCCCCAAACTTTCTAATGAGGTCCATTCATGTCCTTACTGTTCTTCTCAAGACAAGGCTCTAGGCAACCATTACCAGCCCAATAGTTTGGAAAAGAGAAGAAACCTATTGCCCGCATGGCCCCGCTGCTGAGGGGTAGGGAAGACATGACTATTTTGAATACACTTCACAGGTTGATCCTGATATTCCCCACCCCCTCCTGGCTGAGGCCACTTGTTTGGGCCCCTGCGCTTGGAATTGCCACGTACCCTTAACGAAGTGGTTCTCCTTACAGGACTGCACTCAGTGCTCAGAACACAGCAAAAAGATGAGGAAATTGAGACTAGAAGTTGCCCAATTTGCCCAAATTCCACAGTGGGACAGTGGTGGCCCCGATCAGTCCCTTTCTACTGCCCGTAAAATCTCCCACAATCTCAGACTCCATGAATCGTGCGCCCTGAAAGCTGATCTGATGCCAACAGTTCCAAGACCTTTGTTTTACAGATTAAGAAACAGAGGCCCAGCAAGTTAAAGGTCTTGCCCATGGTCAAGTCCAATAGGACAAGTAAACTTCAGGGCTGGAGCCCAGGGTTCCTAATTCCTGGGGACTTGATCTTCAACACAGTTTCAGTGAAGTGAATCAGTGCAACCTGGCTGACTTCAAATTTTTGGCTCCTCCATTTGGCTGCTCCATGTTCTGAAATCAAGTACAGAAGAAGGTGGTTTCTCACAGATTCTGATCCACAGCCTGGAGCAGCATTGTTCCTCAATTCTGTTATCAAGGCTATGGAACATCTAACTAAATCTTTAGGTTGAAAATTAGCCTATCCAAATAGGATGGTAAAGATATGGAATATTCTTCTCTGCCAGATTTTGTTATTGCCTTTGATGTAATATTTTAATAGAACGTATTTCATGCAGTATCTGAGGAATTTTGTTAAGAATGAAATGTCTTTAAAATCTGACAAGTATTTATGGATAAGCCTAATCTCGCTAGCTTCTCGAATTTTATCTGATAGAAGTGCAGCCTCTCAACAGAGAGGTTTTCGGGCTGGAAATGGTAACTAAAAGACAACGAGACAAGTCAGGGGTTGTCATCTGTTGAGTGCAATAGGGAACTAAGCATTCACCTATACAAACTCATTTAGCCACTACAAACTGTGGGTGAGATGAGCCTTAGAAGCCCAGTTATGTATAAAAAAATGAGATCCAGAGAGGTTTTCCATCTTCCAGCATCTGTACCCACACACTCCCTTCCCAACTACCACCTTGGGTGATATCAAAAACAACTCACTTTTTTTTTGTATATTTTATTGATTATGTTGTTACAGTAGTCCCAATTTCTTATCCTTTTGCTCCCCTCTTCCCAGTACCCCCTTTCCCTTCAGCAATCCCACCCCCTTAGTTCATGTCCATGGATTGTGCATATAAGTTCTTTGGCTTTACACTTTCCTGTATTGTTCTTAACTCCCTCCTGTC
Source organism: Furipterus horrens (assembly GCF_987537825.1). Taxonomy (NCBI): domain Eukaryota; kingdom Metazoa; phylum Chordata; class Mammalia; order Chiroptera; family Furipteridae; genus Furipterus; species Furipterus horrens. Next base: position 210,343,199 of record NW_028327172.1, on the reverse strand, counting down.
TATTTTGTACCAACCAATTACGCTTGTTAGTCCCTACATCATTTCCCCATTTCTCCCCCTCCCCCTCCCAGCTGATAACCCTCCAAATGATCCCCATACCTATGATTCTGTTCCTATTCTGGTTGTTTGCTTAGTTGGATTTTGTTTTTATTTTTTAGATTCAGTTGTTGTTAGATGTGAGTTTGTTGTCATTTTAATGTTCATAGTGTTGATCTTCTTTTTCTTAAATAAGTCCCTTTAACATTTCATATAACAATGGCTTTGTGGTGATGAATGTCTTTTGCTCTATCTTCTCTGGGAAGAACTTTATCTGCCTTTTTGTTCTAAATAATAGCTTTGCTGGATAGAATAGTCTTGGTTGTAGGTCCTTGCTTTTCATGACATTGAATACTTCTTGCCAGTCCCTTCTTGCCTGCAAAGTTTCTTTTGAGAAATCAGCTGATCGTCTTATAGTCAACTCTTTGTAGGTAGCTCTCTGCTTTTCTCTTGCTGCTTTTAAGATTCTCTCTTTATCTTGAAACTTTGGCATTTTAATGATGATGTGTCTTGGTGTGGTTCTCTTTGGGTCTAGGTTGTTTGGGACTCTCTGTGCTCCCTGGACTCCTGGACTTTACGTCTATTTCCTTCACCAAATTTGGGAAGTTTTTCTTCATTATTTTTTCACATAAGTTTTCAATTTTTTGCTCTCCCTCTTCTCCTTCTGGCACCACTATGATTTGGATGTTGGCACATTTAAAGTTGTCCCAGAGGTTCCTAAGCCTCTCCTAATTTTTTTCAATTCTCGTTTTCTCATTCTGTACTGGTTGACTCTTTTTTTCTTCCTTATGTTTCAAATCTTTGATTTGAACACTGGTTTACTTCTATTCACTACTGATTTTGTGTGGATTTTCCTTCATTTTATTTAGCATAGCCTTCACTTCTTCCCTTATACATTTGCCATTATTAAGTATATCTGTCAAGTCTGTGAGCAGCTTTATCACCAGTGTTTTGAACTCTACATCTGTTAGGTTGACTATCTCCTCATTGGTTAGTTCTCCCACTGGAACCTTAATCTGTTCCTTCTTTTGGACCATACTTCTCTGTCTCCTCATCTTGACAGGCTCCTGTGTTTGTTTGCCTCTGTTTCTTAGGTAGAGCTGTCACACCTGTTACATTGTAAGGGGCGGAGCCTTAGGTATTTGTCAGTACAGGGCGACCTGTTTCACCACATTGTGGCACTTTATGTTGGGGAGGGGTCTGAGAGGGAACAATGATACCTGCTCAGCATGTGCCCCTTTTCCAGGCACTTTTCCCACTTCCGTATGGGACTGGCACCTCTCTAGCTGTTGCCCTGGCCGTTGTTCTCAGAGTGCGCAGGTCTGCGGATGTTCTAGGACTATGGGGGCCCTTTAAACAAGCAGACTGTGCTGAGAGACCAGCAGTTTCTTCGTCCATCCCCAACCCCCACTGGTTTGCACAGTCAGAAGCAATGAGGCTTTATTCTCCCCGGCACTGGAGCCATGAGCTGTGTGGTCTGGTGTGGTGCTGGAAGCGCTCCCCAGGTGTCCCTCCTAACTTTTTAAAATGTTTGACTGTGCTTTCCACCAGCCTGCCGCTTCCACCGCTGCTGCCGCCACCACACCGCGTCCTCTCTGTCCCAGCTCCATCCCTCCTACCTGTCTGGATGAGTATTTATTCTTTATATATTTGTTTTTTGGACTTCCATGCAGCTCGGTTTTCTGGAACTTTGGTTGTCTCTATTTTGAGGTAGTTGTATCCCCTCTTAGTTGTGGAGGGAGATGCAACATGTCTGTCTATGCCTCCATCCTGGCCAGAAGTCCCGAAAACCACTCACTTTGTGGACCAGATCCTACTTCTCTAGCCTATTCAAGAACATTTTCCCAAAAAATTCCCCTCTATTCTCTATAATGCTTTTTCTTTTCTTTTCTTTTTGCTAGATTATTCTTATCATGACACAAACATACAGTCAATTTTCCCATTTAACAAAACACTGACATATAAAAATAAAAAAAACTTTTCTGGACTCTTGCATCAGTAACCTCACTTCTTAACTTCCCTTTGCAACTAAGTTCCGTGGAAGAGCTAATGGAACTTACTAATTCCTATTTCTCTCCTCCCATTCTCTCTTGAACTCACCCCATCCGCCTTTTGGTGCATCTCCCCACAAGGGAGCTCTTGTGAAGGTCATAACTAACCCCGTGTTGCTAAAGTCGTGGGTCCTTCACCTTCCTTGGCATTTGACACAGTTGATCACTGCATGCTCAGTAATACACTTCCTTCACCTGTCTTTCAAGATACTGCATCTTATTGCCTCTTCCTTCTCTGCCTCCTTTGCTGCTTCCTGTTTTTCCCCAGGCCTCTTCATGTTGGGAACACAGGTCTCAGCCCTTGGATTCCAACTGCTCCCTTGTTTTTCCCTAATCTCATGGTTTGGAAACCATCCATATACTGATGGTGCCTACAATTAGATCTGCTTTCCAGACCTCTTTCCTGAACTTTAGGCTCAACTATGCAACTATCTCTTAAAATCTCCCCTTGGCTACTTAAGAGCTATTTCAAAATCTGATGTATTCCAAAGGGAGTAATCCCCATCCATGTCCCTCAAAACTTAATTCTCAGGCTTCACCTCTCTCGGTTGTTGGCAACTTTCTCCTTCCAGTGGCTTTTGCTTTATATACCACACCCCATATCGGGCAGTCCAATCAGTTATAGTTTCAAAATATATACAGAATTTGCACATATATTGTTATTTTACCTATTGTCCCTGTGATCCAAGATACTTTCACCCTTTAGTGGATTCTGGCAACAAACTCCTACCTGGTCCCACTTTGGCTCTTACTGCTTTATAATATATCTGCCACAAAGCAGCCAAAGATTTTCTCTTAAAACATAAATCAGAGCAGGAAACTCCTCTGCTCAAAACTCTGCAATAATTCCTCATCTCTTGTAAGTAAAAGCTGAAAGCCCTACTGTGGGTGTCCAGCCCCAGTGTCCTCTTAGACCTAATTTCCTACTTTTCCTTCACCTTTTTCCCTCCTATGGTCTCACTGAGTTCCATGCTGGTTCTTAGCACACAAGAACCTGCCTCAGGACCTTGGCACCCACTCTTGCCTCTGCCTGAAATCCTTTTTCTGAGTTAAGTCCCTCCCCTTTTCCAATTTCCCCCCAAATGTCTCCTTTCCATTGAGGTATACTCTGATAACTCTTTATAGAAGTACAACTCAAGTCTCCATCTCCCTTACCCAGTTACTCAATGCTTTATTTTTTAATGCATTATACTTTTCATGGCAGCATAATTTGTTTATTTTTATGCCTATTATTTATTATCAGCCCCTCTCCACACTGGAATGCAAGCTCTTCAAAGGCTGTGACTCTTGCCTGTTTAGTTCTCCAATGTACCCCAATTTCTGGAACAGGGCAGGGCACATAGTAGGTGTTCAGTAAGCCTTGGTTGAGTGGATAAATGAAGCCAATTTCCTATGCTATCAGTTGTACTCCCAGGAGTAAGTATTGAATCCTAGTCTACTCATTTCCAATGTACTTGTACTTTTCACTTTGTCATAGCGCTCACAGTTCCGCTTGCTAAGGTCCAGGCAGCATCAAAAGTGCATTCTGGCCTGGCTACTGTGGCTCAGTGGATTGAGCATCAGCCTGCGAGCCAAGTGTCACTGGTTCGATTCCCAGTCAGGGCACATGACTCGATTGCACGTCAGGTCCCCACTTGGGGCTGCGAGTGAGAGGCAACCACACAGTGACATTTCTCTCCCTCTCTTTCTCCTTTCCCCTCTTTATAAAAATAAAATAAATAAATAAACAAATAAAGAAATAACTTTAAAAAAGTGCATTCTGTATACTTCTCATTTGATCCTAAAAATAATTCTACAGGGTAGATGCTGACACTCTTGATATTTTCCTTGATGATATAGGATTAGGACATAGGTAAGGACATAGGGCTTCTATTTGATTTTTGAAATTCAATTTGTTGGTGGGTGATAAGATTTTCCCCCTTGGAATAGATAGGACATTCACATTATTCCATAGTCAAAACTATATAGAAAAATGAACATAGAAAAGCCTGTTTCCCAGTTATGTAACTTTGGGCACATTTAGTCACTCACAGCCAATTTCCTCACCTGCAAAGTGGGAATGAAATTTTCCCCTCCACAGAGTTGTTGCATGGATTAAAGGAAAGAACCCATGTAAAATGCTCAGCTTGGTGCCATGGCAGTGTATGTAGTCAATAAACAACAGCAATTTAAACCATTTTAACATCACTTTCACCACTGGGGCTTCCCTATAGTCTAGCAGGCTTTCTCCTGGACACAAAGTATCTAAATGTATCTGGTGGGATAAAGGGAAGACCTTATATACGGACGAGTAGAGGTGAACTTGAGCTTGTGTCAGGTCCTAGGAATTCAAGTGTGTTCTCCCAGGTTGTCCTGCATGAACAATGTGGCCAGAGGTAAGGAAGGAATATTAGACCCTTAGACCCACTCCTGCAAAGCCTCCAGTGCTGTGTGAAAATAAGGAGAACCGAGGCAAACACTGCAAGGATAAGAGATCTGCACATTGGGAAAGGGATTCAGGGGACTATCTGGCCCAGTCCTCTGTCTTTTAGGCGGGCCGGGTATTCATTACCTGTCTTTTACAGGCATCAGAGTCCACTGGGCTGAAAGGCTTGGCCTCGTAAAGGGAGAGCAGTGCCAAGGGGATAAGACCAGGTTTCTTGGGGTATCCGAAGCAGCAGATCCATTGCCACACGTGCAGATGCCGACAGGTGGGTGACAGGAGGGAGTGACGCTGGGGACTGTGGAGAAGTCGGATGGCCGTACAATGTTTCAGTCCATTGTTGCTGTGCTCCCTGTGGTGCGCAAGTTTTTAAAGAGAATTGAGCGTTTTTTAGAGATTTCGAAATGGAAAGAAACAGATTTGACTGTAGTATTTATCTAAGAGGGAGGTCTCGGCAGCCGTCCGTCTCGAGAGACGATGGTGTAGCTTCTCAAGAGTCTATCTGCACCGCCGAGAATGGCTGTGCAGTCCGACTCGGGAGTGACACGGTATCTGTCTCCTCCCGTGTTGAATCGACATCTTGCGATGACGCTGGAGTGTCCTCTCCAGTGAAGCTGAAGCTACAGAGCCTGGGCAGGGTGATATGGAGGGTCTGCTGTTGCCCATGCAGCAGACCCCCCCTCTCTTCGCAGCTGAAGGGTCCAAGGGAAAGACGGAGTCAATACAGCTTGGCTTCAGGTGCGCCGCAGGAGTTGCCGGTGTTGACTACAACGTCAAACCGCCTTAGGGACTCCGGCTCCAGATTTTCTGTCAGGGTTTACTCCCTTAGCTTTTCCCCTGAAGAGGTATGCCGCAAGGCAGCGGAGGTTTTTTGGAGTCAGAGTTTTCCTTCTCTGATGTGCCCTGACTGGAAGATCGAACCAGCGATACTTAGCTCGCAGGCCGACGCTCAATCCACTGAGCCAAACCAGCCAGGGTCTAAGAGGGAGGTAGTGTTTATCTAAGAGGGATTTTGAATAATAACAACAATAGCACTTGAAAATAATATACTGTTATATACCAACTATACTTAAATAAAAAATTAAAATTAAAAAAAGGCCAGTGTCTCCTTTTGCTCCGTTGACTTAGGCAAAGGGTTGGCACTGGAAAGCACACAGCACATACTTCATTCATATCTATCCCAGAGCTGAAAGGACATTGAAGATGCTCCAGGATTATGAATTCCTTTAATCACAGCAGTTACTCAGGAGGCCCCAGGAAAAGTGATGAAAGGAGGTGATACACTACGGGGTTCAGCGAGTAGGTGTTTCAACCCTGCCCTGAAGGCCTGGTGGACAGAGAGGGTTGATGTCCTCACAGCGGTCTTCAGGCCCAAACGTTGTTGACAGGAGTTTGATCGCTCAGTGTTTTCCTCCAGATTTCTTAAGTAGGGAAGCTCTAATAATCCAACAATCATCTCTGGAATAGTGGGCCGCAAATGGGTTGTCTGGTTCATCTTTAAATGTCAGAGCACTGTGATTCTTACTGAACAATAATACAGTGATTGCCTCCAGGGTAAAAAGTGCTGATGGGCGGGTCTATCAGTCAGACTTAGGGAATGCCCGCTGTGAAGCAGTTACCAAACGAGGCCAGTGATATCTACCCAAAATAAGAAGAGGAAACCTCGACTCCATTACCCAGATGGAGCTGCCAGATTGATTCCTCCAACTTCAAACAATCAGGATCAGTCGAGAGAAAATCACCTGCTAGTAAAACTTTCATTACAGCTGTTTTAAGAACACGCTGTTATTATAAAATTTTCTTACTCAAAAGAAGCAACAGGATGGAGAAATGATTTTTTTCTAGTATCGATCTGACAACTGTAATTAAAAATAAAAAAATTATTGTTGAAAAGGAAATAAATAAACAAAAATAAAAACAAAAAACAAAGAAAATGCTTTTTTTTCCTGTGAGAGAAAACTTACCTACCGTGTCCCTCCCGCTAGTATAAGCTGCGAAAGGGAGGACCCCTAACTGCCCTGTCTCCACATTCCCGAGGCTCGGATCAGTGCTGAAATGTCCAATTGGCTGAATGAAACGGTGTTTGTCACCATACATGGGTTGTCTCTGCGGATTTTGTTCTTGCTCCACAGCAACATTTAAGCACAACTCAGCCCTTCTTTCCATTCCTGAGGAACCACTGTATTAGCATCCAGTGTCGATGGTACTGAGAGGTTGTGAGGGAAAATCACAGAGCATGCAGCATTTCCAGCTCCAAGATCCCATCCAACGGCCTCCATCCTGATTCATTGGGTGTGACCTGGTGGCTGCCTTACTAGGTCCTCTTTCTTCATGGAGAAGTGGGTGAATCACATGTGCCCAAGTCTGGGACCAAGCCCTTCAGGAAACAGGTGGAAGAAAACATTCTTGATCCCCTCCTGAGGTCTGGCCTCTAGGACACCTGGGTCAGGGAGTCATTTCCCGATTTGTCAACAGTCACCAGCAAGCATGAACATGCAGAGGACAGTCAAAATGGATGAGCTTCCTCAGGGAAATGGTCCCTGACAGATTTTCTGCCTTGGGCACTGCAGGCTTATTCATCCAGATCATCTGCAAGAAAAAGGGAGTGACAAGACCTCCTTGGAATATTTTTGTAATATTTAGTATTAAATTATATGAATGTATTTTGTTGAATAATTATATTAATGAAAAAATAATAAAGAAATTCAAATATGTGTAAATAGATAAGCCTCCCTCCCCAGTCTTCCTCCTCAGCTACGATTGCTGTTATTAATTTCCTGTGTATCCTTCCAGAGATGTATTATGTATATACAAACATGTTTATGTAGCCATATGTCCATATTTTTCTTATATAAACGAGACCATCTTGTACACACACTGTTCCACAGTTGCTTTCTCCTTTTGCATCCCTTTTCATGATGCACACCTTGCACGGATGACTATGATTTATATCGTCTCTTCCCAATGAATATTCTTTCAGGTTGTTTCCAGATTTTGCTATAACAACAATCATTCATTACTTTGATGCAATGACTAATCTTGGGTAAGCGTTGTTTCCCACACATCTGATGCTATTACAAAGCAAATATCTAGAAATGGCTTTGTTGGGTTGAAAGGTTTGTTCATTTACCAGTTTGATTAGATATTGCCAAAATGTTATGGCAACGGCACAGCCAGCAACAGAGTGTAAGAATGTCTATTTCAGAACACCTTCTTTGGTATCCACTCTCAAGTAATTAGAGTCTCATTTGGGGACTGTTTAAAGACATGCCAGTTGCCCACGGCCTGGTTTTTGAGTGTGGGGGAAAGATCACCAATCTAAAAATCAGAGCAACCATGTCCTAGCCCTGGCTCTCTAACCCCCTAAAGTATGTTGGATGAGTTGCTTCCCCGCTGTGGGACCCCAGTTTCTCATCAGGTAATAAGACCTTTGAACTAGAGACAGGCTGACTCCATGCCCCCAAATCTGTGATATGGCGATGGTCACTCGCCACAGCATATAAAAGCAACTCAACGTATCAGCTCCGATGAAGTTCCATTCAGAGCCAAGGCAGGTACCTTGTGAGATCCAAAGGATGAAGCGTGAAGCTTGCCTTGGAAAAACAACAGCTAGCAAACAGCAAGGAGGCCGTGAACCGCAGTGACAGCATAGAGTCACGGGTCACGTTGGGTGGCATTGTCTACAGGGGCTGAGATTGCTCAGAGGAGGGAGGCCTGCCACTGCGCACCTCGTGTTATCAGAGATTAACAGAAAAGTGCCCTTCCCCTAAGATTTTAAAGAGAAGTGGGAACTGACCAGGCGGTGGTGCTGGAAAGGGAGCCGGGGCGTATGGTGTTGTGGGAGCCCCACCGCCAGGACAGAATGGCACCGTGGGCCACGGGGAAGCCCCGCCCCAAACGCAGCTGCGCCTGACTGCACGTTGGCACGGTTGCTGAGAAACAAAAGTGAGCCCCTTATCCCCCGCAACCACCATCGCTTTCCTGTCTCAGGTAAGGACAGCTCTGTCCTTTCAGTTTGGGCACACGCCTTTGACTCCTCTTGTTCATGACCCACATCCAGTTCATCACCCAATCCTGCCAACTGTAGCTTCAATGGAGATCCAAAATCCAGGGCCTTCTCCCCACCGTCCCCGCTCTCACTCCGGTCCTTTGTTACTATTATCTGTCAATTACATTCTCCTAAATGCCTCTTACCTGGGACTCGGCTTCCACCCGAGACCTCCTGCATGCTATTCTCAGCATAGGGGCAGAGCAATCAGGTCACCCCTCCAATGGCCTCCCAGGGCACTCAGAGTGAAAGCTGGTCTTTATAATCACTTACAAGATCCTACAGAACATGACCTGTTCCCTCTTCAGACCTCACAGCTTGTCATTCTTCCTCCTTCACTCCCTCCCTCTCTTCTCACCAGCCTGCTAGCTTCTCAGCTGCTCCAGGTATATACTTCAGGCTCAGCACCATTACACTGGCCATTTCATCTTTCTAGAAAATTCTATCCCAAGAGAGCAGGAAGCTCACACCCTCACAATGTTCTCAATGGATCCTACCCTGTAAACCCTATTATAAATGCAACGTGCTCTCAATCCCTCTTATCACGTTCTACCTTTTCTCTTAGTGCTTACTTTACTATGTAGTTATATTATTATATTCTCATATTTATTATTTATTGTCTGTCTTTTCCTACCCCACTAGAATGTCAGCCCCATGAGGGCAGGGATTTATGCCTGATCATTGTGCCTTAATATGGTGTCCACCCTATAGACGGACTCAAGACCTGTTGGTTGAATGCATGAATGAATAAATAAATGGTGGGGTTTCCCAATGAGCTGCTATGAGGATAAAATGGGCCGGAAAGTTATCATCAAGATGGGCATTTTCCCTCATTCTACTTTGTCCTCAGCTAAGGAAACTAGAATGTTCTATTTGACTCACAGCAGAGAGGTTATACCAAGAACTTTGCTCCCCATCTCCATCACTTACCGTTTGTGTAAATCACTCTCCCTAGACCTAAATTTCTTCCTTTGAAAATTAGGGCCAATGATACAATGATTCCTCCCAGGAGATAAGATTAAATGTGAAAATAATGTGACATGCATTTTAGTAGGATGTCTGCCATTTTGTAAGTACTCAAGACATCTTAATTAACGAGTGATATTATTTAACAGAGACATTAAGGGGGAGTCTTAAGGGGGAGTCTCAAGATTGGGTGAAGCTCCTGGCTCTAAGGAGTCCAGCGTTGGGATTGGTGGGGGTGGCCTGGAAGTCACCGGCAGGCCCAGACGCCTTCCTCCCACTGTGTCCACACCAAACCAGCAGTCTCCCCCAGGTTTCCATTTTGTATTCTGGGCTTTGCCTCCCCATGACAATCTTTGCCAGTGAAGCAGAAAAAGTCAGTTTGGGTCTGAGGGAAAATAAGGAAATAAAAAGCTGGGCTTTTTACAAGGCCAACCTTGTAAAAAGGGCCCTCTTGCCAGTGGCTCCCACCCCGTCCCTCGCTTAGGAATTAAGATAGCTGCCTTTTAAGGGGAGGGGCCCTCCAAAGGAATGAGGCGAGATGACCACAAAGGTGGGGTCAAGAGTCAGTGAAGGCTGGTGACGGATGCAGGTAGAGGAGATGGGGCGGGAAGATCGCCCTCCTGCATCCCGCTGGCTCGCGGTGGCTCCCTGGAACAGGTGGGAGCCAGGTACCTGGTGAGGGCGGCCGCTGTGCTGATTGGCTGGAGCAAATGAGGAGACATCAAGGTGTTGGGGCCAGGCCTGGGGCCTGGAGGGGCAGGACTGGCTGGCCTTCCCTTCTCCCGGTGCTTTAGGCAAGAGTGTGAACCAGCAAGCCCCAGCCGGCTGATGCCAAGTGGGTGGCTAAGTCAGCCCCGGGCAGGAGAGAGAACGTGAATTTAGAAAGAATGATAAAGGTTTCCTGACTGAGGAATGATAAAGATTTTCCCACCCTCGCAACCCTTGCCCCGTCTCACAACAGCATTAAGAAGTAGGCGCTGTTTGTGTTCCCATCTTATAGATAAGAAACCAAGGACAGGAGAGGTCAGGAACTGCCCACTCGCTGCAGCCAGGAACAGCAAAACCGGACTTCCAGTCCACACCATTGGGCCTCTAAAGGGACTAAACCACTATACTACATGTATTTTTAAAGGACTGTTCGTTTCTGTTAATAAAGACATCTGACTTAATTACACTAATAAAAATTAGTGTCACTCTACGTTTCTAAAAAGCTAGAAAGAAATAAACCAAACCTCTCTTGAACCACCAAAATAAGTATTATCTGGACACCAAAGCTCCTGTGTTCTCCAGACAGATGAGTACACGCCTCTGGCCATCACTAAAAGCTTAGGTACTCTTATTTTGTTTGCCTGGTTCGTGGTCCACGTACCCCTTTTGAATTCACTGAAGAAAGCAGGAGTGTGTGTAACCTATTGTCAAATAGATTCAGATTTCAGAGATTCGATCTTGTGTAATAATAGGAAAATTATATATTGGTCTCTGCCCTCGGTTCCCGGCACCGAGCTCCTAAGAGTTTTGTGGATTTCTAAGTGAAAAAAGCACTAAGAGTATTTTTTGTCCTACTGTTTGGACCCTAGTTCCTGACACAGGGCTCCTCAATCCCTTGGAATTTCCTGGGTGACAGGACTGTGTTTTCTTCTAATAAGGTGGCTCCAGGTGGGTTCCTGGTTGGGAGTTGGTCACCAGAAAGACAAAGACATGAGCAGAAACTTGGAATTTTGAGCCTCCTTCCCATTCTCCACAGAGGGGCTGGAAATGGAGTTCATGGTCAGTCATGCCTATGTGTGGAAGCCTCCTTTAAAATCCCATAAATATGGGGTTTGGAGAACTTCCAGGTGGACGATCACATCCACACAGGGAGGGTGACGCATCCCAACTTCATGGAGACTGAACTTTCTACACTAGGGACTTCCCCAGGCCTCGCCTTATGTATCCCTTTAATTAGCTATTCATCTATGTCCTTCATTATATCCTTTAATAAACTGGCAAATGTAAGTAAGTGTTTCCGTGAGTTCTGTGAGATATGCTAGCAAATCAATAGAACCTGCGGAAGGGGTTGTGGGAACCTCAGATTTGTAGACAAATCAACGGAAGTGTGGGTACTCGGGGGGACCTACTACTTGCCATTGGCATCTGAAGTCAGGGGCAGTCTCATGGGACTGAACCCTTAACTTGCTGGATTGATGCACCTCCCCTGAGTTACACTGCAGGACACCTGGCTGGTGTCACCAAACTGCCTGGGGCGGGGCACACGCGCAGGTCTGGTGTCCGCAGAGTGGAGCGTGGGAGCAGGGGGAAAGGAGAGCAGACACACAGGAGGAAGGGCAGGGCTTATTGCTCCTTGTCCCGCGTGATAGACGATCGTCATTTAAGAAGGCTGTGGGACTTCAGGGAAAGAACACGCACAAGCTTTGGATTCCGACAAACTTCCCTGCAAAACAAGAACACATGAGGAACCTCACTAATGCTGTCTGTGTATAAGAGCTGTCAAACTGGGGGTGACTCATCTCTCTTCCCTGGGCCTCACTCTGCTTCCATTAACTCCAGCAAGACAGAAGTTTCAGGATGCCCGAAGACTGAGGCTGTTAGAGACCTTTTGCCCCCCATCCGGGGCAACGTTAAGCAACATTCACCTATTGTCCACACCAATTCCAGCTGCCTCTCCGCCCAGGCCTGGCATTTTATAATGTAGATTTCATTATTATTCAGGGACGGGGAGACCCACAGACAGGGAGATGGCTGCCATTGGAAAAATGTTTGTTACTACTCACATTGCCCCAAAGGAGGGGGCACACCACACTCTAACGGGCCACACGAGGAAGCAAGGGGGATGGTCAGGAGGCGGAGAGAAGAGCAAGAGCCTGTACTGTGGTTTCTGCAGGAGGCAACAGGGGGAGGCAGGCTCAGAGGCTTAGGACTGGCTAGTTTGAATAACATCAGCAGGTTCTGAGGTGTAGGAACCTGGCCCTGCGGGGACGAGGGTGTGGGAAGAGTAGCCTGGAGTGTAAGAGTCCCATGATAGCCCAATGAAGGAGGTGTGTGTGTGCGGGGCTTTGCCCTGGCTGGTTTGCATGTGAAAGGAGCGTTTCCAGGTAGGTCTTCTATTATCTCTAGACATTGGCTATAGCCCTGGGAGTGGCAGACTCTCATGGGTCAGCAAGGCCCCAAGATGTCAAAGTATCAGAAAATATAGAGGGTGGAGGGATCAAGAGAAAGAAAGAAAGAAAGAAAGAAAGAAAGAAAGAAAGAAAGAAAGAAAGAAAGAAAGAAAGAAAGAAAGAGAGAGAGAGAGAGAAAGGAAGGAAGGAAGGAAGGAAGGAAGGAAGGAAGGAAGAAAGAAAGAAAGAAAGAAAGAAAGAAAGAAAGAAAGAAATACACGTATAGAAAATAAAATGCACAAGGAGTATCATGGGGCGTTGGCCTTGGCTCTGTGATGGGCTCAGGGTGGTGGGACTGCAATGCACAGCCAAGCTCTGTGGCCTCGAGCAGGTGACCCTTCGAAGGTGCGAGATGTCCTGAGCCCTGCGTGCCCGCCTTGGATGAGGGCCCCCACTGTCTTACTTCCTTTTCAGCTCCCAGCCAGCCCTGTCTCTGGAACAGGAAGAACGTCTGTAGGTGGTGCGTCTTATCTTCTCCTTCCTTCATTTTAGTGTTTATTTGTTTTCCAGAAAAAAGGCACACCAAGCACTGAGGTCGACGCACCTGCTTCAAGATTCGTTCATTTTATTTTCTTCCTGAAAAGAGGAGCTGTTACGGGTGCCATTGGCAGTCCTGCTCTGGGAACACTTTCCACCGCCACAGCCCTCCCCCCATTATACACTGGGCTTGGAGCCCACCCAGCTTGGAAAGGCAGACAAGGCCTTGCTCACACACGTGTCTCTCTGACCAGAGGGGCTTTGTCATAGGCCTCTGTCTAGAGTCTGGGGAAACTTGAAGAGGCCTGAGCGAAGTGAGGATGGGATCCCTGCTCCTGGCTTCGGACATGCAGGCCTTCTCCCTCCCCAGGAGGTCCCAGGGGTGAGGCAGAGTCTGGCCAGCAGTTCCACACCTGGGACAAGTGGCAGAAAAGCATTCCAACCTCGTTTGGTGAAAGGACACTATTCATTAATTGTGGTATGTCACTCATTCAACATTGCTTTCTTCATTTCTATATTGAAAATACCAGCAATATTTACTGGTTGCTTTACCATTGCTAGAAAGAGTATAAAGAGTTATTATTTCATTTGGGGGAGAATGTAAATTCTACCTGTATAGTTGTGACATCATGAGCTGATTTCTGCAGACCATCTTGGGGGAGAAAAGCCAGCCAGAGCCCCAGTGGGAGCACATTGTCCACTCCCCAAGCTCCTCGGATGCCTAGAACTGGTGTGTAGAAGCAGAGAGAGTTACCAGTCCCCGAAGCCGGCAAGTTCACTAAGGACACCATGGACCCTTGGGGAGGCTGCCCTGGCCCAGGTGCAAGAACAGACAAACCCGTCTCTAAATGACAGGGCAGAGCCAACAGGAAGCGGGGAGGGTGTCTGACCGGGAGTAACAGGAGGCCAGGCACAAAGTCAATGACCTGCTCTGTTCCCTCGAGAGCCCTCTCAGAGAAGGGAAGGTAAGAGATTGGCTGAGGCCACAATGAACCGCTCTGTGAAGTGCCAGGAAAGACGATGGGCTAAGACGGAAAAAAACTGATGGTTAGGTTCAGCACCTGCTTCCTCTTTGAAATAGGGCAACCTCATTGGCCTAGAACTGTGATACGTGCCAGTCTGCCAATGCTGAGAGGCTAGGAGGGAGAACTAAATTGCTTTGCAAAAAGAAAAGGGAGGGCTTTAGAAAATATGAGGTGGGCATATGGGGGAGGGGTTGAAGCCATGGAACAAAGAAGTGAGCCATCCTGTGGTCCAAGCACAGGCATTGGTCATACATTTTGCTGTGTGGGGTACAAAGCTACGACGCTCCATGATGTCTTCAGTAAAACATAGACCCTCGCTAACGGGACGTTGCAAGTTTGCTTTTTCAGAGATAAGACGAAGTATGGAGCCTTACTCCGAGGTGGGCACAGGGGTGAGAACACAGACTGCCCCACAACCTGCTCATTTCTCCTTCTTTGGCCAAAGCAAGTCCAGTGGCCACATCCAAGCTCAAGGTTTGTTACTTCTCTGTTTCTTAAGAAGAAGAGTCGTTCACATCTGTCTCACCCACGAGGACTGGAAGTGCCTCCACAGTCAGGTGGGCCTTACCCACCATCTTGGTGCCTCTGGTGCCTTGCACAGCACTTGGCACAGAGCAGGTACTCAGTTGGACTGAATCCCATAATCTTTTACCTTGTCATGATCTCTCTCCTCTTTCACTCATGCGACCAATATTTATTGAGGATCTATTATGTGCTGGGGCTATAGTGATAGACACAGTGGAGACCATCTTTTCTGTGTTATTATTTATGTATCCAACTCCCTGGTGAAAACTCCCCCTGAATACCCCACCACAGACTC
Organism: Furipterus horrens; assembly: GCF_987537825.1. NCBI lineage: Eukaryota > Metazoa > Chordata > Mammalia > Chiroptera > Furipteridae > Furipterus > Furipterus horrens. Next base: position 210,328,196 of record NW_028327172.1, on the reverse strand, counting down.
ACCAGTTCCCAAAACCGCCTTTCTCTAGCATCCTCTCCCCACGCCCCATCCTGATCCCTCACTCAGCAGGACTGCTAATGTTCCTGAATGAGAGATGTCAAGGTGAGAGAGCATTATACACGTGGTGTTATGAAACTCAGCATCACGGTTGATGGCTGGCCCTGCATTTGCTGACGGCCCCAGGCACTTACGCCTCCTTTGCTTGTTCTGCCAAAAAGACTTTAGGCGGGACGTTGGGGAAAGAGGCAGATGGGTAGAAGGCCAGGTGAGATGTGCTGGACTCCAGAATTCAAGTCAGCACCAGCGTGGATGTGAGTTACAACATGGAGTGAGCCTGGGGCCGCCAGAAGAAAGAGGCTCTGTTTTCTGCTGAGATTTGGTTTTATAAGAAACATGAGACATTTCTACCACTGAGTGGCTCTCGGGATGCAGACATACCCTCCTGCAACTCCTCGTATCTACCTGAGAAGGTTTCTGTCTCTTGCTAGCCAAGGGAATTATATCTTAATAAGACACACACACACACACACACACACACACACACATGCTGGCTCCTCCACTTTGTATCCAGAAAGTCCTCAGAGAGAAAATATGGAGTGCCAAGCTAGATAGACAGTCTGTGTTGTCTTTATATGCCTTTTACCGTGTTCTTAAACATCCCCTCAGCCTGTGACTATGGGAGAGCCCTGAGCAGGAATGGAACGTTTAGCTTCTGGAACTTTCTTTATCAAAGAACACAAAAGGGACTGGTGTATTCTGTATCCTCTATGGCTCGGCTCATGTCTAAAGACCACAAATGTCACTTACCTCTCATCAAGTGAAGAAAATTGTGTGGCAGGGAGGGCTCGGAGACCCCCAGACCTGGGTTACTCACTTACAGGCTGTGCCTTTTATAGGCTCTGTGACCCTGGCAAGTTGCTCAGCTTCTCTGGGGAAATGAGGACAATAGCATCTATCAGACAGAATTGTTGGGGACATTTAAGAGAATGAGGCAAAGCCACTGGCACATAGTAGGTGATCGGTAATGGCTGTGCCTCTTTGCATATTGTATTAGAGAAAAGACTCATACTTTTAAAGAGTTCACATACAAATTTTTTGACTTCCCTTCACCACCAGTCTTGCACTCTGGACTTCAGACTCACTTGTGTTGAACACCTACTATGTGAGCACTGGGTGGGGCTCTAGGTGCTCGAGATTTATTGACTAAAGTGTTTCTTACCACAGCCCTTAAAGACGGTTTCATTATCCCCGTTGTCCAGATGAGCTTGCTGGGGCTCAGAAGAGCTCAGTAACTGACCTAGGGACCGTGGCTGGGAAGCAGCAGAGAAAAACCTGTAGCCCAGGTCCTGCTGACTCCACCATGTTGGAAACAAGCCTCCTCCCGGCTCTGCCAGCGGCCGGAGCCATGTGTGACTCAGGAGAACCATCAATTTTATAGGCTGGAAAGGACCTGAAGAAGGCTTCCCAATTGGTCTGGCCGGGCTGGGTCCCCGTGTTCACATCGTCTAGACCAGAGCAGGGTTATGGTTTAATGATGCCTGGAAGTGTTTTCCTATTTCAGGACTATATGGAACTGAGAGGTGTGAGTGGGCCAGGAGGACCATGGGAAGGGTCTGGGGTATTAGGTCCATTCTCTTGGGAATGGGGGTAAGGTTCACAGGTCAGGTCTCTCCTGCCATGACTGCCATCTTTGACATTTCTGAACATGTCAAGCATGACCAGGCTATTAAAATACAAACACCATAAAAAGGTGAAATATTTTTCTTTTTTGTTTGCTGTTACTTCCTTCACCTAGAATGATGCCTGGCACATAATAGAAGCTCATAGCTTATTAATTAATTTCAGGGCATGTGTACTAACTGCCCCTCCGTTTAGAACACCCTCGCCCAAGAGAGTCACCTGGCTTGCGTCCTCACTTCACTTAGATCTAGACTCCAAAGTTAGCTCCGTAGAGAGGCCTCCCAGAACCACCTCATCAAGAGCTGGTTATATTGCATCACTTCTCAGCTGCTCCTCCATCTTTACTTTCCCTCTTTGACATTCGCATGTTGGTGAGTTGATCCTTAGTTTTCCACTGGCGGTTCCGTGGGGGCAGAACAGCCATCTCTTGTGGACTGCTGCGTCCCCAGCCCCTAGAAGAGTCTGACAGCATCTGTGCTCAGTGAAGTGTGTGCTAAATGACCGAGCGAACGAACAAATACACGTATGCTCCATGGGAAAGGGTCAGCTCGGTGCCTGGACACAGAAAGTGAGAGAGAAAGGATGTGTGGATGATGGTGATGAGGAGAGGATGATGATGACATTCAGATGTGCTCTGAGGCTGTCACGCTCCAGATGGGCCACGGACAATGCTCAGTGTGGGTCCTGGTGGGGCAGTGAGTGTAAAATGCCGCCCTTCCCCTCCACTGGCCACTCCTCCCTGCCACCAACTCTGCAGAAGCGCTTTCACCAGCTCCGGCTCCTCACTCTTTGTTCCTTGTGGAATTGTGACAAGGCAGTGGGGACATTCGTCCTCTCTCCCCAGCTATGCATTAAACCATGTTCGTATTCTTCATCCTAACATGTAAATGACTAACTGCAGGGCCATCCCTGTGTCTCACCACAGGCCAACCATGCGGCCCCACCCCTCCTCTATTTTCTCCTATCTTTGCTTCTATACTCACTGTTATCTGCCTAACGTGCCTCCGTTCCACCCTGTTTCCTACCTAAAGTCCCCTCCTTCTTGAAGCTCAACCTGAGATTTTCCAGCAGTTTCTTCCTCCTCTCTTTGGTTTATCACACTGGGCCTTTATCACAGGGTGCTGTTCTTACATAGATTTCCCCTCCAGGCCAAAAATAAGCTCTTCAAGGTCAGGGGTCCCACATACAGTGTCTGGTACTGGGCAGCTCAGACTCGAGCCAGTAGCGGGCATTTATCCAGCCTGTGGACTTGGCTTGCAGACCTCCTAGGTTCAAATTCTGCCTCCCCTCCTACTAACTCTGGGTCCCAGATGGGTGTCTCACCCCAGACCCCAGGCATCCCACTTGAAATCAGTACAGGGGGCATCAAACACCAGAGACAAAGGGATGAAGGTATGAAGGGAGGAATTTGGAGTTTGTCACCTTATGGGATGACTTAGGACAGGTGGGGAACAAGAGTTGTTCCTTAGATATTCTTTGCACTGGAATATAGTGCCCTTCTTATGAGTCCATTAGAACTAGACAAAGAGAAACCAAACAACAATGAACATATTTTTGAAAAATGCACAGAGCTTTATTATTTTTGTTAATTCAGCAGAAAGTGCATTTCACTGAAAATCATCCCCCTGCCTCATTCAGCTCAAAGATGGCTCGTCACTTCTCAGGTACACATAGCTTTGCGGGCTGTGGAAACATTGCGGTGAATGACCTTCACAGATCACACCTAAGGAAATGAATATAAATCAAATTCAAAACACTAAAACAAAATTACAAACTCTGCTTAAATAACCCCCTGCATGCTCGTAGCACACATGTTCATCTTACAGGGAACTTGGGGAGCTTTACAGCATCCTGAAGGGCTGGGCCGTGACACCCGATGGACTCTGTTCTCTTCTGATCTCATTAGCATGAATCACTCTGCACCATGGTGAAGAAGAATTTGCAGAAAGAGCTCCAGGACTCCCCACAGTATTCCTGGGCTCTCTTCTTCTGTTCCATCATGTCTGAGCCCTCCAGACACTCGGGATCATTGGAGTCCATGGTCTTGGACTCTGCGGGGCCAGAGAGGGTGTTCTCTTTGACCTTGCTCGGCTCCAAGAGGGAGGCTTCATTGGCCATGCTCTGCTGACTGGGAGCTGGCTCCATTGACTCCTGGTTGGATTTCTTCCTAATGAGAGTAGAGTTCACCAGCTTGAGATTGGATTCTGGAAACTTCTTTCTGCAAACCCTGGTCTTCAGGACGCTCTTGGAGTCCCCACAGATGACCTTCTGTGAACGCAGGCTCCGGCCAATTTGTTTCCAATAGCTCTTTTTGTTCGATTCCAGGCACGAGGTTGGATTTCCAGTAAAGAAACAGGAAAACTTCTCATCCTGACGGGTGCAATCAACCTTCAGGACAATGCCCTGCTCCTTCTCAGTCACCACCCATCTGCAGTCGGCCTGGTCTTGGGTGACAAACTTGCCTTTGGTCAGGTACTTGGGTGGCTGGCTTCCCTGCTCAGTCTGGGGCTTGCCTGGAGAGGTGGCTTTGCTGCCACGACTTTTCTTTACTTCCTTTTTGCCCTCCACCAAGAACACCTGAGCAGCCAGAAGGAGGAAGGACAGCAGGATGAGGCTGGCGGTCCTCATGTCTTCAGTTTGGTGGGAACCTGTTTGACAAAAGGCAGGTGATTCAAAGCCAGGCAATAGTTAAGCAGTGCAGGGCTGCAGGCCGCCCCTCCCTTCACCCTGCCACATGCTGGCCCCCTTAGGAGTGGGAGCAAGAAGCCTTCTGATTCCTGGAATTACTAGACAAGCGGCCTGTCCATTCATAGTTCTGCTTGACTGGAGTCTTGGATATCAAAAACTTACTACTCTTCATTCTTTCCTTTCCCACTCTCTGAGCCTTAAGTCTCACGCCCTCATTCAGTCCCTCATTTTCTCCTGCATCTGCTCACCCACGCATGCCTTTATTCACTCATTCAGCAAGCATTTATGGGGCACCTACTACATGCCATGCACTAGACTAGGTGTTGAATTTATCACGGGAAATAAGAAAGTCTCACATCTTAAAAACTTAGAGGCAACTCTTTGGGGATTCTTTATAGTATTGACTAGGAGTCTGTCTCAACTGTGTCTCCAACTTGATCTTGGGCAAGTTGCCCTCCCCTTCGGGGTCTCAGTTCTTTTATCCAAAAATCAGGGTGTTAATGAGATAACTGCCCACTCCCCTCCAGCTCCCGTGTCCTGGATTTCTGTCTCACATTCTACTTCAGCGGTTCTCAGCCTGTGGGTCGCGATCCCTTTGGGGGTCAAACGACCCTTTCACAGGGGTCGCCTAAGACCGTTGGAAAACCCATATATAATTATGTATTGTTTTTGTGATTAATCACTGTGCTTTAATTAGGTTCAATTTGTAACAACGAAAATACATCATACATATCAGATAGTTACATTACAATTCATAACAGTAGCAAAATTACAGTTATGAAGTAGCAACAAAAATAATTTTATGGTTGGGGGTCGCCACCACATGAGGAGCTGTACTTAAGGGTCGCGGCATTAGGGAGGTTGAGAACCACTGGTCTTCATGGACTCAGATGGCCACGCTATGAGAAAGGACATAGTAAGTGACAGGAAAAGTGACATCTGACCCAAAGTTAAACGTGCACAAGATCTGTACCCTCTGAGACGGGTGGGTTTGTAATGAGGGCATTTGGGATGAGGTAAGAGCCCAGGGAAAGGCATGCAGGAGGGGACATCATCCAGTCTGACTGGATGAAGCGACCCAGGGTACGGAAGGGTGACTGTCCCCCTGTGCACTTAGGCTGCCGTGGCAAGTGCTGGGCATAAAGAATGCCCTTAATCAATGCATTTGAAGATAAATCCCTGAATAAATAGGAGAACCTCAAATGCTACACTAACCTACACGGATTTTATCAGGTGGGCAACAAAACCACGCTTGAAAGGACAGAGACACAGTATTTCTGTGCTTGACTAGTATTTGATTTCCTCCTTGTTATTCCACACGAGAGTCCTTCCTGGCAGGTAATAAATCTCTCCAGTGACAGCTATGACAGTGAAGGCTCAGGCCCGCAAATAAATCGTGCAAGATCCCATGAAGGGCAAGTGACAAAGCTGGGACAGGGAGCCAGAACTCATCTCCCTGGTCCTTTACACCACCTTTCTTGCCTTCACCTTACTCTGCCTTCTAACAATATTGGCACGAAATAAAAAAGCAATCATGAACAACTCAGAAGCTGGTTTGGCTGAATTCATGATGACAAGCCAGTTTGTATTATCAGTGCTCCATCCATTTTAAAAGAAAATATTGAATTTTGTTTAAAAAGAGGCTGGCCTAGGAAATGGCTCTGATCCATTTCCACCCTGGGTGTCTGAGCTGCCGTTAGGATCGAGACAGGGAAAGACAGGCATAGACATGAAGGTGGGACGGGAGGCCAGGTACACCTGATGAAGACCTACTCATTCCTTACGGCATTGGGGCTCAGCACCCCCACACCCCTAGTGGGATCCAGACCACAGGCACCTGTGGCCCTCGGGGAAGCTGGAAGTAGGGCAGACAATCACACTCTTCAGCGAGCCAGGCCCTTACCTTGTTCGGAGTGCAATTCCAGATGCCAGAGTGAGCTTGCCGGCTTGTGGCTGTCCCATCTGCGGTGCAAGGCAGGGAAGGCCCGTTTTATAGGAGCCCCGGGTTTTCACAAGGCACACACCTGTGTGGCTCTAGTCACACACTCCTCCCAGCCACGCCCCTTTGGAGGCAGCCAGTCGCTGCAGGGAAAGTTGTTGGTGAAATCCCATGGGTGGGGGTGGGGCCATCAGACCTGCTTCCTCCAAGTCCTTTTCCTCCCCCGCAGCAGCCAGCCTGGTTCAGCCTTGCAAAGACCCCCCTCGATGAGACAGAGCCCCCAGAAGCAGTATCTCTGGGGAAAGTTATAAACAATAGCAAAAACAATCATAGCTGCCAACCACCGTGCTGGGTCCCTTTTACCTAAAGCTCTCCCTGCGCTCTCCTCACATTCACTCGGTGACCTGGCAAACTGTGGCTCCTCCCACTTTACAGATGGAAAATGAAAGCAGGGGGATATTCAGGGTCCGTCCAGGGTCCCAGAGCTGGGTGGATGAGGAACCCAGGCTTTACACCTGGGGCTCCCTGCGTCCATGCTCTGGTCTTTTCCCACCTGCCACTCTCAATACGTGTTTGGTGCGTGAGGGAAGGAGCTGGGGAAGCCGTCTAGCTTCTGAGAGCCTGTGTCCACTGAGGCACCAGAAGTTACTGTGTGGGCGGAGGAATCTATCCGTGGCTCTGGACGGCTGGTGGGAGCGAGTTCCTGATCTGGGAATTCCTGCTGAACATACCCACCTGCGGGTCACACGTGGGAACCTCACTCTGGTCAACTTCCGATGGGCAATCTTGTACCAGAATGATGCAGGTGAAGTGCCCTGGACACAGCATTCACCTAATCCCTGTCCCACCTGTCCCACCTGTCACATAAGCTCTCAGAACCTCTACTTGTCCGCCTACAGATTGCTGGGTTTCATACTAAACGGTGGGGCTGAGCTATTAATGTAAAGTGAAGGAGGACAGACCTGGTTCATCATGGGGACGCGAGCTGTGTTCTTTAAAGACAGACACCTGTTGTTTTCCCGGTTAAACACAGAGAAAGAGACTCACGTTCACAGAAAAGATGTGGACCCCACTATATTTTGTCACTTCCCTTTTCATATTTGGGCGTAAGAAATTGTATTTCTTTTCTTAACTCCGCTATAAAGAAAACAATGGTGTGCAAATGATAATAAATGGCAGCCGACCTTGCCTCTGTGACAGGGGAAATGAGGAAGTGGTGGGGACTGTGGCATCTGCAGGTCAGCACTCGGTCCAACTGACTGAGGGCATGTGGGTGGCATGGCGGTCAGTATTTCAGACGTCATGATTTTTTCATATACTCGTGCATTTTTTGATAAAAATGGAGACTCCTCAAACTTTTTTCAAGTATATTTTATTGATTATATTGTTACAATTAAGTTCCAGTTTTTTCCCCTTTGCTCCCCTCCGCCCAGCACCCCCCCTCCCCTGCAATCCCCCCACCCAAGTCCATGCCCAGGGGTCGTACATACAAACTCTCCCACTTCACCCTTTCATATAATCTTCTTCTTCTTTTTTTAAATAGATAAATGATTAATTACTTATTTTAACAGTAAAAAATAACAATTCCTCCCTCTCAGACTTAAGACCCTTTAAAATCTTATGAAGGACAATGGGCGAAGGTCTCGGGCTCCTCCTCGAACTTTAAAAGAAACGCCCCAACATCCAAATGTGTGTATAGGGAACTAGGCTGGCATCTAACTGACATTCTCTAAAAATGCTGTCCTGGCCCACAATAAAGATGCCAGGAGTCTTAACTGTGGTTGGAGTCCACTTCAGAGGTGCACGTTTGAGAACTGCAGGGTCACAGAGCTGTGGATGTTGGCTGGTTTACTCAGAGGTTCGAAGGGTCTTTTCATAAATGCCATCAGAGGTGGCCAACTCTCCAGGCTCTAAGCCTCGTTTACCACTGGCTCCCAAATAGACCCACCCCCATTGTCCTGACCACCACCTTAGAGAGCCACGAGCTCCCCAAATAGGCACTCGTGGTGGTGCGTTAGAAAAGTACTGGGACGTGGGCAAGATAAAGCAGCTTTGTTCCGCAGGGAGACAGAGATCAAGGTGGCTTCTGAAATAACGAGAAGTTCATCTGGATCCTCAGGACACAGCCAGATTTTTTTCTGGAGGAAGGCTGTAGGTCAGAACACAAGGCAGACTTAAAGAAAACACGTGGCCTCTTTTCTGAGAAGTGTTTCTCTAAGCTTTGGCAGGGAACATGGGACTTCCCCCACCGGCTTCCCACGGGCCTTCAGCCTTCCTGTGATCCCATCCCAACTTCTGTCTTGATCTTTCTGTTTGAAGTCAGAGGGGCACAATATTAGCCCAGGCTATGTAGACCTTTCCCTGTTGGCTCAGCTCGTCATTCCAAACTCATTTACACACATACACACACAGACTCTAGTCTGGCTACACTGAGCTACTCACCCAGCACTTCCTGGGTGCACTTGCCCACTTCCTGCCTTTGCTTCTTCTGTTCCCCATACTTGGAATGCCCTTCCAGTCCTACTTGGCCTGGCACACACCAGCTCATCCATCGGGATCCAGCCCAAACACCATCTTCTCTCATCAGTGGCATTGGTGCCCTGGCCCACATCTCATCGAGCATCCCCTGTGGGGACACTCTTACGCTATAATGCCATACTTACAAAACTGTTGCACCGCTATTGATACAGCATTACTAAAGTCTATACTTTCTTTAGACCTCCTTACTTGTCATCTAATGTTCTTTTTAAAATCATTAATAGATTTTATTTTTAAGAGTCGTTTTTGGTTTCCAGCGCAACTGAGCAGAAAGTATGGTGATCCCATATATACCCTCCACCCTGTTGCCCCCTGACACTGCTGCGCACACGGTCTGCATCCCCCAGAGAGTGGGACAGTTGTGACAGCTGGTGAGTCTTCTTTGACACATCACAATGACCCAGAGTCCATGGTTTTTCTAGTACTTCACTCTTGGTGTTGTTGTTCCCACAAACGTGCAATGACATGTATCTGTAATGATAGCATCATAGAGAGTAATTTCACTGGCCTAAACATCCTCTGTGCTCCCCCTACCCATCCCTCCCTCTTCCTAAACCCTGGTAATCACGGACCTTCTCCCTATCTCCATAGTTTTGCTTCGTCCAGAATGTCACATGGTTGGAATCATATGGAATTTAACCCTTTCAGATGGGCTTCTTTCACTCAATATATGATTGTAAGGTTCCTCCATGTCTTAATGGTGTGACAGCTCATTATTTACAGCACTGAGTAATATTTCACTCTCTCAGCGTAACACCATTTATTTATCCAGTTACCTCCTGAAAGACATCTCGGCTGCTTTCAAGCTTTGGCAATTACGAATAAAGATGCTATAAAAACTCCTGTGCTGGCTTTGGTGCAGACATTAGTTTTCAGTTCCTAATGGGCTTTTCTGCCCAGGAGCCCATCCAACATACCACATGACACCTCACAGGCATAACTCCTTGGGCTCTCTTTGGCTGGGACAGTTGCTCAGACGTGTCTTGTTTTTGATGACCTGAAGTGTTTTCAGATGTCCTGCTCAGGTGTTTTGAGAGTGTCTCCCATTTGGAATATACCTGGCATTTTTCTCATGATTAGATTGGGGTCATGTCACCTTCGCAGAGGAACCCTGAACACAACTGGTAACCACCCACACACAGGTTAAGTCTGGTGGCTGAGTGCAGGTCTCATGCAGTCTGGTGACTGCAGGTGATTTCAAGTTCAAAAGCTGATTTTACTGTCCTGGGTATTACTACCATCCGGTTCATTGACCTAGCAGTCCGGCACCTGTGGATGTATTCACCAGAGATTGTATCGGTGGATACAATTTTGTTCTGAGGATACTCTTAACAACACATTTTGTCAGGTCAAACTTGCTCAGAAATCATCCTCTCCTTCAAAAATAACCTCATATACAGAGAACATGCTCAGTCACTGCATCAAAGCAATGTCAGTTTTTTGGATAGAATCATGTGCATTAAAGACCTGTTCATTGTCAGACAATGAGGGAATCGTCTAAACAAGCATCAGCTAAAACCTATTAAGCTGGCAAAAGCATTCAGAGACCTCATTAGATCCTGGTGGTCCCAAGTGGCCGCTGCTGTGAGGGACAGCCTCCCTTTCTGGGGTGGTCCAATCAACCTCAGAGGGGCTGGGGTCTACATCCAAGAGACCAATGGTGGCAGCATCCTGACTTGTCAACACTTTTGTTTTAAGAGGAAGATTTTAGCGTGCTGAGAAGCGGGGGTACCCAGGAGGGCCAGGGCACATTGGCCAGAGATTTACAACCACTCCTAAGTCCCGATGTTTCAGGAGATGCAAAAGCCAAATGTTCTTTCCTCTCTTCCTTTTTCATTGGGTCACCAGTCTTTAAGGATGTGATCCTTTGTGTCACACTAGGTGCAGGGACAAATCACGAGATTATCAAGGCAAGTAACAGCAAAGAGATTTGCCCTTAAAGCATCAGGAATATTTGGGAAGTCATGACTTTCCAAAAGAAGGGTTCCCTACGCCTGGTTACTGACCTGGAAGGTGGGCCTGCCTGAATTTGAAATCAAAGGGGTGTCTACATAGGATGTCAGTGCTCAGGGGACTGGCAGTCATGTCAGCCTCCAATGGACTGTGAAAGGGGACCCTCCCTTGCCAGAGATTGTTTGTCCGCCAGAGTAAGAGAAGGTGGGCACCCCTGGAGCTCGCTGCCCAGCTCCATGCCCTCTGTGGTGGCCCCTGCTAGCGTTGCCAGACAGGATGACCCAAGTTGACTGGTCTCAGCGCCCTCAAAGCACTCAGAGGGGAGCCCTCCCTGCTTCCCACTCTCTCCTGGAAGCCGTCCTGTGCCAATTAGCCCCATGCCTGGTGACCTCTCCTGCGGACTTCTCATTACCCCGGTAGTCACCAGAGGACGAGGTTTGGTTTAGTAACCTGTTCCCCTCTTTTTTCAACTTCCAATGATCTAAAAGTGTCACGGAGGATCCGCGCCCCCGGAAGCGGGGGAGGGGTCGAGCAGTGCACGTGTGCATGGCCCTAGGAACCAGGGTGAGGTGCTTTGGGCGCGCAAGGGATTCTGGCAAGGTCATTTATAGGGAGAGCAGAGAAACGCTGCTGCCTTTTTTGGATCTCCCCTCATTCCCCGCTGCTGGAGGCTGGAGGTCCTGGGCCCCGGACATCAGGCATGGTAAAAGCGGAGGGGAGGCTCGAGTCTGTCAGTGGCAGGCTCCCCATGGGGACCTGTCCATGGCCGCAGGCCCCGCACCCCTCCCCGGGGCGGGCGTGTCAAGGGCTGCCAGCCGGGCCTGTGGGTGGCGGTCGGAAGAAGAGGACCGCACACCGTGAGCAGGAGGCCTGGATGCACAAACTCGGAAAGGCGCCTGAAGCGCGACAGAGACTTGCGATCAGCTAAGCCCCCCAGCTTTACGACACTTTTGGGGAGAAGAGGTTCCTGGCGCAACCTTGAACCTAGCTGGCCGAGGGTGGCAGGATGGTTTTTCTTTGGGTGCCTTAGGGGAAATGGGCTTGGAACATTGTTAAATAAAAGATTTCTTTGCTTTCCACTGAACTCTGTCTTTGGAGTTCGGCCTGGTAGGCGGTAAGCGATAGGACCTCACCTGCTGGTTGGGATCAGTGACAAAAGCAGAAAAAGGGTGACTCCCCTTTTCTCAGCTTTTCTTTAAAAGAATCCTGAGTGGATTCAATGGTTTACTGTCTTAGACTCCGACTTGTACTACCCAACTTTTAGGACAGATGTTCCCCGTTAAGGGTTATTCCAAGCGAGGTCAGCTGTGTCCTTCCACGTGTGTGTGACGGGAAGAGGCCTGTTCCCAGAGTTCAGGAGCACTGGTGACTCCATATCGCCACCACGTGGTGATCTTACCCTGGATCACCTTGAGCGAGGCAGGAGGGTTTTTTTCTTCCCCTTTGAACATTTCTTTTCGTACTCGGCATCCTCACCGCACGATTTCATGGCTAAAGCTTTCGTTGTTCCTCATTTCGTTAGACCTTTATAACAACACCGTGGAGTGGCTGCTATTTATGCCTGAAGTAAAGGTGAGAAAACGGACCTGAGAGCCCTCCCAAGTCCCAGAAGTCATTCTCTCAGCTGGCCCATGTCTCCTGCTCCAGGCCCAGGATTCTTTCTGCTGTGATAGAAGAAGAGATTGACACCACAACTCAGAACTAAGCCTGACAGCAGCCGAGCCTAGGATTCCGAGGTGAATTCAAGAGGGAAAACCTTGGTCAGACTTCAGTGGCTGACAGGGGCAGAGGAGCCTGGGAAGGCCGGTGAGAATGAGAGAGAACAGACAGCCCGCGGGAGATGCATGGCGGAGGGTAGAGGGTAATTCCAAGGCCGGAGGGGGATGGGGACTATGTCTTTGCATAACACGGGTCACTATCTTTATAGTTCAGAAGTCTTTTTTTGCACCTGACTTCAAGGAACATAGAAATATGTTGTCAAAGGAGCGGCCCCAGACCTCCCAGCCGCCACCAGGGAGGCACAGACTTGAGCTTTGCAGGCAGGAACTACAGTCCTTCTGGAGCTCAGAGACCTGGATATATTTGCAACCAGACACACAGCAAGGTATTTCTCATGCTTACATTGTTTTTAGCCACTTTAACTGAACGCAGTTTGATCCCAACCACAATTTTTGCATGTCTCAGACATTTCTTAAATCCTTCCTGCACACATGGGGGTGGTGGCTGAAAATATCAGTAATTGGCCTAGTGCCCAAATTGGCCCAACATTCAAATAATCTTTTGGTCATTGAGTGTGAGAGGAGGAATAGTATTAGACATGATATAGTTCAATGCCATCGGTTTAAATTTATCACTGTAATTAACTTGACAAATATTTACTGAGTGCCTAAATGACGCTCAGGCTAGGTACATGTCACTGACGAGGTCTCAGAGCCTATGAAGTAGCCGTGTGTTAACTGGGTACTGCCAGGTGCTATTTCAGTAAAGTCCCAACGTCCAGGTTGAAGACACTGGAAAGTTATTTCTGCTTCATCTCAAGTCCAAAATGGATGTTCCCACAGTGGATGATCACCAACAAAACTCAGCGGGTGCCTCTAGAATCCCAGTCTCGCCAGACTCTGTGACTGCAGCTGAAGTGATTTTGCTTTTTGGCAGTAATGTGTCCTGGACATGGCTAATGTCTTTTTCTCAATCTCTTTGGTGCAAAGTACCAAAGATCAGTTTGCCTGGAAGATCACCTGGAGCTCCAAAACTCAGTCCTTCCGTAGGGACACCTGAATTCTCCTCTTTGCCACCATTGGGTGGCAAAGTAGGGCACAAGCTTTTCCCTTTTCAGGGGTGATTACACTGACAATCTCTGCTCATAGGCCCCAATGAAGAGCAGGTGGCAGTGGCTTAGAGGCAGATTCCGACTCATGAAACCAGGGGTTCTGGGAGGCTCATCAGCATCAGCCCTGAGCAGATGTGGGGTCAGCCATCCAAGTCAATTTTGGGGATTTTGGGGGGCTGAGGCTCAAAACCTGATCCCCAAGACAGTGATGGAAAAGTTAACGTGACCAAAAAGGGAAGCCCAGACTTTGTTGGGCTGTTTGGGGACAGGAAACTATATATGCCTCATCCAGGTATTTTGTTGAGTCCTATGTAAAAATTGACCAGAAAATCTTCCAAATTAGCCTGAGTAGCAGGTGTGGCAGATTTTGGTCACAGCAAAGTAGCCCCTGAGACTGAGCTCTGCCATATATTTGGGTATCCGGATCAATTACAGTCATAGGCCACACTTCCTGGTAAAGGGCTAATGGACATGACATTCAACAGACATTCGTGTTCCTTCTCATTCTCAGCTGGTCTAATTGCTGGATAGAATATGTTTCTAGTATTAATGCAGGCTGTCCTCAGAGGGACTGTGACAATAACTGCCCACCTCTGTGTCTGCATCTCTGTGATTAGAAGCAGCAATTACGGATCAGCGCACAGATCTCCCTTATTCAAGGGACAGCGTCCTGATTGCCCTTCCTGGCACTCAGTGCTACTCTGGGAACACATGGATCATGGTGAGGGATGCTCAGGGACTGCAGAGCTAAGAGTTGAAATTGATCACAGTTAACAATTTACCATCCAAGCCTTCCCCTCGAATTTGCAGGACTTCAGTAGACACTAGAGTTCCAAGAACAGTTATAAAACACTCTGCCAGTGCCATTCTTGTTCAAGTGAGAGACAGTGATGCTTCCTACTCTACCATTCCCTTTTCATTCCTTTTGGAACCGAATGGAGACTTCTCTTCAGGACATCACACTTATTATATAGGCTGACTAAGCTCTGCTTGAAGCCCCGGTGACAAGGAGTTCACCGCCTCACAAAGAAACCTGATCTGCTACTTATTGGATACCTATTATGGGCTGGTGACCTTGGCTCCACTTCGAGCCTCCTCAGTGCCAGGTATCATGCTGCTCATCACCCAATGAGATGGGGCCGACCCCTTCCCCATTTAACAGAGGGGATGAGGCTAGGGGAGCTTGTGTTGCTTCTCGGGAGAGTCACACTTGAACTGAGGTCTTCCAAGTCTGATACCTATTCATTCTCCCTCTAAAGCATGGTGGGGCGTCAAAGGAACTTAACACATGAGCTTTGTGTACAAGTGTTTGAGATCTTGCTGGGAGAGAGCAATGGCCTTGGGGAATGGTAGCAGCAGGTCAGGACAGGCACACGGGCATGCAGGAGCCCCTGCCTGGGGAAGACAGGAGTGGGGATGGACATTTCAGACTGAGGGTTGGCTTCCGGGCTAGTGGCTATCTCTGTAAAACTCCACCATGAACACCCTCTCAGGACTGGCTCTGCCTTCGCCCTGTCCTCCTGAAGAGCTTGCGTGGGCACGGATTGCTTTGCCAGCAATCTAGTTTCCGGTGGGGCATAACCGCATCCCTTGGGCAAAAGCTCTTTTCTAAGTGGATCAAGACCTTTCCTATAAGATGATTTACAATAGTGCTTGGCTCAATTTACTGTTTGGGACTCCTCCGGAAAACTCGTTAAAATACACATTCATGGGCCTCACCCTCAGTGTGTCTGGGTTGGAGTCTGAGATTTAGCTTTTCTAGAGCTCCCCAGATAATCTGGTTGCTTTGGGCCCTTGGGCCCCACTTTGAGCAGTGCTGATATGCATTACAGTTCATCGTTAGAAAACACGGGATAACTCTAAGGTGGTTATAGTTTGAAATGTCAGGAAACGGTCTGTGCCAGACCCACTGTAGCCTCTGACGTCCATGTCCTGAGAGCCAGGAGCTGGAGGATTGGGGAACCTGCGTCCTCTCAGGCCTGAACACGTAAGAGCTGCGTGACACTGTATCACTCACCCCTGTCAGCTACAGGCCACCTCGTTTGTAATTTGGAATAGACCTGCTGACCTCGTAGGGATTTGGTGAGAATTACATGAGGGGGCAAATAAAAGGCACAGAGCCTTCCCAAGAAACAAGTGTGAAAACAGAGGCAGAAACTGGAGCGATAAGTCTACAAGCCAAGGAGCTCCAAGGACTGCCAGCCATCATCAGGTGTGGGACCAGCCCACCCTCAGTCCCTCGGGGAGAAACCACCGCTGGTGAAGTCCAGTCTCGGTAACTGTGAGAGAATATATTTCTCTTGCTTTAAGCCACTCAGTTTGTGTACTTTGTTACAGCCACGCTAAGAAAATACGACAGTGCCTTAAATAGTCGCTATAGTATAGATGTATTTTTCAATAAGAAGACTGGAGTCATATTTCTGAAGTCATTCTTTTATTGTTTGCACACGTGTCTGCTCTTGGCTGAACGTCTTCCAACTACAAGTCTAACTTCTCCTGCCATGAAATGTGACAAAATTCAAGTCTGGTTCCAAGGGCTAAACTGAAAAGGAGCGAATGTGTTACATATTTAAACTTTTACCAGAGGCTCAGATGATGAAAGCCAGACTGCTAAAGGTGGAAACCAGGTGTGCATGCTTTTCCCTCTTGGGCCCTTCCGTGCGTGTTTCATACGGTATCACCACATCGGCAAACTCCCGAGGGGCGGGTTTCTTTTCCAAAACTTGTAGACGCTGCAGGTCAAGAACCCGTGCACTTGGATCTGTTTAACAGCTTTGTTCATAGGTTTTGAGTGGTTTGATGTCCATGAAAACCAATATTACCCTTTTGCATACTGGAACAAAAATAAATATACCAGAAGCACCATGTTATCTCTAAGATGAATACTGACATCATGGGTTACGAAGACAATATAAATGCTCATGTGACAACCTGTTAAATCTATGAAGAAGGCAAAGTGCTCCCTTTCAAAACCAAATATCAAAACAACCATTTTCTACGTTAATAAATTTAACATGTACAATTTTCATTAATCCAACAAGCATTTATTTCTTCCCCACCGTGTGCCATCCTCGTTTTTAAGAGGCACCAGCATTTATTTTTTATCTGGACATATCTATTGCTGTTATGTAATTTTAAGATGTTATTAATTTAGTTTAAGAAATCCATTGTGTAATAATAAAGAGCCCCACAGTCCCAGCCCAAGAACATGGTTTAAAAAAGAAAAGGCTTACTTTTTCATGGGTATAGTTTCAGCACTATAAAATACAAAAAAAAGAAAGAGACGATTATTTTTTTATTACGATCATAGCTCAACACCTGCACCCCGCGCTTTTTAAACGATGCTGACAGAACCCGGTCAGAAGAAATACGTGTTGAGAAGAAGCGTACAAGGTCACCGATCACAGAGAGAAGGGCAGACTACAGGGTCAAAACACAGACTAGCAAATATGGACCAGCGAGAACAGTTATAAAGTCAAGTGCCAAGTCCCCAAGACAGAGGAACTGCAAGAAATAAGAAAGCCAGTTAAGGATGCTGAGAAGATCAAGCAAGATGGAAAAAAAATAGTTAAAACATTAAAAATTGGTACAAAAGACACATCTGAATAGAGGTGACCCAGTGTTAAAAAAAAAAAAAAAAGTTCCATTCTGTTTCAGCAGAGCGTATCTTTGAACAAGTTCTTTGCGGCAGCGACAGAGAAAACGAGCCCCCCGACCCCTGGGCGTCGGTAGGGCCACCTGCTTATACTTACTCATCGTACACATCCTCCGAATCCATCCGCCGGTAGTACTTGGCCAGCTTTACGGCAAAAATTAAAGCCGGCAGTAAAAATATGGTAGCTTTTCCTATGCCGAACCAAAACAAATTCTGGGGGGAAAGAAAGAACATCGGCAGGATTAAATGCACGAAGATGGGAAATGGGAACATCGGCTGCTTGGGACGACAAATCATTCTATTCTGCAATATTTTTTTTTTAATGAGTTCTAATTTTGTTCAATGGAACCACAGGTGAACTTGATAATGGCCCAGCCACTGGGTGAAGTGCTGCAAATTATTATAATGCATTAACTTTTTAAAAACCTTGAAGAGATCCCATTGTTATATTTATTTTATAAACGAGTAACAGAAGTGGTCGTGGGGATGCCAGGGTTTGCTTCCTGGACACTCCAAAATAGCTGTGAACGGGTCCCCTTTGCCACCAACGATAAGAGGGACAGCCTGCAGGCCTGAGCTCAGATCTTTTTTGTGAGTAGTTTTGGTACCCGGGTGACTAATGAAGCTCTTCTGACTTTGTTCTGCATATGGACGGCAGACAGCAGCATCCTCGCCCCGGGGCGTTACTGTGTGAAGACCAGCAATGCTTAGTGGAACCAGAGCTCAACCAGTTGTTAAGGTAGCTCTTAGGTTGGCTACAACCTTGTTTTGTCTAAAGAGCAGTGTTAAAGCATTTTTAAAAAATGTCGCCAATAGCTCCAAGTCAGATTTCACATAGAAACCTGGATTTATGTCTTTTCTTGAAAAGTCCAAAGTTTGATCTTGTAATGCTGAGTTCTTCTTCCCACAAGGCAGCATCGGCTGTAGCTGAGTGGCGGTTATTCCTTCAGGTGGGGCATCTGTCCTCAGTGTGCCGCGGCCACACCACTAACGTTTGCAGGGGTAACAGCCAACGTTATTCAACAACGCAGGCACCCATCAGAACAGACACAGCTGTGTGCAGCCAGCATGACCCTGTGCATCCCACACGCCAGCCAGGGTCTCACACTTGTCCTGCTTTGTAACCCTACAGCCCACCAGGTCCCAGGAGAGGTTCAAGTCTTTGTCCCGTGTCTTAGGCTAATGCTGCAAGTAACCCGGGCCCTGCCCAGCGCACCGTGAGGCAAAAGGCAGCTTGGATTAAACAGCGACCTCCCAGCTCAGCCGCGGCATTTCTGCTTTGCTCCTGGTCGTGTTTAGTGCTGAATGGCAGTAGCACCTGTTGGCCCAGAATGTCTAGTAAGTTTGTTCTCCGTGTCCCCCCGCCACACACACACGCTCTGTTATTGGTAGATTTCTGTGCTTTCGCCTTGTTTGGAGAGGCTTTAGAGCAGTGGTTCTCAACCTTCCTAATGCCGTAACCCTTCAATACAGCTCCTCGTGTTGTGGTGACCCCCAACCATAAAATTATTTCTGTTGCTACTTCATAACTGTAATTTTGCTACTGTTACGAATTGTAATGTAAATATCTGATATGCAGGATATATTTTCATTGTTACAAATTGAACATAATTAAAGCACAGTGATGAATCACAAAAACAATATGTAATTATGCATGTCTTTTCCGATGGTCTCAGGCGACCCCTGTGAAAGGGTTGTTCGATCCCCAAAGGGGTCACGACCCCACAGGTTGAGAACCGCTGCTCTAGAGCTTTATGAAAACTGTATATTCTTTCACTGGAAGCTGCATCAGTCCTTTGGGGAACAAGCAAGACCTAAGAGAAACATGGGAGTCGGCCTGGAGTCCATTTTCCTGGCGAAGTCGACGCCCAGAGATCTTGCTCACTACGAAAACCACCCGCTGCAAAGCTCCAGCCCACGCTCTTCCCGAGCAGCGTCCAGGCCTCCCCTCCAGGGGTCCTCCGGTTATTTGTGAGCAGGCCTCTCTCTGGTGGCTGGGCAATTTGACTGGCCTGGGCAGGTAGGGGAGACTGGATGCAACTAGATCAATTCACAATCACCCAGGCTAACCACCCTGCCCAGGGGCTTCAACCAGAGCCTGTAGCCGGGGCTACAAGCAGCAGGACAGACAGACGGGGTAAGAAACTGAAGGAGGAGGGGGGCATCCAGGAGGCCAAGGATTGGGAGTGTCAGGCTCATCTCCATTTACATAGAAAAGTCCACCCTACAGACAAAGGAACATATGGACACGGGACAGGAAGATGGATGAACAGAGCAAAGTGGATGCACTGGGACAGGCAGCTGTGTGGTTATCCTTGTTACCCTTCATTCACTGCATGGCCTGTGCCAGCAGTATGTCAGATGACAGCGACACAGCCGTGCACACACAGGCCCTGTGGTCAGGGAGCGGAGAGGCTTGTGTGTCCCAGGGGACAAGTCTTAAACAAAGAACCACACCGATGCACAGGTCAAACAGCAGCAGCATCTCTGAAGGAGAGGCCTGTGGGGCTGTAGAAAAGGCAGCCCAGTCCAGTTGGGAAAACTGGAAAAGGCTTCCTGGAAACAAAAGGTATGTCTGAGCTCAGACCTGAGCTAAGACAATAACTAAGAGTAGCAAACATTTTTTGATTGTGTAATGTACCAGAAATAGTGTTAAGGACGTTACACGTAATCCTTCACTGCACCATCAAAACAACCCCATTTAGGCAATATAATGCTCAGAAAAGTTTAATAGTTTTTCAAAGTCATGGAGTTCAGAAAATGTAGAAGAGACAACTGAATGCTGAGTCTGTTCTCAGGCATTATATGGCAAGACCTGGAGAAGTCAGCTAGGAGGGGTGTGGGTGTGGAGGGGACGCATGAGAGAGCAATAAGGAGCACGTGCCCAGTCCCCAGGCCAGGCAGAGGTCACGGCCTGTGCAAAGGCCCTGAGGTAGGGAACTCGAGATGTATATAAAGAAGTACCCCACCCCGCCCCCATAAAAAGAACAACAAAAAAAAGTTCTCACAAAGAGAAAGATGATCAAATAGTGCAAATGTGGCCAAGGTGGGCAGGAACCCAGTCATGCAGGGCCTAGAGCATTCTAGTGAACTGGATCCGGATCTTTATTTTGATGGCAACTGGAAGCCAATGAGGAAATGAAAGGGCTGGCATGTGGGGACAGTCAGTGTATATGTACTGCAGAGTGAATAGAGCTGAGGAATAAACTTGGGTAATTGGAACTGACCATCCCAATAGGAACATCTCAATGGTCTTTTTTAAATCACAAAGTAAACTAAGTTCGCTGTAGCTCTCTCGCTCTCTCTCTCTCTCTCTCTCTCTCTCTCTATATATATATATATATATATATATGCGCACTAAGACTGCCCTGGCTGGTTTAGCTCAGTGGATTGAGCGTCGGCCTGCGAGCTAAGTGTCGCTGGTTCGATCTTCCAGTCAGGGTACATCAGAGAAGGAAAACTCTGACTCCAAAAAAACCTCCGCTGCCTTGCGGCATACCTCTTCAGGGGAAAGGCTAAGGGAGTAAACCCCGACAGAAAATCCGGAGCCGGAGTCCCTAAGGCGGTTTGACGTTGTAGTCAACACCGGCAACTCCTGCGGCGCACCTGAACCCAAGCTGTATTGACTCCGTCTTTCCCTTGGATCCTTCAGCTGCGAAGAGAGGGGGGGTCTGCTGCATGGGCAACAGCAGACCCTCCATATTACCCTGCCCAGGCTCTGTAGCTTCAGCGTCATCGCAAGATGTCGATTCAACACGGGAGGAGACAGATACTACCATGTCACTCCCGAGTCGGACTGCACAGCCATTCTCGGCGGTGCAGATAGACTCTTGAGAAGCTACACCATCGTCTCTCGAGACGGACGGCTGCCGACGACGACGATATGCACTAAGGACACTTCTGAATATTGGCCATCTGCACACCAATGACTATTCAGTTATTCCTTTTCAATTATTCTAGACAAGTAATTTTCTTTATGAGGGTCCCCTGAATTCTGTAAATATAATTCTAGTAAGGAACAAAGAGATGCAGCTGGGTCTTTGACTTTTCTAGCGAATGAGGTATCAGAACCCATTCATTTACATTTTAGACTTTAGGTCTAAACATAACAGACCCAAGCAGAAAACTATTTTATATTTTACATTATAAGGCATAGTATAATCTTGGGGAGGGGGGCTGTCAAAGATGGTGAGTTTTTTGCCTGTCCTTATTTTTTGAAAGATGAAATTCTTACCATGGGTTCGATAATGTAGTTGCACAGAAAGATGTCCACAGCAGAATCTAAAGCGGTGGCCATGGGTTTGCAGGATGCTATTTCCTCCGTGATCTGAGGGGGAAAGAAACAGAGGCAAACTATGAGCCAGAGCCACAAGGACCCACGAGAACCAGGCATGCCATGGTCCTTCGGTCTGTTTCCACAGGAAGCATCTCTGTCCTCTGAGATGTGGAGCCAACCGCTGATTTCTACCAATGAGTTTTACAGCGTACAGAGTGTGTGCCTGAAAGCAGGCCCCTGGCTCTCCGTGAGCCTCGGGCTCCAGTCTCCTCCCTTGTCATGCGGAACAGCAGGGCTCACCCTAGAGGACTGAGGAAATTAAAAAGTTCACTCAGTCTGAATGTCTTAGCTGATCCCTTTGTGATCTGACAAAGATGTGGGAAGAAAATGGCAAGTTAGTTAACTAAGAAGTGTACATTTTAGAACAGGGGCCAGCAATTTTTTTTCTATAAAGGGCCAGAGGGTAAATAATTTAGACTTTGCAGGTGAGACCGGTAAGTATGTGTCACAACTGCCTGACTCTGCCCTGGCAAGAGCAGCCACAGATAATGTAACAGAAATGGGTGTGGCCATGTGCCAATAAAGTTTTATTTACAAAAGCAGAAGTACCTGCTGACCCTATTTTCAAGGACAGAAAACAATATACTCATTAATGAGGTAAGAATAAACAAGTGTAATGGATCCTAGGCAGATGCTCCAATCCCTTTGAGTTAGGAGAGCTACGCTCATTCATTCAACACATTCTGGAGTATGGACAATGGGGTGAGTCTTATTTCTTTTTCCTTTATCGGTTGGCTTCTATACCTTACCAGGCAACTTGTGTTAATAACCTTATGTGTCTCCAAGTTCAAACAATGTTACACACGCTCTTTATAGGCTCCTTCACTGTTTGCTTTACAGAAAGTAGGGTAGAAGTCATATTCTGTATGTTTTTCTGCATCTCGGTGTGGCTCTGATCCATTTTGTACAAATGGCCACCCAGTATTCCCACGTGGGGTTCGAGTATAACTGAACCTTTCCTGTCCAGGTGTGTTTTGGTTCCAGAGCATTTGTATGGCATTCGGGTATAAATCTGACCAAAATGCGGCCCAGTGGAGGAGTCATATGGTGGCCATGGTGGTGATGATGATAACGCATTTCCTCCGCCACTACTCACCTGTACAGATACTCCTCGTGCTAGCACTGAGAAGACCCCGAGGCCTTCACATCTGGGGGTGTGCGGAGTGCCAGCACAGACATTAAGAAGCTGGCTCGTAAAGGAGGACCAAGCGCATGGTCCACCAGATGCATGACAGCCGGGACTGGGGACAGGGACTGGCAAAGGGAGATGACACACAGAGAGCATCGCAGGGAGAAAGTTCCAGGGAATCAAGCAGGTGAGTGTAGCTGGGATATGAGGTAGGGCAGAAAAGAAGGAGGAGATAGCCAGGCAGTTTGGGTGAAGGGCCCAGAACAAGATCTGAGAAGCTCAGAGCTGCTCAGGGTTCCTCAGGGGTAGCCCAAATTTTCCGGAGTCGCCAGACTTCTTGAAGCCCATGCTGGTGAGCAGCACCTACCCAGGTTACTCAGCTGCAAGCATCATCCCCCCTCCCCACGACCACCATGGAGGAATCCTTGAGGGGAGCCGGCCCAGAGCCCAAGATGATGAAAGGCATTTTCCAAGACACCATCATTCCACAAAGGTCGGGCACTGGGTGCAACATGCCGCCTTAAAGCCACTGGAAGCTTGCTCCTCGGCTTTTCTGATAGCCTCATGGAGATACAACCATTATGGACTGAACTGTGTCCCATGAAATCTCATCCGTTGAAGTCTTAACCCCCAGTTGAAGACCATATTTGGAGATATGGTTTTCGAAGAGGCAAGTCAGTTCAAATGAGATCATTAGGATGGGCCCTAATCCATTATGACTGGTGTCCTCATAAAAGAAGAGGAGATATGGACAGACATGCACAGAGGACGTGTACAAACCACACTTGGAATGGACTCTAACTTCAGGAAGTCATGGTTCACTCGGAGAGACACAGTCAAGTGTGGCAAGAATCTCCATCACAGAGGTGAGCACAGGGAGCTGCGGGAGACCATGAGTGGCATGTCCTCCAACCTGAGAGGCACCGCCCAGTGTGGACACATTTGTCCCGAGTCTCTGAAGGCTCCAGTTATGGTCCCCACACTCAAGGTCTTTTTACTCATCTCCTACCAAATTACTGGGAATTTAATTTTATTTCTTTCTGATTTTATCCTAGAAACTTGCTATCCTAACACACGATTCCCCCATGTTCATAAAAGCTAAACAACTTACAGAGATCTTGACCCACTGCAGATAATGTTCAAAGTATCCAATTATCATATTCGCATACTTCTTACTTTCCTGGAAAGAAAACAAAGAGCAGGAAAACCATTAGGACAACTACACCCCTCTACTGAGTCATGCAGTTATGGGCACATGTCCACTTACTGGCATACTGATTAAAAAAAAACAACTTACTTGAATAATAACAGAGGAAATATGGTTTGTGATAAAGTCCTGAGCAGAATCCAAAGAGGAAATGATATTGTGCACTTTCACCTGGAAAACACAGCAACAATCAACATGACATCTATCAAGTGAGGCAAGGGTTTCACTGCGTATGGATGCGAGTGCTGTTAAGTTACCTCAATCCCACACCACCCGAGCTTGCTAGTTAAGGAGACGCGAGACCCAGCCCAGCCCTCTGAGGGCAGGAAGGAGGTGAGTGTCTTGTGCCAGACACTGAGCTGGGTCCTTTTTCTGAAGCGCATCACTGAATATTCTCAGGGAGGGGAAGGAAGATACCGTTATGGCCCCTTCGCAGGGGAGGGAGCTGACCCTGCCCAATGCCCCCAGGCTGGGAAGCATAACACCTGGAATTTGAACCCCCTTTTGTTTCCCTCTGAAGTGCACACTCTTTGCCCTGTTCCACAAATGGGGACAAGGTCACTGCCAACCCACGTGGCAGCTTGGTGCAAATGAGAAGAGGTGCCCAGAGACCTCAGGGCACATGGTCTGGCCAATGGGTCAAGGATTGAGACCCACCCTTCCTTGCCCCTCTTGAAGGGCAATGCATAGCTCCATGCTGTTGCCCCGAATGTTGAGGTGTGTTGGGGTGGCGCAGGACCTTCATGAAGTCACCAGTCTGTCTCCAGGTTCTTTTGGCATGGGACACACACTTGTGAAATAGCAACCATGACTAAAGGTATAGGGGTGGTCAGGAGCAAAGTAAGCCTAATAGTCTTCAGGGGAACTGAGTCAGGACCTCAGTACATCAACAAAGAGGCAGACACAGTGCTGCCCCAGAGAGTACCAGCTGTGACCTAAGGAGGTCACAGTTTTCTGGGGTGGGGGTGGGGGCCCAATCAAGTGTAGCAAGAATCCCTGTGATGAAGGGGGGCCCGGGGGGGCTCTGAGGAAAGCTCAGGGAAGGACACGTAGTTTTCCATTGGGCTGACCGCCAACAGCTCTCATGGGCAGCTGATTCCACACAGTAAGAAATATTTCCTGAGCGACCTATTGTCACTGTGGGTAAAGGCTGAATACAACACAGCCTAGGAGCTCTGTTTCCGTTGTGGGAAGGTTTCCAATCCAAGGAAACCCTGTGGTGGAGTGTATCCGCTGTTCATGCTTATTGACATCTTCCCAGGCACGGTGGCCCAGGGTGGGCGCACGTCCCCATCCCGATGACGATGGGCTTGGTCGTGGGACATACTTTGGCCAATGGGCCATAGAGGAAGTGGCCATGTGCTGGCTCTAAGAGGTGGCTTAAGGGGCAGCCTGTATTCCCATTCATCCTTGGAACTCCTGACTTCCGCTAGGAAGCCATGTGGTGACCCAGGCAGAAACTGCTCCTCAGGCTGGGCCTCTCGGTGGGACAATATGTGGATAAGCCTGAGTCCGCCCAAGAGTAAGAATGAAAGTCTGTGGGCGGAAGGCACCGAGACTTGGGGGCTACTTGTTTGGCAGCGTGCTCTCCGTAAGAGTGACCGGTGCATCTTCTTAGTTTGCGTCCTACACATCAAAGCACAGTGCTCCCCAACGTACCAGACAACGCACAGGGAGGTCTGCACAGACAGAAGCACTTACAGAAAGCTAACAGTAGGAGAACCCAGTTTGGCATTTAAAATGGGTGGATAACTGAGATTTTTAAAAATGTAAAGTACCTGCAAAACCAACACCTCTGAAAGTCTACGTGCACTTTTATAATAAGACCTCATGACAGAAAAAGAAAATAAACTCTTACCCCCAATCCATCGCTTTTGTGCTGAAGCTCCTGAATGCTTCGGTGTAGAGTTGTCTGGTAAAGAAACATAAATATTTTCCAACTTACCACATGAAGCAGCAAGATCACACACCTTGTGTATCCCTCCCCCGAGTCGGCCATCAGACTCAACTTTGCTCCGTGATGTTGTTGTTCTAGAAGGAACAAGAGGCCTGTACCAATGTCCATCTCACAGACCTGTGGTGCAGGAAAACTGTGAAATGAAGATACGTAACCTAGAGCCTCGAAGGGCAGCGCATCACATGCACGGTGTCAGGTTTGCTCAAAGGGACAGACGTTACCTAACACGAAGCCGCCCAACCAGAGCAGCTCAGTGTGTATGGTTCAGATCAGAGACGGGCCAACTTTATCAGTTTAGGACCAGATAGCGAAGATTTTAGGCTTTGTGAGTTATACCCTGTACCAACTGCACACGTTTGCCCTGGTAGCCAAAAGGAGCCACAGACCACCTGTGGACAAGTGAGCATGGCCGTGTTCCAAAAGTTTTATTTATAAAAACACGAAGCACACCAGGTTTAGCCCACAGGCTGTAGTTTGCAGAGCCACAGTTGGCTAAGCCCTGGTTCACATGGTAGGTCGTGCGCAGAACAACTTGACTATTTGTGGACAGGCTGCTCCAGTTCTGAGAAGGACAGGGAATCCTGTGTCTCCTTGAAGAAAGGCATTTAAGGAGAACGCAAACACCCACTTAAAATGTTAACAAATTGTGCTAGGCATAAACAACTGCAGCGGAAAACCGTGGGGAGAGCACAGCAGGAAAATTAAGAAAATTCAATAGGACGACTTTGTCAATACACTAATGAATTAAAAAGGAGAAGAAAAAAGACAGAGGTGGTGAAAACTAGTTCTGCAAGCTTCTGCAGTTGAGGTCAAGGTCTTCAAACCTGAGCACGCTGACGCGGTAACCTTGTTTCCACACAGTCATCCCCTTGAAAGCTGCCAACGAGATGCCCCGTAAGCATCACAAGAATTCCTTCTTTTTACAGAGTTCCTCTGGCAGGCGAAATCCTTCACCTCCAGGAGCCTTCAACTCCAGCGAGGCAGGAACTGACCCCACCGTTTCTAGATGAGGACACTGGAAGCTATAATACATGACATTGAAGAGGCAGAAGCAGGATTTGAACTCAGATCTGCCTGATGCCAGAGCCCCTGTTCTTTCTCTGCTACAAACTGCCTTTCCCAGCGTTCAGGAAAGAAGCCAGAAGATGGTGAGGAGAATAAGACGGGGAAGTCAGACAGGAAGATGGAAGAAAGGAGACAAGAAACACTTACCAGGACAGTGAACAGAGCTGGTGGGGGCAGAAAGGAAAGGACCTACTCTTGCCCTCATGTTATTTCGCGGCAGGGTTTGGAGGAAAAGGATTTGAGAATAAGTCGGTCCAGAACAGAAACCTCAGCAGGGAGCCTGGTGCGTGGCTTGGGGTGGGCTGGGAAAAAAATGTATTAATATGAGGCAGCCACATATTTCATCCAGGCTTTCACACTCAGGCGGAAAAAGACAGGAAAATAAACAGAAAGGAGGAGGGGGTGAAATGGAAAGTGTGTCTTCCTTAAAGCCCAGCTATTATCACTTGTTTTTAAAATAGCTCAATTCCTCAGCCTGAGGCCCGCCAGGTTTGCCTACGTGACCTGCATACGCTGCACCACTAGGCCGAAGGAAAGCCATCTACGTGAAATGGATCCCGCTCAGGTCCCAGTGAAAGGCCAGAGGTTAACCGTTACCATGGACGATCCCAGAGGCAAGACTTGGCCATGGTAAATCATCCTAATCTTCTGCGCGTCCGTTGTCAGGGACCACCTCAAGCTTCCATGGGGCTACCAAGAGAAGAAACAAACAAAGGTCAACACCACTTTTCCAGACCATGCAGCACTCCCTCTGACCTCCAGTCCTCTGGGGGCAATGACAGCTGTGGGCCTGGGGGCTGCAGGAGGGGTGATGTCCAGACACCACATCACAGAACCCCAAGCTGTCAGCAAGGACCCACATGCCTCAGCCCTTCCTGGGCGCTCCATACTGCGTTCCCTCTCCCCCCTCCCCCGTAGAGCTGCTAGAAGCTGCAGTGTCTTTTTAATAATGAGGAAGCCAAGGCTTGACTGAGCAATTTTTCTTTAACCCACACTTCAATAGTGTTTAGTACATGAATGTATAACAATCCTATTGCCCCATCTCACAGGTGAGGAAACTAGGACACGGAGTGGGCAAATGCCCAGGTGCCCTATCACCCTGCTCTGCCGCTTCTCAAAAGGGACCAACTCTGGCCATTTAGTCACCAGCCAGCATAGCCGCTGATGAAGGGGAAAGCTTGGGGGGCTCAGATGGTGTCTTTGCGCTCCCTTATCCACTTCTTATAGGTGATGCGAAAGAGCACCTGGAGCCTCCCGGGTCCTCGGTCAGCATTCTCTGCCTACACTGCAAGGAAACCGTGGGCATGTGTGTTTGGCAGAGGAGGGGTTGGTGGGGTGGGAGCAGAGCCAGGGCTGTAGTGGTTTGGGGCATGAGCACCCAGCACAGGGCTCGGGAGGCGCTGGGTGCAGGGGAAGCCTTCCCAGGCTCGCAGGCCTTTGGGCCCACGGCAGTGACCGCTGCCGAAACCTGGACAGCGGTTGTAAACAAGCAGTTACTTGTGATGTGAGGGACCTCCGCAGCAGCTTCCCTGGGAGTCATGTTGACATCGGACATCTACAGCGATGACAGAATCGAACCCGGCTCTCTGAACTTACCAATTTGTTGGCTTTTTCTTCAAGACCATCTGCAAATGTTAGAAGATTCACTTTTGTGGGTGTTTTAGCTGTCTAAAAAAAGACCAGAAAAACCTGTGTCATGGATACGCCATTTTTAAAATCTCAACAATGTCTAACTGACAACAGAGTGAGCATGGGTCTATAACATAAGGCGGGAAACTCTTACACAGGTGACAATATCAACATTCTTTTTTTTTGGCAGGGTGGGAGAGATTTTATTTATTTATTTTTAGAGAGAGGGGAAGGGGAGGAGAAGGAGAAGGAGAAGGAGAGAAACACTGATCGGTTGCCTCTCGGGAACCTGGTCCGTAACCCAAGCACCTGCCTTGATCAGGAATTCAACCGGCAACATTTTGGTTTGCAGGCCACTGGGCCACACCAGCCAGAGCTGCATTCTTATTTATACAACTAAAACCATATTATTCAACCCTACAGAGAAATGAAGTATTGACACATGCTAAATTTAGATGAATCTCAAAAACTTTGGGCTACAAGAAAGGGATAAAGGTCACACACAGCATGATCCCGTTCATATAAAATATCCAGAATAGGTAAACTCATAGAAACAGAACACAGGTTGGTGGTTGCCAGGGGCTGGGGCGGGGAGTGAGGAGCAACAGCTTGCTGGGAACAAGGCTTTTTGGGGGGTGATGAAGACGCTTTGGGACTGGACAGAAGTGGTGGCTATATACCACTGTAATTATATTAGATGTCTGAATTCCTCACTCAAAATATAGCTGGAGACTTCCGGCCAAGATGGAGGTGTAGACAGACATGCTGCACCTCCCTCCACAACTACGAAGGAATACAATTACCTCAAAACCAGAGAAAACCAGAAGTTCCAGAAAATCAAACTGCATGCAAGTCCAGCAAACAAAGATATAAAGAAGAAATACTCATCCAGACAGGTAGGATGGGCGGAGAGGACGTGGTGTGGTGGCGGCAGCAGCGGTGGCAGCAGCAGGCCAGTGGAAAGAGCAGTCACACATTTTAAAAAGTCGGAGGCACACCTGGGGAGCTTTCACAGCACCGGGGAAAATCAAGCCTCATTGCTTCTGACTGTGCAGACCAGTGGGGGTTGGGGTGGAGGAAGAATCTGCCAGTCTCTCAGCAGAGTCCGCTTGTTTAAAGGGCCCCCATGGTCCTAGAATGTCTGCAGACCCACCCACCCTGGGAACGACGGCCAGGGCAGCAGCTAGAGAGGAGCCAGTCCCATACGGAAGTGGGAGAGGTGCCTGGAAAAGGGGTGAGTGCTGGGCGGGCAGCATCGTTCCCTCTCGGACCCCTCCCCCACATACAGCACCACAACGTGGTGAAACGGGTCACCCTGTACTGATGAATCCCTAAGGCTCCACCCCATACAACATAACAGGAATGACAGCTCTACCTGGGACGCGGAGGCAAACAAACACAGGAGCCTGTCAGAATGAGGAGACAGAGATGTATGGCCCAAAGGGGGAACGGATCAAGGTTCCAGTGGGAGAACTAAGCGATGAGGAGATAGCCAACCTCACAGATGGGAAGACAGACAAACTAACAGATGCAGAATTCAAAACACTGGTGATAAAGATGCTCACAGGCTTGACAGATATGCTTGAGTATGGCAAACGCGTAAGAGAAGAAGTGAAGGCTGTGCTAAGCGAAACGAAGGAAAATCCACACAAAACCAATGGTGAAGGGAAGGAAACCAGGGTTCAAATCAACGATTTGGAACATAAGGAAGAAAAAAAGTCAACCAACGCAGAATGAGGAAGCAAGGATTGAAAAAAATGAGGAAAACTTCCCAAATTTTGCGAAGGAGATGGACAAACAGGTCTGGGAAGCACAGAGGGTTCTGGGCAAGCTGGACCCAGAGGGGACCACACAAGGACACATCATGATTGAGATGTCAAAGGTGAAAGATAAAGAGTTCTTGGGGCAGCAAGAGAGAGGCGGAGAGTTGCCTACAGGGGTTTGCCTATAGGACTCTCAGCTTATTTCTCAGAGGACACTTTGCAGGCAGGAAGGGACTGGCAAGCAGTATTCAATGTAATGAAAGGCAACCTGCAACCAGGATTACTCTGTCCAGCAAAGCTATCATTTGGAATGGAAGAGCAGATGAAGTGCTTCCCAGACAAGGTGAAGCTAAAGGAGCTCATCATCACCAAGCCATCATTATATGAAATGTCAAAGGGACTTACTTAAGAAAAAGAAGATCAAAACTATGAACACCAAAATGGCAACAAATTCACAACTATCAACAAATGAATCTAAAAAATAAAAACAAAATCCAACTAAGCAAACTAGAATAGGAAAAGAATCATAGGTATGGGGATCATTTGGAGGGTTATCAGCTGGGAGGGGGGAGGGGGAGAAAGGGGTAAATGGTGCAGGGATTAAGCAGCATAATTGGTTGGTACAAATAGACAGGGGGAAGTTAAGAATAATATAGGAAAGGGTGAAGCCAAAGAACTTATATGCATGACCCATGGACATGAACTAAGGAGGGTGGGATTGCTGGGCAAAGGTGGGTACTGGGCAGAGGGGAGCAAAGGGGAAAAAAATTGGAACTGCTGTAACAACATAATCAATAAAATATACTTAAAAAATAGCTGATTTTGTGTTATGTGAATTTCATCTCAATTAAACAAATAAACAAACAAACTTGGGCTCTAATTTCCCCCCAAAGATCAAGCATGAACACGCGAGTCATACCTCTGCCAGGTAAGCACCATAATCTATTCTGTCCACCCCGGAAGAGCTGAAATCCTGAAGATTTTTTTTCCCCGCCGCCTCCAGCAGGACAATGTTGTCAATCTTCACCTTCATGTTTTCAAACTCGCTGCTGATGTTTTTGGTGTGCTGCGTGGGGTAGAGGAAAGTCAGAAGTCAGTCTATGCTTCTCCAGTAATGTCACAGAAGAGCAACAAAGTGACACAGGACAAGAAACAATACACATGCACTTGACTGGCATTTCTTCCTGCCCCATCCCCCTCTGTCCTGATGCCCCACGCCAAGCCCTGTGTGAGGAGGTGGGATGCAAAGCAGAAGTACTGCATCCGTATCCTCGGAGACCCCAAAGGGAAGAGGCGCAGGAGCTGCAGCAGGACATCAGTGGCAGGGGGGACCCTTCGGAGGGAGTCCTGACAGAGATGCTGCAAGGGGCCGGGCAGGCTGCCTCCCGGGACAGGAGGCAGCACATGCGGGTGGGACTCCAGTGGTCAGGAGACGCGAGTTTATGGAGGCCTGGTGGGTGACCTGGGGTTGCCCTAAGAGCCAGCCAGTAGTTCCAGGCAGCGTGTAGTGCCTGTGTGTGTCCTGGGCCCTCTCCAACCCTATTTATCTTGACATATAGAGAAAATGCCACAAGGCATGATGGACAAAAGTATGTGTTGGGGAGGGGGGCATTTATTTAGGGCTTGCTTACAAAATTATATTTTCATTTAGGCGTACTGCAAGGAATATTTAGGGAAGATCATCAATACCGGGTTTGTGTGCCCCTTCAGATAAACTCTTCACATATGAAAACTGTTAGGCCACCAGGATGCCTTCCGTGACGCCTCAGTGGACCAGCTGTGGGGTTTGAGGAACAGCCTCTTCCCTGGCATCATCCCTGGGTATCTGCTTCCAGTGTGGATGTCCAGACAAAAGCAGGCTCCTTGGATTCTTCCCCGCACCGCCGAGAAGGCCAGAGGGCCTCCAGGTGGGGGAGCGCGGATGGCCAAGGCTAATGGCATCCTCGGCCTGCGCAGCTCAAGCTCTCTCGCTCCTTCTGGT
This sequence comes from Furipterus horrens, assembly GCF_987537825.1. Lineage (NCBI taxonomy): Eukaryota > Metazoa > Chordata > Mammalia > Chiroptera > Furipteridae > Furipterus > Furipterus horrens. The sequence continues at coordinate 210,295,846 of NW_028327172.1, read as the reverse complement.
CCAAAGGGGCCATGCCCTCCTGTTCACCTCCATCCCTGGTGCCATACCGTCTCTTGCCAGGGGCCAGCAGGGCTCAGGAGAGCCCACTCCAGAGCGCTGGGGCCAGAGCCACGATTCATAAGGAATGAGGATGGTGTGGGCTGTAGTGCTCAGTGTCTTCCCCCATTCAGGGACCTGGCAGAAAACGGCGGCCAGTCTTGGAGAGCCAATATCCCTGGGAAACAAGCGGGGTTTGTTCCTCTAGGAACATGGCCACTTGGGGAAAGATCAAATCTTTCCCTGTGAGGTGTCCTCAGGACCTTGTATCATCTACTGGAGAAACTCATGCCTCAAGAAAGACAGCTGGTAGGGGGTGGGGAGCGCAAGCGTTGTGGAATTAGAGGCGGGGGTGGCACGGCTTTGTGAATGTATGAAATGTCGCTTTAAAAGGGTTGATTTTATGTGAATTTCACCTCAATCTGAAACACCAAAACAACTGGATTTAGTAACGAGCTCCGTGAATTTCATGGCGGGTTCTAATTACATACCTCTTGCACGTTGAGATATTCACTGATATTGTAGCTGTTCTCCAGCTTCAGTGTGGCGTAAATGCCTTTACTGTCTTTGCAGTCGCTGTGGGGAGAAACAGGGAAGTGACCCAGAGAGGGGGCTGTGGCCACCTCTGTCTACGGCTCATGTCGACGAGACGGGTTAACTGTTTAATCTGTGAACAGTGTGGCTTCTGGGTGTCAACACAGTAGGTGGTCACCAGTGGCCACATAAACCCCCCTGGCACCCACCATTCCTGACTTTGTTCCCCATTTTGTAAAATGTCACATTTTAGGAACAGATGCAGAAGGATTGGTAAATATGTTCTTCTGTCTCCTTGTGTTCTTTCCCTGCTGTGTGGAATAGCACATTTACACATGGGGCAGGCATGGATTCTTGTTTAAAAAAAAAAACAACCCAAAACAACAATGGCTAGAGAGAGTTGTGTTCCAAGGCATATCATGGGCTTTATTAAAAGGTTCTATCAAACCTCTTCCAAACCATCTCCCTCCATAGCTCCTGGGTTGAGCTTCATGTACTAAACACATGTTTGGACACATATTCTAATGGCAGGCTACCAACATCCAGATGGTCAGGATACTTTGGCCAGAGATCTAACTGGGGCTCACCCCTCTGTGCTTCCTTAAAATGGGAAAACCCCCTCCTCTGAGCAAAAAAGGTCAGCCTCCTCTGATGCATATCTCTGCCACTTGAACAGCCACTTCCTGGGCCTTGGAGAAGCCTGGGAGAAGCAGCATTCCCACGGCCCTAGGAGGTGTGAGGGTCCTCTCCAGGGAACCCTAAGGAGGCTGGTGTTGTTGAAGCAGAGAGCCCAAGGTACTAACAGTCAGAAGGAAGATGAGAAGGTTCTGCAGGAGGCAGAATCACTAAGAACTTGGTCTTGACCTCTCAGCCTAGGGATGGTTTCATTGTGTACAGAAACTCTAATGAATTGGTAAGTCTGCCTAGAACACGCGGCTAGGAAGGATCCTGGGGCGTCTCTGGGCTGAGTAGAAGACCACAGTTGATTCAGTGTCTGCTGTGAGGGCAAGGGGCGAGGAGGATGGATGCATGGGCCACTCGTTTGCCGGCTCTGCTAGAGGACGGCCATTGGAATTCAGTTCCCATTGCGCAGAGAGAAGCGGAGCTGTCCAGGATCACAGAGCCCCTGGTGGCAGCGCCGGGACCGGAGCCCAGGCAGCCCCACTGCGCAGCCCGGCTGCGTGGCCATTGGCATGTCTGTGATTCGGATCCATCCACTGAATTCTTGTTACGTGGCATTTATTTGGGATCCTGTGAACAAGAGTTTTCAAAGGGCCCTGTTATGTTATGTATTTTAGGGTCCTAGACGTCATGGGATGGAGGAACCTTAAGACATCACCATTCCAGGAATCAGAACAGGGATCCCCAACCTCCAGGCCGAGGACTGGTACTGTTTTGAGCCTGCTAGAAAGCAGGCCACACAGCAGGAGGTCAGTTTGAATGTAATTTGCTTGACTGATCCTGAAATTGTCTCCCCCAACCCCAGTCTGTGGAAAATTGTCTTCCTTGAAACCGGTCCCTGGTGACAAAAAGGTTGGGGACCACCAGTCTAGAAGGTTTTCAAGGGAAGAATCATCTTTCTGGCCTTATTTCTACTATTATTTTGCTAAGACTAGAAAACAGGTTAATTTTGGAAACGGGAAAGCCTTGTATCATTAAAGTTATAGATACATGGAAAGTAAAATTCTCATTCTGGAAAAACAACATTGGAACTAGCAATACCTGTAAACTTGTTCAAAAGTGAGATTAATGTCCGGTTTTTTAAGCACCATGCCAGAGAGATAGTATTTCCATTTCTCATTTAGTAAATACGGTGTGTCCAAAATCTAGAACAAATTTTAAAAACATTTTTAAAAAAAAGATAGTTTTACACTAATATACACACACACACATACATAATAAAATGAATATTCTGTTAAATATATTTTTGGGATTTCCATGTCATGATTTTCCTCATTGATTTTCAATTTAAAACTAGAGAATAATCATGTAATTAGAATAAGTCAAACAAGCACTAGGCAGCATCGACAAGAATTATTGAAGTCACTTTTTTTGGAGAAAACTACTTTTTAGTGAAACAAACACATCAGGAATGTGAGAAGAATAGACAGTCTGATGCAGAGTAGCTAAAGGAAAGTCATGAAGCAGCTGACCAAGCTCTTCACTGCTTCTCTCTGGGCCAGATGAATGAACATTCATCCTTTCTCTGATTCACATCACATATATTTAAGACAGGTTAATGAGTGCACAGCTGTATATGTGCTTGAGGAGTGTAAATGGTTTCAAAATATCCCCTATTTTTCAAGAATTATTTTTTAATGATTTAACACAGGATGGAAGATAATAAAGTCCGGCTGGATGTATTATTACTATTTTTTTATCAAGAGGCCAAGTGAAGATAATTTGACAAATTGATGCTTTCAATTTAATTTTCCTCAACCAACTGAATAATTAAAATGCCATGACAACAACCGGATACTTTAACAGCCATTCACCTGATTTTATAACAGGTCTGAGATGGAAAATACATACCATACAATAAAGCAAGAAAACAGAAATATATTTAAAAAATCAGAATCTGGAGAAAAACATTGGGAAGGCAAAGTTAGGAGACAGGCGTGTGAACCAAGCCTTCCTTCTTTGAAAACGAAATGTGAAATCGTCCCCCGGAGTCAGCGGTAGCTGGTTTTGGAAGGAGGAAGGGAGGCTGGAGTTCAGTTTCTAACTGTCTCCACAGACGCCCGCCAGGGACGAACTGTCTGCCAGGAGGCATGTCATTTATCATCCCTTTCACTTCAGATTTATGGCCCCAAACCATCTGTGTGGATAACTGTCATCTGGGAAACCTTAAATGTCAGAAACTTCCGAGAGGATGAGAGGAACCCAGGAATTTATCTTCTGATATTTCCAGACACATTTGAGAACTACCGCTGAGGAAAATTTTCTTCTCTTAAAATATTACCATCCTCACTGACAGAAGCGGATTTAACAGTGGGCACCCCGCCCCAGGCACGTGCCCTGGGCCCCGACTTCTGCAGGGCCCCGCAAAACCCCAATTTTACACTTTTTTCTAATGACACCAAGTTGGCTTTCATGACTACGCTGCATAAAACATGGTTAACGTGTATTTTTATTTTCCCAGTCTCTCTCTTTTTTTCAAGGGGTCCAATATTTTCTTCTTTGCCCGGGGCCTCAACCGACCTTAACCCGCCTCTGCCCACTGATACACAGGCCTCAAGTCCTGGTATCGATCTCACTTACAAACAAAATACTAACGTATTTTTTGCTCAAGAAGTAACAGAAGGAATCTCAAGTTATTGAATAAAAACGAATGGCTCATCTTTTGCACTGCTCTTGAAGAAACCCACAAGATATAGAGAAATCAAAGTTTTGACTCAAGCTTCCCATAATGGTCACAAAAACTACATTTACCTGGAATAGCTTCTTGTTTTGGTAAGGTTCACAGACCAATTTTTCTACGTTTCCACCAACAACAAAAGTAAGAACCACAATGATCATTAATATCCAACAAAAGAGGAAACTGACTCCAACCCCTCTGGAAGAAATAGAAATAAAGTTAAGAATTCTACAGGGTTTATTCAATGTTCAATATCACCTACCAGAAGTCACTGACTATACCTGTTCGGTGTAGAAAGGGGACCTGCATCCTCAGCTGTTTGTAGACTGAACGGGTCAGCCCGCCCAGGAGGGAAGACAGAAAGTGGTTAGCACGGTGGCCGTTCAGTCCTAAGCACACATGTGTCTAGGGAATGCTTATGGCTTAGTCGTGGGTCCACCTGCAGCCAGCACCGTGGTTCAGACACGGGCTCTGAGTCAGGTGAGCAAAGCAAGGCTTTCTGCAGAAGGACCCAGTGAGTAGGGAGGTTCTGGGGCAGGAAACATGCCCTTGAGAGTCTGAAAGGTAACCAGGTGGTTCTGTATCCAGAGAGAGGGCACAGAGTGCTGAGAATGGCCACTCGAGAGGCAGGTAGGGGTGTGCGGAATAGGGGCTGGTGGACCCAGGGTGGGGAAGCTGCTGAAGGGCTTTAAGCACAGGAGACACACAGCCCAATTTCTCCCTGGAGAAGAGCATTCTTGGCAGAGCATGAAGGGTGGGATGGACAGGCAATCTCTGTTCAAAGTCAAGTTCCTAGAGTTTCAAAGGGAATAAGCTAGATGACCATACAGAACAGTGTCTGATACCAGGTCAGTCTTTAACAAGTATTTGGTGAATGAATGGATGGATGGATGGATGGATGGATGGATGGATGGAGGGATGGATGGATGGATGGATGGATGAATGAATGGATGGATAGATGGATGGATGAAAGGTAGGAAGGATGGATGGAAAGAAACATGGAAGGAAAGATGAAAGGATGGAAGGATGGATGGATGGAGGGATGAATGTATGGATGGAAGGTAGGATGGAAGGATGGAAGGATGGATGATGGATGGATGAATGGATGGATGGATGGTTGGATGGATACGAATACAGAGAAAAAATAATCAGAATAAAGAAAGCAAACTTGGAAATCATTTCCATGATAGCTGCTTTAAAGAGGAACCCACCATAGATAAACAATGTTTAAACTTGTCTATCAAAGTACCACTAATTTAGAATTCTCTTCTACTTTTTTACTTGATGAAATTTCTCAAACTGACGAAAGTACAATCACACCTACACACCACTGGAACCGAATGCTCAGCCCAGAGGCCACCAGATCCGTGGATCACCAGGGTCACTGCTCTCCTCCTTGAGTTCCTACCCCTCCACGTGGCCAGGAAGAGCAAATACTCACACCATGAGGAAGATGCCCCCGGTGTTTGAGACGCAGCCTCGCCTGGCGGGGGTGGCATTCCGGTCATAGCCAAACAAGCCACACAATAAGCCCAGGCAATAAAAAATCACGATGAGAGTCAGCAAACAGCAGGCAACCAAGCCACCCAGCCACCTGGTGAGACAAGTACAGTGTTACTACACATGGAAGAGATGACACCATCATAGCACCCAAGCTGTTGTACCGGGATCGAAGCCGTTGAGTACCACTTGCAAATCAAATATCAGATTCCCCCGTTAATTCCTCAGAGGGTGACATGAAAAGATGCCTTCCCACCGCTGGTCTTCCAACCCAACTAAAAAGAAACCTTAATTTTTAACTTGGTTTTCAAGTGTTCTCACTCCATGGTCATGGGATCATTGCTTTCTTCCTTGGCTTCACTTCTGGGGAGCTCATAAGCAGGGTTTGCCCAACTTCTCCAGGGCTGCTGGTAACAATGAGTCTTGACATTTACATCCTTTCAAGGTTCCTAACGCTGTATGTGCTTAGTTATTAGAATCATGATGAGATGTAAACAGATCATGATTGGCCAACAGATGAAGCAATATTGGCTATTCCCCCAGGTCTTTCTCCAAAATATTTTGTGGTTGCAGCAATATTTAGGGGGCATTGTGTTCTTTATGGAACCAGAAATTCTCTTCGTGATGATTGCATTGAATAGTTTAGAATTTTGTAAGCATCCTAAATCAAATGCCTGCAGAATGCAAATCTCAATTTCGTAATGGTCCTGTGTGACATCTTAGGATAATGGGTCCTCCATTAGGTCTTACTGGCATTCCTGGAACATACAATAAGCTTTTCCGGCAGCTGAGAGTAAAAATGTTTTCCAACCTTTAAAACACTCAAAAAATAAAGAATTTACGCCTGAGACAAAAAGCCGGTCCCTAAAGCTTTTCATTCAATTAAGAGCAATCTTGATAATTATAATAATAGTCATCTGCATCCATTCTGTGGAGTTTTGTTCCAGATCTTGGGGACACATAATTAAATAAGCCATGGAACCTGGCCTCAGAAATCTTTTACCGTTAATGCACGCCTCATCTGCTTAGTTCTATTTCTTTTAAAAATGAGCTGATGGTCTCTGGGCAGGGGAAGCTAATATATCGACTGTTAACTGTATTATTCTTCCCATTTGTGAAACTCTAAGTTCACTGAGAAGGGGTCTGTCTTATGTTTGTCTTGATTACCCACTGGGGCAGCCTAGCCCCAGGGTAGGAAAATGGTTTGTTGCTTTCGGGGCAATAATTAAGAGACGAGTCTGATGGGGTTGAAAGCGCACCTCTGCGATGTTGTTGCGGCCCTAAGTGAGTCACTTCACTCCCCTGAGCCTCAATTTCCTATAAAACCAGGCTATAAATAGGACACAACCTGGGGCGGGGGGGCGGGGGGGGCGGGGGGGTGGTGGCTGGGGGGGTCTGTGCATCTGATCTCAGATGTCATATGGACAGTGCTTGGTGGGCACACTGTAATGTCCCCTAAAGGCTAGTGACTGTTGTTACTATTTATCTTGTGCTCTTGCATAATTAATGACCTGAATAGGAATGACCATGTCTGGAACGTTCTTGGGTTTGGGCAGCAAGAACAGTTCCAGGGGCTGAGCCTTTCAGAGAGGAGAGGGGATCCTAACATCTCACCTGGCCCTCTAAACACCTCCAGTCTCCAGGTCCTTCCCGCCCTAGCACTGGGTCAGAGATGGCCACCAGCACCTCCTGGGGCCAAACCCCACCACTAGCACTTTCTCATGGGCAAACTGGAGCGGCTTGCCTGAGCTCTTGGAACAACTGGCTGGGTTCAGGGATATTCTTTCTGCAAGCACCAATCTCTCTGTAGTTATTTTATAAACCAGTGATGGGAAGAATCTTACCTCAATGCTCTTGTCCTTCTGAATTACTTGGACATTTTAAAATCTTGGTACATGCTCTAGATAATTATAACGGAGAGTCTAGAAGGCACTCATGACATCAAAATTGCAACTTATTAAAGATTTGGCTCGAGAACTTCCCAGTCTTCACATTAAATAAAAATATGGAGTGCTTCCTGAATTTGCATGCCCTCTCTGTGCGGCAACCGTGCTCGTGTTCTTTGTAGAGTTACAATTTTATTTCATTTTATTTAATTTCTGTAATATATTTACTTCTCAGGTTTTATGATCTGTGATTCTTTTTCTTTTCAACTACAGCTTACATTCCATATCATTCTCTATTAGTTTCAGATGTACAGCATAGTGCTGAGACAATCATGAAGTTTATTGTGGTCCCCCGACGAAGAAATCAAGTACAAACTGGTAGTTACAGAACAGTCACAGAGGTGTAAATTACAGCACCAGGAATACAGTCAAGAATATCGTGACAACCACGCAGGCGGCCACATGCGTCCCCGAAATATCATTTGGTTTTGATTTTAGTATCTGTCCTGACAAAGTGGACACTTCAACTTTTCTAATGAGTGCAAACCAGGGTGAATCCATCAGGTTATGGCCTCTTTGTACAACTTGCTCTGATAAAGATTATCCTGGTTTTCATGTCCAGTTTCTATCCCATTCCCTAGCAAGGTGTCCTCCCCTAGCCTACCAGACCCAAGGAGGCTCTCACCTGTACGCATCATATTCTTCCAGTATGGGGAGTCTGCGCTGGATGTACCTTTCAATGGAATCGATGTGATCCAAGAAACTTGACAGTTTATCCTGAAGAGAAATCTGTTCCTTTATATTTTTGATACTTGAACCAAAATAATTCAAGGTACCTTTGATATCTGAAAACAAAAATACCTCAGTTATGTATTTCAAACCTAGAGGAAACAGAAACTTTGTTTCGGGACCAAACTGAAAAACTTGAACCATGTCTACTTTTTCTTGTGTTATGTATGCACTTAAAGCATGAAAAGGTTCTGTACCAAGCGTAAACGTAGCCAAGACCATCAAAAAGCAATTAACGAAACAGCAAGCCATGAGCGCGGACTTTGATGATATGGTGCTGAAATCAAGCCAGAGTTTTCTTCTACTTATTTAAAAGAAAAAAGAAACAAACGGTCAGGTGATTAAAATGGACTGTGTGCCTACCCTGAGCCAGGCACTTTTATCAATGTTAACGCATTTATTCCACTGAGGTAGATCGTCTGATTCCCGTTTAATAACAGTGACCTTGAAGCTCATATAGTTTAGTTAAATACTTGCCCACATGTCTCTTTTTCAGAAAGGACTAGAAATGGGGTTTCTCTAACTCTGAAAGTTTCTGTTAAGTAATTTCAGAAAAATAAATCAGTAATATAAAAACTCCTCCATCTAAGAAAGGGCATCCAGGAGCACACTAATGCTCCAGGACCGATTTTTTGAACACGTGACTCCGGGTGGTATTTTTGTTAAATTGTTGTGTGGCTCGTACACACTGAGGCTTGTTAAAGCACATCTGTGTTTCCGACAGGCGAGAAGCAACAGTATTCCCAGTGGTCAAACGGTCCTCATTAGTCTTTGTCCTAATCTTGCAGGGATGAGTTCCAGCCTTCTGGGAAGCGTCTGTCCATCACAACAGGTCCTGGGATCAAAGCCACCTGGGGTGTGAGGTGTCCCCTGGCCTGACACTCACACAAGGCTTCTTGACGTGGACAGACTGTGAACACACAAGGCAGTGGAAAGTCCTGATCCTGAAATCTCTCTGCAGCAGCTGAGACAGGGTTAAGTCCTCGCCATGGGATCCTAGGTCTCCTGGTAAATTCTGGGTAGGTGGTGGCATGGTCCAAAGTGGAACTACATAAACATGGTGAGAACCTTTCTCAAAGTGTGTTGTTCACAAATATCTGAAATCTTGACAGCTCATAGGAGGAGGCTGTCATTGCACAGTGGCTCAGCGCCTCCTCCAAATGGCCTGTGTGCCCAAAGCCCCAGCAGCCTTGACAAGGTGACTCCATGGACCTCTTTGTTACCGCTGGGATTTCTGGGAGTTTGAGAGAGGTGGTACTTAAAATGATCCCTTTCCTATGAACAGTTCCCTAAATTCAGAATTGGGCCCTTCTGCTTCTCAGGCTGCTTGCCCTCTCACATAACACAACTTCCCAGTGACTCTGTGTGTGCCTGATGCCCTCTCTCAGCAAATGCCTTCTCCAGGCCTCAGAAGTCACTTCCTCCAGGAAGCCTTCCACCCTTACCCCACTTTGGATCCCTTGCACATACCTGGACATGATAAATGTGATAAATGGCACCTGTACACATGCCCAACCAAAAGGGAAGCACAGGTCATGCCTTATTCATCTCCTTTCCCAGAGCCCAGCAGGACCTGGCCCACAGTAGGTGCTTAAACTATGTGCACAAGATAGGACTGAATGATCAAAACATGGGAGCTAAGGGTTTCCATTTGTTTTAGAAGAACATGAAAGTAAGCAATTTATCCTCCAGCTGATGGAGTGGCACTCGCCTAGGCCCGGAAAACTCTGGCTTGTGTTTAGGCAATGACAGTGCGTGCAATGGGCCTCGCTCACGCACTCCGCACACCTGGCTTTGCCAGACTTACAAGGGAGGGCTGCAGAAGAGGTCTGGGAAGGGGAGACAGAGAAAGTAAACACTGATTAGTAAGCAGGTGGCCATCAGACGTACAGCATGTGTCAGCCTTCAGATGCTAGCATACAACAGTGGGGACTTTGTCTTCAGTATGGGAACGTCTTCAGCTGCAGTCTTAGATTGAACAAAAGGGAACCCAGAAGGCATCCAAAGCACTGCGTCATGGAAAAATACTTTTTTGTGTTTGTTTGTTTTTACCAAAAATCTTACTGGGTTGAAAGAACACTATTAGGGGGGAAAAATCAATTACCTCTACCTAACACAATATTTCAAACCACTTGATCAATAGATGAAAAGAATCATTGAGAAAAGGATTTTGAAAAAAAAGAGAAGATAGTCTGAGATTTTACTGCCTATGTTTTCTTCCAAGGTTTTTACGGTTTTGCAACTTACATTTAAGTCTTTAAGGGAAACAAAGGAAAAAATAAACCAATGGGACTATGTCAAACTAAAAAGGTTTTGCACAGCAAAGGAAACCTTCAACAAAATGAAAAGGGAACCCACTGAATGGAAGAATAAATTTGCCAATGATACATTTGGTAATGAGTTAATTACCAAAATATATAAAGAACTTATACAACTCACCCACAGGAAGATAAAAAAAAATAAAATTGAAAAATGGGCAAAAAAGGAAGAAAGAAAGAAAGGGAAGAAAAATGGGCAAAGGACCCGAGTAGACACTTCTCCAAAGAGGACATACAGAGGGCCAACAGACATATGAAAAGATGCTCAAGGTCACTAATTATTACAGAGATACAAATTAAAACCACAACGAGATGTCACCTCATACCTGCCAGAATGGTGACCATCAGTAAGTCAATAAACAAGTGCTGGTGAGGATGTGGAGAAAAGGGGGCCCTCGTGCACTGTTGGTGGGAATGCAGCGATCCCACTGCTGGGAATATATCCTAAGAAACCCGAAACAACAATTCGAAAGAACATAAGCACCCCTATGTCCATTGCAGCGTTATTCGCAATAGCCGAAATCTGGAAACAGCCCAAGTGCCCATCAGTAGATGAGTGGATAAGAAGCCGTGGTACATTTACACGGTGGAATACTACACGGCTGTGAAAAAGAGAGAAATCTTACCTTTAGCAACAGCATGGATGGACCTGGAGATCATTATGCCAAGTGAAATAAGTCAGTCAGAGAAAGACAAATACCCACATGATCTCACTTATGTGTGGAATCTAATGAACAAAATAAACTGACAGACAGAACAGAAACAGGGGCCTGGACACATGGAACGGACTGACAGTTGTCAAGAGGGGAGGGGAGAGGAGGGGGCTAGATGAAAAAAGGTTAAGGGATTAGCCAAAAACCCATATCATATATATATATAACCCATAGACCCAGACAACAGTGGTGATAGCCAGGAGGAAGGGGCGCAGAGGCTGGGTTGGAGTGGCAAAGGGGGGAAATGGGGACATCTTAAATAGTGTCAACAATAAAAATAATGTTAAAAAATAAAAATAAAAGTTAGTTAATGTCCTACAGACAAAAAAAGAGAGAGAGAGAGAGAATATAGTCTTGCACAGCTTCAGAGATTTCTTCTTTCAGCAAATAACTCAGGTTTATCCCCATTCCTGCACCAAGAACTGTCCACACCACATTCTTTCTCTGCCCATTCACCCTAAATACCAAAACCTAAATACAACACGAGTCGGCCATTTAAGACCAGTAGAATGTGCTCAACACCAGGCTGTCTCTCCAAAATTGTGAGCCACCTTAAGCCTAAGTTATCATTACATCAGCAATAAGAGGCGAATGAACATCTTCAAAAACAAAGTAAATCCTTATACAATCCTTCAAAAATCACTTCTAAGTCCTTTTAGGAGCGGTAGTAATCTACAGGTTTTCCCCAGGGCAAATAGTCAGGATGTGACCTTTCAAACTTTGGCTCTTGTTAGCTCTGACAGCTCACGAAGAGGGCTTGTCACCCCAGGGTGGCCCTCCACCAACAGGGTGATGTTAATCCGTGGTCACAGGAGAATCATTATTTTGAAAAACCACATCACATGTGAAGGTGGCACCATTGAAAAGCTCTGATATTCATTTACCTTTCTAGGTCTTAGTGAGAGAATATTTTTTTTAAGAGGGAAAAAGAACAATACAATTCTTAATACATTTCTTTGTACTGACCATTCAATTCTTAAGAAGGAGAAAAACAAAATTATTTCCAACTGTGAATCTCACCTGATACCATGTCCACGGTTTGGTTCTGCACCATCTCAGGTATATCATTAAAGGACTTATAGCCCTGAAACATAGTTGAAAAAAATAAATTGATGTACGTGTTGAGTAGAAAAGCAGTTAACCATTACTCATTTATTATAGAGAAGCAAAATTTTAAAAGTCTATAAAGATTGCCTTTAGAGGAGATTTTCAATTGCATCCATCAAATATCACGCTAAAAGTTTTTAATTTTTAACTTTTAACTCATGTTCAAAGTTTACATCTATCAATACTATACTATGTTTCTCAAATGGGGACAATTTTGTCCCCAAGGAGACATTTGACAATGTCCAGAGACTTGTTGGTTATCACAACGGGGGTGGGGGTGGGGGAGGGGTGGCGCTGCTGGCATTGCGTGGGCCAGGGTTAGGGGTGCTAATAAATATCCTGCAATGCACAGGGCAGACCCCGCCACAAACAACTGCCCACCCCAAGTGTCAGCAGGGCGGAGGCTAAGAAACCCTGATCCATACAATGCACCAGTGCAGATATAAATTCATATATGGCTCATATGTAAGGATTTCTCAAAATACAACCTTATTTTCCATTGCAATCACACAATAAAATTGGAGATCGATTCTCACGGAAAACAATAATGTCCTAAAATACAGTTTAGAGAGCATAAAAGTTATAGTGGAGCTAAAACAAAAACAAGTCATCCATGCCAAGCCAGCTCACTGTGTGGCTTAATCTATGACAGGAAAATGGCATTATTTCCAAGTCATTCAACTAAAGAGCCAGCCTTCCCCCTGGACGGGGTTTAATTTGTGTTTATGTCAGCTGGCGCGTTTAGCCAGCCACCTGGGAACACTAAGCGACTGCAACCTGTTCTGGACTAATGTCTGTGTCCCCTCAAAATGCAAATGTTGAAATCCCAATCCCTAAAGTGATGGTATTAGGAGGTGAGGTTTGGGGGAGGCTATTCAGGCCGGAGGGCGGAGCCTCATGAGTGGGACCGGTGCCCTTATAAAGGGGACCCCAAAGAGCTCTCTCCATGGGAGGAGAAGATCACGCTAAAGGGATACAATGAGAAAATGACCGCCTGCACCCTGGAAGGGGTGGCCCACCAGAACCTGACCACGCCGGCACCCTGATCTCAACTTCCAGCAGCCAACACCGTGAGGAATACATGCCCGTTGTTTATCAGCCGCCCAGGGCTGATTCGGCAGGGACGTACTCCCTTGTATTGGTGGTGCCAGTGGGGTTCCCCTTGACGCTAGCAACATCAACGACATCAAAAGAGCGCCCCGACTCCTGTCTCCTCAGTGGTGACTAAGCCACCCACAGCCCACTGGAGCTTGTGCCGGTTTTCTGTGCCCCTGACCCCACTACATCTGCCTGTCTTTGGGCTTGTGCAGGTCACCCGTGATAGGAGGTTTTCTGGCTGGAAGGAGCTTTACGAGTCTCCTAATCCAATTCCTATATTTAACAAACCATGGGACACCAGCGTCCAAAGACCAAGAGTTTTCATGACTTGTTTAAGGAGATATGTACTTTGTTTATATGGGGATGAGTTTAATAGCCATTTGATGATATCTTCATACCCACGCTAAAAGACAGAGTCAAGAATAAAACTATTCTCTCCCTTCCCTGCAGGCCCAGGGCACTCGAACTGAACCCTACTCTACAGAGAAATATGCACGGGGCGCTCAAGATCTTGGCTGAATAAATAGGAACAACTGGTAGGTTATAGAAATCTAGGCCAACGGAGTCCCTGCCTGCTTTAGGGTTCACAGTCCAGTGGGCTGACCCAGACCTTAAAGCAATAATTACAATCACGAGGAATTAACAACGAATACTTGCAACGCTGTAAGAACGTGTTAAAACAGGGTCTGACCTGGTCACAATGCCCAGGAAAGGCCTCATTAAGAAAGTGAAACATGAAACTGAAAAGAGCCCTAAGCAGCTGGCAAAGGGAGGGAGGCGGGCAGAGCGTGGCGTGCGCGAGCGGGCCGGGAGACAGAGCACCAACATGCTGACTCACGCGCGGGCGGCGGGGGGCAGCTCATGTCACAGTCCTTGTGGGGTCCTGCACTTCACCCACCAGGTTCTGAGCCCTGGGAAGGTGAGATCCTGTGTTTCTTTTCCTCCCTTTGGTCCTAGGGTGGTGCTTTGCACATAAGAGATGCTTAACAAACATTACTTGAGTTGGAATGATGAACAAAATTACCTGGAAGGTAACGGTTATCACCCCTCTTGGCAACCCCTCTCCAGAATTTCACTTCTTTTTTTTTGTTGTTCCCTATTTTCTATTATTTAAAATAAGCTACTGTATAGTTTCCAAAAAAAACCCCCACGTACCTCTTGGACCAGGCTGGACAAATCTGTTCGAAGAACTTCAGTAACATTGTCAATTTCCTTATCCAAAGATGGGAGCTGAAATGTGTAAGACAAAATACAAGACAAGCTGGTTACCCCCAAAATCATTTGTCATCTTATATCCAAGTCCCAAGGCTCTATATTATAGGGTGTGATCTAAATTTCTTTTGAACAATAGTACTGTTTGGGGAAAACACATTTAGCTCAGAATGGCCCGTATTAAACACTAGCTGTAGATGTCTGGAAGTCTCCCGCCATAGTCAGGTAAAAATGAGGGAGAGAAATTTAACACAGGTCAAATAGGCATGACCTCACAATTTCAGGTAGTGAATATTGTTGGACAAAGTTGTAAACGACTTTTTAAAAAACACATTTAAGAGTACAACAGTCGGTGTTTATATTGGTGCGTTGTCCGGAATAAATTTTTCATTTTATACAATGTTATGCCAGGATTTAAAGCGTTCTATCTCTTGCCAATACTGGGACAAACATCTTGGGCCTCCCGACACAATGCCCCAAGGAGGACACAGCATCGCTTTTGTGATATCCTGACAAATGTGCACACTTTAACGCTAATCCTGAAGGAACATCAGACAAACATAAATTGAAGATTATCCTATATGATAATTGGCCTGTAGTCTTCAAAAATGTCAGTGTCAAAAGAAAAACTTAGAAACTGTTTCATATTGAAGAAGCTCTAGAGACATCAAAACCAAAGAGTATATGTGATCCTGGACTGGACCTTAAACTGGAATGAAGCAGTGATAAAGGGCATTTTTAGAAAAATTAGCAAAATCTGAATACAAACTGTGGTTTAGAAGGTAGTATTATGTCAACATTATACGAGTATGTCCCAACTCTGATCATTGTTTAATAGCTGTGTCAAGTTCGGGAATATTTAGGGGTAAAAGGGCATACTGTTTGTAACTTACATCCCAACGGTTGAGGAAAGAACAAAATGCACACTATTTTAGGCACACATATGATAATATGAAGAGACAGAGGATGAATGGATAAATGGCTAAAATGATGTGACCAAGCAAATGGAGCAAGATGTTGGTAACTGGTGGACCTACGTAACGGGCGTAGACAGGGGCCCCTTGTACCCTTCTCGGAGATTTCCTTCAGGTTTGGAAGTACGCCAGACTAAAACGTTACGTTCAAAAAGACCCAATCTCAATTTCAGTGCAAGTGCAGCTCCTGGGCTGTAAACAAACTGTCTGATGCTCACCAAAGTGATTGTAGTAAACACGCAGACACAGATGTTGGTTGTGAAGTGTTTGGCTAAACCTGATTCATGAAATGTGAAGGTGAGGAAAATATGGCTGCATTAAAATAGTTTGATATAAGTGTGATGTGTATATATCACTGTCTTGTTAAATTAAAAACTCTAAGTAGATATGATTATTTTATATATGTAGAACTTTATATATTCAAGTTGTTTCAGATTCTTTTTTTACCCTAATCTTCTCTTTGGGGATATGAGAAATTATTTCATATTTAGGCATAGGTGGTCAGTATACCAAACACATCCTTTCAAAATACGTTTTAACTTTTAAAGTCTACAAAAATGCATTCTGCTTCCCTTTCTTAAACAGGTTGAATTCATTCTGATGTTTCATGAAGTGCATCGCAGACACCTCACCAGGAAAGGTTTCCCGTTACCCCTCTGCCCCCGCCCCCCCGCCCCCCGCTGCGGTTCCAACGTGGCGACCGGCTAACTGCGAAGGCCGACGGAGACCCAGGCCGCCAGGCACCTGACAGGCGCACCCACACCTACCTCTGGCCAGCTGTCCCAAAGACACAACCCTGCAGCACGGTCGCTGTCCTCACCTGACCCAGGTTGGTGTTGTCATCCAGTTGGTTTAGCGTCATTCTGACGTCATTGCAGGTGGCCGTCTCTGACGGTGCAGAGCAAATGGGGTCATTGAGCGATTGCTCCAGGTTGGTTTTAACATCGTGCAGGCTGGTGCTGAGCTGTGCAGTTGATGTTTTCAGCTCCTCTAAGGTTTTGTTCACGTTCAGCAGGGCTTCTTTGGTCTCTCTGATCGCTGTAGGAACACAGTCCACCTTAGAACAGAGGCACCCACTGGACTGGCCATGGCAAACCACTTCTCATCTACAGAAGTCCCCTAAGGGAACTTGAGATGAACACGTAAATGCCACTGGAAGGCCACCAGAAGGGCCTGCTGCGAGGGGCAGTCTAAGAGGGAAACACAGAAGACATTGCTGGCCTCCACTGCCCACCACTATGACCAGCTCAGCTTTCCCACGTGGGGAACACGGTGTAGACATCCGGATATGACATTAACTGGCTGTCATCGGCAGAGCAGCCTCAGGACAAGGTGGCACCACTCTAGCATCGCCCCGCCTTGCAGAGGTCAGCCCAGACAAGCTCACATCTTTCCTCCCAAGCAGCTTTGACCCCCCTGAAACACTGATCACACCCAGCCGTATTTTAGCTACGGGAAGTCAAAGAGCTGCAATTTAAACACAGAGCAACGGTTAGGAGCACTGTTTGGGGTTCAGGCAGGCCCGTGTGCAGATACGAGCTTCCCCGCGTGCTGTGTAACCGGAAGCCGATGCCTGACCGTCCTTCAGCAATTTCCTCGTCTGCAAACAGTGGAACCACCACCGTGCGGGCCACGCAGTGTGGGAATTAGAACCATCAGGCTGAACATCCTCAGTGACTGCGAGTCCATCTGCTTTTATTTTGGGAGCCCTGCAGCCTGGAACACATTCTGATACAGAGACAGTCCCACTAATTGCTTGTTACCTGGGTTTCTCTGGGGCATAGAGCTCCGTATTCATGACTAGGGAGGTGGCAAATTTACAACTCTTTTCTACAGTGACTTACAGCCACAGTAAAAGGTGCTGGGAGGTTTGAGTAAGAGGACATTGCCTTTCTTCTAAGCAAGTAAGTCTTTCAGGCTCACAAAACAGGTGGCAGAGCCACATGTGGGTGTTACTAGGAAAAGTGTGAATGGCCTTAAAAACTCATCTCAACAACTTTTCTGGGTTACCACGTGACCTTGAGAGCTGAAACTATAGAACATGAAACAATAACACACGCACACGCGCGTGCGCACACACACACACACACACACACACACACTGTAATGCTTGCGTGTTGTGGAATCAAAAGTAGTTTGAGGTGGCATCTCCCAGTCTGCTAGTGCTTTGTAACAGCACCCCTGGCAAACTCTTTCACCTCTCGGGACCTCGGTTTCCCCATCTGTAAATGAGGAAGCTGGCTGGGTCCTGTCTGGTTACTAGGAGAGTCTGTCATTCTCGATGGCATCTTAGCAGGTCTGCTCTTAGGAGATGGCAGTGCCCACACCCTCCAGGGTGGACCCTTAGCACCTGGCCTTGATGAGCCCCAGGGAGGCTTCCAGGATTGGACTGTGTGACCATTGGATCCCAAATTCTACATCTCCTCTGAATAGGAAATCTTAGTTTGCTTCGAACAATCTTTTCTCTTGAATTTTGCTCCAATTGTAGCCTAACAATATTTGAAACTATAATGATATTTAAGATTTTATCAAGGAGTCACTCTGGGCCTTGGTTTCTCATCTCTTCTACCCACCTCCCAGAATTATTGGCAAAGAATGGGGCCGGTACCTGCTCATATCAGAGGCTCAATAAATATCTACCTTAGCAAAGACAGAGAAAAAAGAAAAAGAACACAGCTGCAACCAGAAAGACATGACAGAGGGCAGAAGAGCATACCAGAACGCACTTCCCACCCCACGGCACACACCTCAGCTTTTCATGCCGTGTGGTTTTCCTCTCACGGTTTCCCTTTCCACTGTGACTTTAAGATAAGTCATTTTAAGGCAAGAAACAAACAAACAACAACAACAACAAAATAATGATGGGTAATAAAATAAACTGGTGGCCTAGAGAACAGGTGGCCAGTTGGGCACTGTCTACGGACACTCCGGGTTATGGGTAATATTCTGTCTTGTCCCCGGGACTGAGAGGTATAAATATGCATATATTTTCCAAAGGCTTCAAAGCATTCTATATCTATAAAATATCTAGTGGGTTACAACTCTGGGAGTCATTCCCGGCCTGTCAAGATCATGGATTATGTATCTGAAGTCAGTGAAGAAATATTTCAGAATCTCCATTTTACTTAATTAACATTTTACCAGCGCGTGGCACATTTCCTTTACAGACCCTGACGTGCAGCTCAAATATGATTTGCACAAATAACTTTGTATGTTTCTGCTCTCGCCAAAGGCTACTAAACACATAAACCGGCAAAGACTTTTTAGCAAAATAAATTGCCAAAGCAGTTTATTAAGCACCTTTTAAAAAGCCTTGGCCAGCACCCAAGGCTCAACTGTCACTTAGTTGGCTTGGCTTTTAAAAAATAGAACTTTAATGCTAATACACGAGGCACTGAAGAAGAAAATAAATGTGCTTTGATTGCCTTTCATCCAAAGAGAACTATAATTCAAACGTTAAAACTTGAGCAAACCACGGGGCGAGACGCCAAGGCCCGTGCCAACCACGTGGCATTGCTCGTCCACTGCTGCACAGCCGTTACCTGCACAGAGTTTCAGAGCTGGAAGAGATCTTGGCCAACCAATCATCCAAACGCACTGACTCCCGAGGTATATGGGGCACGGGGACACCTGGCCTCCTCGCCTGGCCACACCAGCTCTTGACCCCATATTCCTACGTCTTCCCCCAGAGCGATGCTGCTGTCTGACCATGGATGGCACAGAGGCACCCTACAACTTCATGTTCCCAAATGGACCCAAACATCCTGTAGGACAGTCCAGGCAGCACAGGCTTTATAGCCAGACTGGGGTCTGAACCCCAACTCTACCACCTCCCAGCCCCCTGATCTTTGACAAGTTACATCATCTCCAGGCCTTACTGTCCCGAGTTTGTAAAATGTGAGTAACCCCACCTCAGGGTTGTGAGCACTGACTAATCTGACATAGGAAGAGCACCTGGTACATAGCACAGATGTGTTCTCAACATCTGGAAGGGCCCGGGAGGTCTATTTTTTTTTTTAATTGCAGTCCAATATGCAGTTTATTAAGATCAGCATGTCTGTTCACTTATACTATCAGCTGTGGTGACTTCGAACACATTATGCGTCCTTTTAGTTTGCAGAACGAGTTCTTTCAGGGGGGAAAAGGAAAGAGTAATCAATAGACACCAAAGCTAAAACTCTATAGGCTTATTGTTTTCTATCACAGAAGTCAACAAAGTTTTTCTGTAGAAGGACCAGGTGGTAAACATCTCAGGCTTTGTGGGCCACAGGGGTGTCATCCTAGGGTGAACGCAGCCATGGAGGATGCCTGAATGAATGAGCACACCTGTGTTCCAACAATTGACCAACAAAATCAGGTGGCGGGCCCCTATCAAATTCTGCCACTATTATTTCAAATGACTTGTAGGCCATCGGTATGACAACAATGACACCAGCTTGCTATAGCAACAAGAAAAATAAAGAACTTAGGAATAAATCTAACCAAGGAGGTAAAAGACCTGTACTTAGAAAACTACAGAAAACTGAAGAAAGAAATTAAGGAAGATACAAATAAATGGAAGCATATACCATGTTCATGGATGGGAAGAATCAACATCATTAACATGACCCTACTACCCAAAGCAATTTATAGATTCAATGCAATCCCTATTAAAATACCAATGACATAGTTCACAGATTTAGAACAAATATTTCAAAAATTTATATGGAACCAAAAATGACCCCAAATAGCCTCAGCAATCTTGAGAAAGAAGAACAAAGTAGGAGAGGTCACGATACCTGACATCAAACTCTACTACGAGGCTATTGTAATCAAAACAGTCTGGTACTGGCATAAGAACAGACGAACAGATCAATGGAACAGAATAGAAAGCCCAGAAATAAACCCAGGTCTCTTTAGGAAAAATACTGCTGTGACACAGTGTGCATGGCCTGTCCGCAAGAGCACAGATGGTGTCTGTCGCCCCAGCAGTTCTCAGGGAACCATGAAAAGGGAGAGTGAACCTGGGAAGGCCGCAACTTCCAGGTGGAACATCCTCTCGGTCCCTTCGGTCTATCACCGCACTTACCTGCTGCCATGGCCCTGATGTCATCAAGAACGGGGGTCACTTTAGGGCTCAGCTGTTCGTGAATTCCGCCTCCTAGCAATGACTTAATATCTAAATTCAAAGAAGCATAAGGGGGTGAGAGGGTCATTCCATGTGCTCCCTGCCTGTTCCCACTCATGCTCTCTGCCACGCAAGGTGTGGGAAACCACCTCCAGTCTCTCCCGCCGAGAAATCCCGTTTTTATTATGGACTCTGTTTGGGTGATACTCTTCTGTGGAGGCTTCTTTATGCTCTTCCAAGTCCCCACACCAGCTGGGCCCCAGTGAGAAATTAATCACCAGAGACTCGGTATTTAATTGTGCTAGGAACACACTGTTTATCATCTCGCGCCGTGACTGCCTGCGAACCTAAATATCTCCAGCCAGACCAGGGGCTCGCCACCTTGGCACTGCTGATAGTAGGGCCTGGGTAGCTGTCTGTTCTGGAGGCGTTTTGTGCATTGTGGGGTTTTTAGTGGCATCCCTGGCCTCTTCCAACGGATGCCACTGGCCCTGACCAACCCCCTCAATTGTTGGGACAACCGAAAATATCGCTGGATGTTGCCAAATGTCACCTCATGTCACTCTGCGGGCAGAGCAGCCCCTGGTTGGGAATTTCCTTTCCTTTCACAGAGAAATAGAACGGCCTACGTCATCTCTTGTCCGTGTTCTGTGGGAGGCGGCCCTAGCACCTTCCAGCCAAAACACAGGCGGAAAAACTTGGGGCACCTTGACATTGTACTCACTGTCCAGATCTGAGAAAGCCTTTTCCTTGGCAGTGCTGTACTGGCCCAGGACATAGTTGATTTGCTAAAGCAAAATAAAAGAACATGAGAGTTTCTCTTCGAAGATCCATAGCCACCATAAAAAGAGATTGAACATACAAAAAATTATCCCGAAACCAAAACATTTAAAAAAAAAAAAAGGAAGCAGGTTCTTAGAGATGTTTACATTTGCTGACACTCAGGCTTCTTAACAAGACCCCAAAGCTCACTGGCTTAAGAAACATGATCTATTGTTTCTCAGGATTCCGTGCATTGGCTGTGGGGCTGCTTGGGCCGGGCTGGCGTGGCTGGGCATGCGTGGATCCCTCTCCCTACGGCCTCCTGCCCTGCCAGCGTCCAGCCTGGTGTTTCCACACTGCGGCCCTGGCAGTGAGAGAGAGGGCAGGAGGCTGCAGGGCCTCGGGAAGCTGCAGCTCCGCGTTAGCACACGGTCACATCCACTGAATTCTTTTGGTCAAAACAAGTCACTGAGACAGCCTGGATTCAAGGGGTGTAAACCGTTCCACCACTGGAAGGGAGGAACGAGGAGGAATTTGAGGCCACTGGTAACGAGGACACTAGGACCGTTTTATTCAGTGGCTGCTCCAGAGCTTTCCGTTCCGTCTTTGTGTCTTAGCAGCTTCCCCGCACCCTTCGCAATGGCGCCACTCTTCTTGCATCACTAGGGGCGATCTGCTCAGTGCAAATGTGCATCATTAGCCAACTTTTCACTTCCCCAATTAGAGGAAGAGGAAGAATAAATATTGTGTTTGGGATTAGGTGTGTTCCCTCTCTAAAATGACTATATATTCTCTGCCTTATTTTTATGGACTTCTTAAAAGCTTCATATTCTTGGAAGTAGGTGAGTCTCCCCCAAAGTCATAAGACTTTACTATCTTTCCAAGTTCATGAACGCAATCCCCAAGTGCTCCAGCCACAGTTGCTATGTATCAGTTTGCCGGCATTTGAGGAAAAAGGCTTCACTTTAGAGTCTTTACAGTGATAGGTAAAAATATGATGAATTTTTATTCACAGATTGAGAAGACAAAACACTATTTTCTCTGTAGTGCTACAGTATTATGGATAAAATCAGCTTCTCTAATCTCAATTATTTTAAAAAATGCCTGTATTCTTTGCCCTTTGAGGTCCAGCCACATTTTTACAAACTAGTGCACTATTTACTGTGTAAGCATTTTTAAGACTGTAATAAACTTAGAAGAACCCATCTGTGTGAGGAGACACAAGGACTCTGATGGGTTCCTATCACCAAATCCATAGGAGGGCCTTTCTCCCCAGGCTGGTACCCGTGAGCTTGGTTTCTGCTCATTTTCATAAACAATGTTCTGAACAGGCAAGACATCAGCATGTTACTGGGACATAGAAAAAAGGCGCCTCAGGCCATCACGTTCCCATCCCCAAAGACAACTTGTTGGGGGGGGGGGGCGGGGGGGTGGTCTACTCCCCAATCTATACAGACATTAGCAAATGGGTGTTTATAAAGCAGAAAGGTTTCATTACAAAGGTAACTTCATGCAAACAATGGAGAGTTAACTATACTGCCCAAAAGAAGAGGGTAATGGCACCTAAAGACTTTTTTCTTTTAAAAATAAAAATCATGAGACCCTTAATAGGGTTCAGCATTTTTATAATATGTACTACAATGTTATGTTAACCTCAGTACAATAACACCAATTTTGAAATCAGGTTTTTGTACTCTTTCAGAAATCACTTGCTGGGCCTTTATGTCTTCATCTACAAAGTTAAACGATAACACCTGTCTACACTGATTCACTGGGTTTCTAGAAGGACCAAATAAAATTTCAAATATATACAGGAACTCCAAAAGGCCCCAAACACACAGCACCACGGGATATACAGATTGGGGTCTTTACCGATGGCGTTTCATTCAGGAGAGTTCTCAGGTCCCTGAAATTGCTGTCTGCCAGTTTCCGCGTCTTGCCGATCTGAGTCCTGAGGTGGTCGTTTGCCATGAAACCATAAATGATACCAACACTGCAGGAAAAGCACAGGACAAGGGTGAGTATTTACTGCGTGACGGTGTGGACGGGCCCGGAGCGGGGCAGCACTGCGGACGGAAAACAGCAGGGCTTCTGAGTGGAGCCCCCCAAAGGACAGGGCCCTCCTCCCCACCCGGTCCCCTCCACTGCTACAGCCTTCGGGCCAAGATCCCACAATCCACCCACCACCGACATGTGACCCACAGAACAGGACCATCTGCTCAGAGGAGACACACAGCCCCTGAAGACACACTGTTCTGTCCAATAGGACAGTGTTCATGCTAACCTGCGAAGGAATCGTGGTTGACAACGGTGTAGGTAGTGTGTGTGATACAGTCTCATTCCTGTACAGGTGTGATTACAAGTACGTGCCCTCCTGTGCAGGGCACACACAAACACACTCCACATGCACACCTCTGCTCGCCCAAAGAAGACTACCAGGAAAAATACCAAAATGACAGAAACGGCTTGAGGCTTTCTAACAGTTTTGGTTTCTCCAACTGTCTGTGTTAGTTTTTGTATTGTCTGGGTTGAAAAGAAACATGTGTTACTTTAGCATCAAAATGTTGTATGAAAAGCTACAAACAACAATGTATATACTATATCATTCCATTTTATGGAAGGCACAAAATCATGGAAAATAATGCTATGAAAGTCAGTGGTTATATTTGGGGAGGTGTAGACAATGATGCAATTGGTGTGTTCACTTCATAGAAACTCATTAATATGTATTTATGACAGGGACTTTTCATCATGGAAAATATATTTCAATATATTTCAAAAACACTATATGAAAGGCTCGTCTACATGCAAATAAAGAATATTTTTCAAGCCAAAAAAAGGTCTACATTTAATCATTCTGAGGGCTTTTGATGTTGTCTCCTGGTTTAATCTGAAATTGATTTGACCAATCAGTTTGTTTTTATGTCAACACCTAAAAACAAAATGTTAACATTAAACATTGTTCATCTCCAAGGCCTTGTTGGGTTTAGCCACTAGGTGGCAGTAAGGAATTACATAAATTCATAACAATATTTTACGTACAGAAGTCAGTAACAAAGTTGTTAGTTTGTAACCATTCAAAATCAAAGTTATGGATAGAACAAAATTTTGCAAATAATAAACAAACCTTGGGGGAATATTCTGGTGCAAAATATCATCAATACTTGGCTACTGCACCAAAAACAATCAATGTCTTTGGCTTTCTACATTGGTATATTTACAGGTAGGGTAGCAAAGTCTCTGATTCTGCATCAGAAGTCCCATGCTCCCAGGAAACCTCTCGGTCTCCGGTAAATGGAGACAGCCATTCGCCCCATTCAGTCATCATTCATTCCAAGGAGCATTAATTCATTGCTGGTCTCACTTAAAACCTTTCCCCAAAGCAGTATTACATAGGAGCATCAGATTCCCCATAATAATCTAAAAAAAGCCTATAACGCACAATATGGAACAATATTTCTTATATGTAACGAGTCCCAGTGGAACGTGCACTAGAGCAGAAACACAAGATTTTGCCACGATCGCCCCTGACTCATACTGCGTCAGTTTGAGAAAGTCGCGTTCCTTCTGAGCTTCAGCTGGTATCACAAAACTGAAAATCAGGCTACAGAAGTGCTTCCCAAGCTCTAAAGGACAGGGGTACTAGATGTACACAGGTTCTCCAAGATTTTTTTAAAGTTTGGGTTCGTGCGGATGGTAATCTTTAAAAAATATATATTAACAATATTCTGTGCCATTTGGCATGACCACCTTAGAATCCATTTTTGTCTGTCTTAAGTCTGCAATGGTATTTATTAGGCAGACTTTACACCATAGCAATATGAGTTATTAAGTAATGCACTTATGCCAAAGAAAGCCAAGTGACCCAAAATAATGACTTTGGAGTAGTGTGGACAGAAGAAAAATAAAGGTGAGTCATAACAATGTACTTGAAGCTTTACTGATCGTGCCAAATTTCAAACATCCACAGTAAGTCAGGATCGCAACCTGAACACACCCGCCCATGACAAGATTTCACAATGGGGGCCTTTGCTGTCTCTCCCCAGCATGTCCCAATTATTTGTCATTCATCATGTTCCAGACCCACTGTGTCATGTAAGAAGTCAAAGTGAACTTGGGAAACACTCCAGAGGGAACCCCTTGCTTGAACTCCCAGAGGCTCTCCTGAAACTCCGATGGGCTATTTCTCACTTCATAGTCTATTTTGTCTTCATTTTTAATCTGTGTTTAATTTCTCTAAAAAGAGATGAGAACTACTTCTCCGTCAATTTAGCAGAATGTGGGGTCTCTTATCTGCGGTGGCTGCTCAGCGAAGGTGGCCTTTGTTGCAATTGGTCCCGGAGCAGACCGGCCATGTGTTTGGAGCCTCCAAGTTAGAAACTTTCTTTGTTCTTTTATGAAATAAACACCTTTACTCACAAGATCGTTAATAAATTGCAACATGACATGGAATTTCAATGCAACATATTTAAAAAGACCCACGTTTCTGCTGATCAGTTATGGATTCAATGAAAATGAAAGCATTGATCATTTTAAGAAACTACGCTAAACAGAACTTTGGAATAGGATCCAGCCACTGTCAAAGCTGATTTTCAGACCCGTGCCCCGTTACAAATTTTACATTTAAATTACGCATGAAAAATTCAAATGCTTACATGGGCAGACAGGAAACATGAAGGGCAAAGGGCACGGCATAGACCTGTAGGAGCTGGAGGTCAAAGGTGGGGGTGGGACTGCTGATCTACAGACCTAGCAAGTGCCCCTGCCATCACAGACCACTGCTGCCGATTGTCACAGACACCTGGAAATCGGTCTTCTTATGTAAAATCTCTTATTTTTAAATATTAGGAACTAACCAAAGAAAAAAGAAACTTTAAATACCAAGGGAACCCACTGGTCTCCGTTTGCAGTCTCTAAGTTGAAACTTCTGTTTAAACACAAGAGCTAGCAAACAATGTACTTATTTACGCAGTACGAGAAAATCTCAAAAATTGTAGCTGCAAGTAAGAATTTTAGTTTTTATGGTATATTAGCATTACATTTTCTTATGAATAGACCAATTTTCTCACACAGACCCCTAAAAGTGAATACCTACAGTTTTTAATGAATAAGACTAAACCTTTAAAATTTGCAGCATTTTTTTTTTTTTTTTTTACCACTTGCTACTGGCTTAATAAAATTAGCCAATGGAAGCTAAATACATGCTTTCAGTCTGTAACTGATCTTTTATTTTTTAAAGATAATTTTAAATTTATTTTTAAAATAGCCTTCTCGTTCACATTAAGAAAGTCTCCTGGTTTTCAGGCACATCAGCTCAGTTTCTTCTCTGGAGCCTCTGGCCTCCGAGCCGGGAACCAACATCCACATCCTCTGATGGACTTTGACAAATCGCCGTCTTCCTGAAAATGACTGGGATCCCATTTTCACCAGGGTAATTGGCCAAAGCAGATTTAGCATACTCAGAAAGATAGAAATATACTGGAAACATAGAGGCATGGTTGTTCCTTTTTGTTTATAACCTTTTTTTGAAATTCTGAAAATTGCAGTGATGCCAAGCACCAAGGAAAGAGAGAAGAGGAAACGTGGCTTTTTCTGGAGTAAGACACATCTGCTTAACAGTCAGTCTGCAGGGAGAGGTAGAAATTCCATCTTCCCCGGATGGTCAGACAGCCACAGAAACGCACGTCAGCACATGTGGGACTCCGCCGCGCGCCACTGCCTTTGGAGAAGCTCACGCCTGGGGAGCACATGACCACATCTACTCCACACGTGCTACGGGACCTTTCTCCTTAACACCTATGGCCCTTCCCAATCAGAAAAAGAAATAAAGTCTAAATATTTTTAAATAAAAAAGGATAGATGAAAAATTAGAATACTCAAGACTAATTTTAAAATTAACTTCATTTTTAATTGTAACATTTCCCCATACAAAGATGGTCTACCAACGGTACCCAATCCCTGCTGAGCTCACTGTAGGCCAGAGGCGAGCAGCTCCTTCTCTCTGTGTTTCCATATTTGGGTTTTGTTTACATGCCTTCCCCCCTTATCTAATCCCCTGATGTTGTGGGCACACTTACTTCTCCTCTCTCTCTACTCACACTACAGAAAGCTTTGTGTTCCCCAGCCTCACCTTGGACTTCACTCTTCCGGGCTACTTTCGATTCCTTGTAAATAATGTGTTGCTATTATTAATGACTCATGATGGTGAAGAGACTTGCAAACTAATAGGGGTTTTAAAAGAAAGACATCAAAACACCCATTCTAAATTCAAAAACTCGAGGCAAAGGAGTTTAGACTTCTAGTCTGAATTTAAGTTACACAAAACAGTCTCAAGTAGTTTCTTTAGATCTATTTGTAATTCATATACAGTGGTCCCTCTCTATATCGTGGTTCACTTATCGCGGCCTCACTGTAGCGCGGGATTTTTAAAAATATTATATTTAATGATTTATCGCAGATTTTTTGCTATATTGCGGGATTTTGCGGTACTTTATACGTATGTTGTTAAAGTTACGTAGGTTTAAGAGTGTAGAATATGTTTAAGAACATAAGTATTATTTATAAAAGTGTGGAAAAGGTTAATAAGGGAGTGGGAAAGGTTAATAAGGAACTGGGAATGGTTTATAAGTGTGTGGGAAGGGTTTATAAAGCCTTAAAATATATATAAATACTAAAATAAATATAAGGTTCCTACTTTGTGGATTTTCACTTGTCGCAGGGGGGTCTAGAACGGAATACCTGCAATAAGTGAGGGAATACTGTATCAATTCAATGTATTATATGAAATAAATTAGTTTTAAATAAGTCACTTAGCCTCAAATAATTGATCAACTTCGGTTTAATTATAATGAATTTAAAATTATGATTTTCAAATTATTAAGTTTTACTTGGGTGGGAAAAATCTCTTAAGTGAATACATACGAGGTTCTAGAATCGCAGAATCTATTTTTTAAAATAATTTTCTGAACTAAAATATACTCAGGAGATAAATAACTAAATTTGTTTCATGGGTCTGAGTTCTCTAGAATAAAAAATTGTAGCATTTATTTTATATATAAATGAAAAGCAAATTTATTTCTGATTTTATGGTCTTATTGTTTATATATTTTGGTATTTATACATAATGTAAATAATTTAATCAGTTCAGGATGAACTCTAACGTAACATAAATCTATGTAATGCAAATAAAAATTCAATTTAAAAATAGAAACCTATTTACAGGTCAAATTCTTCATTCAAAACAATTGAGAGCTCATTATTACATACACAAACATTTATTTGGGAAACCTAACCGTAATTTAACTATAAACCTAAACCTAACCCTAAACCTAATCCTAAATTCAACCCCAACACAAGCCTAACACTACACCTAAACTCAGCCCTCATCCTGACACTAACCCCACCCCAACCCTAACAAAAACAAAACAAAAAACACTTATTAGGGTAAATGAGTAACTACACGCTATAAAGAATATTCCTGAAATTACATCCTTGGTAGTTATATCAAGTGAAAACTATTACATTGTTCGTTAGTGATCACTCTAACAAGAAGCCCTTAAGGACAAGTATTTTCAAATGACACTTTCTCAACTGAGCCTCATCTTTACTGTCCAGGGTGTGTCCAGGGTGTACTAAGAGGAAAAGCTCCTCTGTCCAAGTCTTTGCACGAATAAAGGGTGGAAGTGTCAGCCATATAGGAGGTTCCCAGGGGCTGGCAGTTCTGTGGGCTGCAACTGATGTTTTTTCGGGTCTGTGCACCCCTGAAAATATTTCCAACGCAAAGCAGAGAGACAGGGACATCAGGAATTTAGATGGTCTCAATCCTAACTTGTTTTTTAGCATTAAGTGTGAATAAACAGATTCAAATTATTTATAGAGAGAGAGAGAGAAAGAGAGACAGAGACAAGCAGGGAGACAGAGGAGAGAGAGAGAGATGCCCCCATCCCTCATCTCGCAGAGAGAACACAAAAGAACCCTGGGTGGTCAAAAAGGGGGCATGAAATCAGCTCACACATTAACTTGGGTCTTGTTTACAAGCATATTGTTAAAGTCTATTATGTCGCTATTTTCAGCAGAAGTATGGCTTTGTTAAAAATTATCACTGCCCTGGAATAAGGGGCCATGCATCGGCCTTTGCTCGCTGTGGGGCTGTTTGGCTTGTTCAAGTTTCATTTTTAGTGTAACTAATATCGTAGACAATGAAGGAGACAAAGTCTATCTGCAGTAAAAAGTGTGTTTCCTTCCTTCCCCTCCACAAGGGCCCATTTCCTCCCCACAGGCGCCCGCTGCTACCAGGGTCGGGGCGGTCAGCTCACATAGGCGCAGCGCAAACGTCACCGAGGGTCTGAGTCTCCCTCCTTTTCTGTGGTTACCGTGACTGCCATGTTCCCCACGTGGTCTGCAGCCCGCTTTTTCCACTTCCCTCGCTTGGGGACTGTCCCATATCAGCAGGGGGGCGGGCTGCCCAGTCCTTTCCACAGGGTAGATTGCATTTCAATGCATGGACACCCCGAAGCATACAGCTCCTGAGGGCCGCACTTGAAGAACATTTCTTCTTGACTGTGCAGCTAGAAGTTCACCTGGTAGGGCTGCTTAAATTGCTCTGTATAATTTTAATTCTGCTTTCTGCTTACATTCCCAATTACGGTTGTTTAGCGCAACTTGAAAAATCTTCATCACGGTTACTGAGCAAATGCAATACTTAGAGAAACAGCCAGGAGGATGCTCACGGCCGATCCTCGTAGTCTCTGAGTCTCCTTGAGACCCAACATTATTCATGTCTAGGTACTTTTATTTCTGTGCTGAAATGACACGCTGGTTGAATGAATGAAGAAATGTGGAATTGATGGGAGACTCGGATGTTGGAAAATTTTAGATCTGGGTAACAGTTAATAAGCTTAGTAATCAATGTATGTAAAGACCCGTTGTTTCGGGAACTGGAGGTAGGACCCACCTTGATTCCAGGAAACTGTAAGCAGTTGCACCTTGTGCCTCGGGAGGACTGTGAGCAATCAGGATGGTACCTGGGCTATTGTAATCCAGGGTGAGAAGACCACGCCTAGGACACAAAGATGACCATCCAGGGCCCAAGGACCACCACCCAGGACACAGACAAAAGAATGCTGCAGCTTTTACCTGATTAACTTTTCCCCTGAGTTCCAAACCCCTTACCTACACTTTTCTTAACCTTATAAAAAAGGTCTGTTTATAATGGACCTTAAGACGGTCTGTTAGGGTACAAACTTGCCATCTTCTCAGATTGCCAACCATCTGAATAAAGCGCCATAAAGATTCAATCCCTGTCTCTGCTTATTGGGTCTGGTAGGTGACGGGCAGCGTGAATACTGGCCTCTCTGGTTTCAGAATGATGACCAAAGATCACAACCAGGGGCCACCGTCACCGAGCATATTCAGCAGCAGAGGAATCTGATTTGGACTCTTTAATGAAACATCATCATCCTAAAATATAAGCAGTGTGCTGCAGATCTGCTAGTCCATTGGAAAGTTTTTGGCTGCAGGACTATGGCAGAAACACCCTCAATTGCCATATGCGTTCCAGACTTCAAGAGAGGGCAGTAGCTTAATTGCGAAATTGAAGAAACTAGACATATTAATAGGAAGTTAATTCCATTCCACAATATTCTCCAATCCCCAAATTCAGGGACAGTACCCATGCTTCAAGATCCCTTTGGAGGTACAAATCAACTCGCAAATACTGGCTCTGCCTCCCTGCGGGCTGCCTCTGCAATAGCTATTTAAGAGAAGGGGCTGCTTTTCGGGAGGTAGGTGCCTCCCGCAGTCTAGGGATTATCAGAATGTCTTCAAGATGAAAAAACCCGGAAGGGTTGGCTTAGCTCTTGGGTTAGGGCAGCTTGACAACAATGCTAACTTGTGGTTACGGTGACACCTTTTTAGGTCATCCTGGGCAAGCATTTGTGTTCTATCCTTTCTGGTTTTTACTTTTTTTTTTTTTTTTTTTTTTTTGGCGGGGGGTGGCGGGGGGTTGTGGTTTTATTTTAAACTCAGGGGCTTAACAGGTAAACCATGAGACATTCCTCATCCACCAAAAACCCAGCCAGCCGCTGCGCAAGATTGTACTTGCCTTATAAACACACACGTCACCAGGAGGGAGATTGCGTAGGACTTCCTCAGGAAGGGCCCGTTCCTCTTCTGTCGCTGGTGCAACTCTCCGCCACACTTGTTACAGCATCGGCACAAACCAAAGCAAAACCCCACCAGAGGCATCAGAATGACGAAGAGCAGCCCCAGGGCAGCACAGATAATGATCCCGAGCTCATAGTGGATGACCTGCAAGCCAAACAAAGGGAACAGCACGTACTGTAACACCACACAAGCGGAACTCCCACGGCCCACAGTGCACACACCATTCATTCCCTTTCATCCGTTTGCCACCCGGCGTGTCTGCACGTGTGTGTGTGTGTGTGTGTGTGTGTGTGTGTGTGTGTAGATTTCCATTTTGAAGCCCCTCGGAACAGGAGGC
This sequence comes from Furipterus horrens, assembly GCF_987537825.1. NCBI lineage: Eukaryota > Metazoa > Chordata > Mammalia > Chiroptera > Furipteridae > Furipterus > Furipterus horrens. The sequence goes on along the minus strand of NW_028327172.1, from coordinate 210,263,951 downwards.
AGAGGTTTGAGTGATGAGAACATGGGACCCAAGTGATTACTACCTCCTTTCAACTCCCAAGGAAACGGTCCAAATGCAGGGTCAAGCTGCACATGGTTTCATGTCCACCCTAGACATGGTCTGTTTATTTTTAAATAATAGATATTGGCAGAAGCACATGCATGATGAAGGCTCTACATATAGGGTGCTTTCACCAGAAAGACAGAACCAGGAGAAGTTATTAAGGATTCAAGGCCGTTTAGATTGGATCAATTAATGACAAGGTCCTAGGCAGTTATAAAAGAACATGGAATACATCAAAATTTAGAGAAAAGGCTCAGACTCTCTGAGTTAGACAGGGCCATTCAGTTTCCCCATGCACACACTGGGAATAATAATGCATACCTTGTGCAATCATTGTGAACATTGCAGATAATGTATGACTAGCACTAAGGTGCCAAGTAACGTACTGGGCACAGGGTAGACACTTAGCAAGGAGCAGCTGTCACATGGTGCCTGTGGCTCTGGGCTGGGCTGACTGTGTCTCAGATAGTACCTGGAATCCTAGAGTCCTAGCAATGGGCACAACCTCTAGATACAATCATATGACCGAAACATGTTTTCATAATCACTCTTGGCTTCATTCTGGGATAAATAAAAATTAATGCAACTGGGTGACAAAACTTGACCTCATTCCAGTTCATATGCAGTTAGGCACATTTCCATAAAGAAGACATTTTTAAAGAATGGCAGAAAATTACAGGTTGGCAGTTTGCCACTAACTGACCAGCTAGTTAGCAACAGATTCTGAGGCCAAGCTGAGCAAAGTAAAACAAAACACAACTGTGGGTCCTAGCACCAAATATGACGTTTTAGGAGAGAAGACAGAGGACCTGCTTTAAATCCCAGCAGGGGGCTTCCGGTTCCCTAAAACAAAAAATGTTACCTCATCAGCATGTTGCAAGGGACACGCCATGAAATGATTTAATGTGCAAACAACTAGCCACGTGCCCGACACACAGCAAATATTCAATCCGTAGCGGTTAACTCTGTGGGCAAACGCTCAAATATTAAGTCAGGGGCACGTGGCACTGGAATATCATCCACTTAGATACAAAAGTTACGATGCTAATAAGAAAAGAAGTGGCTAAATTTTGCTGCGCCCCCATCAAGTATGTGCTTCTGCTTAAACTAAGGTTCGCACACCCATGATCAGGAAGAGTCATTATTTGCGGGTGCTTTTAACACTCCCTTGAGGATTCACAGCATCGGCTCATTGAGAAACCAGCCTAGACACCCCAAACTCTTATTTATCCATTTTGCTATCATTTCTCAGCAAATATTCTAAATTATTTACTATTTTTCAAGGAATTTCAAAAATCCTTTCTGAATCTTAAGAAACACTGAACCCAAACCCAGGAGGAAAATTGTATTGAAATGCTTTAAATATACTCTGTTTAGCTCCAAACACAAATTTCATATTAGATACATAAGCTGTTCAGTGTTACTGACTAACTATGGTGGCAGACCGCATATGGACAAGAAATGTCATTTCAAGAGTTGACACCTGGCAGGACCTCACGGACGTCCTGAAACCCTGAGGCTTCTGCAGGGCTTCATGTCTTGCAAAGAGAAGATCAAAAATGTGCCGAGATGGGTCGCTTTTCTTCCATAAACTACCACCATTGAAAGGAGACTAAAGACAACACGGAAACAAAAGTGGAACAAATAACTTAAGGGCCATAACAGCAGACAGGACAGTGAAGGGTACAACGTTCTAGCAAAAGCGTCACATTTACAAGACTCACTGGCCTTAGGGAACGCAACGTGAAACAGCAGACGAGGAGTTTACCTTCAGAGCCAAGACCACGTTTTCTGGCTGCGGAAGCCAAAGCAGTTGAGGAGTTCGTGTGAGGCAGGGAAAGCATGCGTCGGGGAAACAGAAGCAGGTACGTGAGTGACCAGCCACGGAGAACATCAGGTTGGAGGAAGATCAACACAAGTCGGAAATACAAAACTGGGGTGTTTATCAGCAGAAGAGTGTTTTGAGGAGAACCAAGTTCTGGAACACACATTGGAATTCACATTCGGATTTCCTAAAAGGTGTTTAATCAGTTAAAGCCCGGGGAATGAGAACGGAAGGTACAAATGCTAAACACACTAGCCATGTGGTCTTCATGAAGCAGAGAAGCAGCGGTTGCTTAGAACCCCAGAGCCAAAGGCAACACCTTCCAAAGGGTCCTTTCTGAGATGGAAATCTGATGGCGTCATTGCCTTGCTTAACGGCATTCCACGAATCTCCACTATGTTTAATTCAGACTTAATGTGGTCCAATATTATTTAATTGTGGCTTCATGTCCCCATTCTTCCTGGCCATTGCCATCTCCAGAAAGCATCTGCTCCCTCCCTATCGTCACTCAGGGCTCCGTCCAGAACATTGTTCCCATTATGCTTCCCCTGATGAAACTCAGCATCCATAGTTGGATGTTCCTTCCTCCAGGAAGCCTGCCTTGATAGACCAGGTTTACTTTACAACACTCCTTCATGCTGCCTTGGAGTTCTATACTTGCCCTTTCACACCACTTAGGGTGACTGGCTGTACTATACGCTCTGGGTGACAGAGAACCCTGATGGTCACACCATTCTCTCCTGGTACCCAGTCCGGGAGCTGGCATACAGTAGTCACCTATTCAGAATCAGATAAACGGACGAGTTGAGGGAATAGGAGTCACTGTCTTAGACCAACAATTTCTAAACAGTGGTCCAGAGACACAGACTGTTCAGTGAGGAGGAAGGACAATCCTCCATGAAGTAGAAAAATTTGCTCAATTCCTAAGACTATCAGTTTGGAGGGGAGGGAGGTGAAATGTGTATGAAGGGAAATGAAGTCATTATGGTTGATTTAATGCATGTCTTTATGCAGCAAAATAAAATTAAGTGGCTCTATATAGTTCCTCAGATTACTTTATTGAAATAGTCTGGTCCAAGAAATCCAAGTTTGGAAGCTATCATTTTAGGTGTCAGATTTTCACAGATGTGAAAAAAAAATTTGTGATATTAATAACTTTTGAATGAGAAATCCAGAGTGTTGGCATGGGTAGTTCAGATACCTCTGCCCCCAGGGTCACAGGGGGCATGTTGAGTGACCGCGGCCCACCTTCCTGGGTGAGGGACCCACAGGCTTGATGTCTCCCAGACAAACGCACTCCCATGAGCACCTCACAGTGCACGTGAGAAACACTGACTTCAGGCTCCTCCCTCAAGGTGGGTGTCAGGAGATTCGGGGAAGAGCAGGCGTCTGTCTTTAAGGAGGTGGCCCTGCGTCATGGCTACGAGTAGGTAAGTCTGGGAAACCTGCTCTTGGCTCCCAGGGCTGACCATGCTCGGCTGCAGCCAGGGCAGAACAGCCTGCGAGCTGCACCAGTCGGCCGATAGTTTGTGTTTAATTTCTACCCCCCGTCAGCCTGGTCTGATACATTGGATAGGGTACCAACACCGCTCCACGGAGCCAGGTGCATGTCTACCTTCTCCCTGCCTGGGCTGGTGGTCACACAGGTACGAGCTTATTACCCGTGCCCTGCAGATGTTTGCATCCCGGATCCGCCACTGAGTGTCTGTGCTTCCCTGCTCCCATTAATCACCATCACCATCCCCCAGGGACCTTTTCAAAAATATCAATAAGCAATCAACCCTGACCAACTCCATCAGAATCTCTGGGGTCGGGTCTCAGCATTGGCACCATGCTGCTTGGAGCCTTGGTTACCTTAGCGACAGAAGGGGGATGCGCGCGGACCCTATTTTATACGTTTACTGCAAAGACAAGCTGAGAAACAGTGAGAAGCAACCTGTTTTGTGCATTATTCTGTCCTACGCGCTTTACACGGACTATTTAATGTACATTAAGTGGGTTAATACATGGAAGCACTCAGACCGGGGCCTGCCAGAGGAAGGCTTGATCAATAAGAAGTGATGATCATCAATGCATGTCAGCATTATTCTCGTCTCTGAGCCCCAGGGAGCCCCAGATGGTGATCTTGGTCAAGGGCTACCCCGCACTGCCCTCCACCAACATGACGCCAGAGTCCCCTGGAAGATACTCTCCCAGGCAGCCAGCCAGCGTGCGCGCTCTCGGAGGGCAGGAACTATGGAACTAACCCACCTTTCCCACGCACCCCGAACCCACCCGGCACAATGACCTGATGCGTAGTGCGTGCCAAACCGAAGTCCCACGACCGTTAACACTTAGGGAGGCCGTGAGAAGCAGCAGAAACAGGTCCCCAGCCCTGCACCTGCCCCATCAGGAAGCTTCAAGGAAGGGAAAGGGAGCGACTGAGGAAGGAAATGAATGAGGAAGACACCAACCGAGAGGCTGGAGGGGGGATGAGCCGTGACCACCTGTTCACTAACTCAGGAAGCCACCCCTACGCGGTGATGTGCAGAACAGAAGAGATGGCGGGTGGTGGCGGTTGCTGGGATACCGTCCTCTGAAAAGGTAGGCATGTGGGAGGCACTGATGGCTGACTGGGGGGAGCGATAGTTAGCCATCTACCTGACTTGCCCCGAACTATGCATTCTTTGGGGACAGGAAACGTGTTCTGTTATTGAATCAAGCGGCCATCACCTGACAAGCTACGCTAAGAAGCTCTCTCTGTAGAAACCCCACGTGAGCAGGAGAGGTGGGTGATGTTATGTGTTTTCCCCTTTGTTTATAGTCCGTCAGCACGTGGAGGACCCGGGAAGGGCTCACCCTTACTCTCTGATCCCCCGGGGGATGGATTCAGGAGCTCGGCGATATTGGCTGTGCTCGGCACGTCTCGTTTTTGAATCTTGAGCGCAGGGCTTGGCACACACCGGGCAGGCCCAACGCCCCCAAAACTGAGTGGTTAAGGAGGTGCCCATGTAATCTCTACCCTAACATCCATGCATGTCTCTCACCCCCCAGCCTGCTCTCCCCCAAATGCAAGTTCTTGGAGAAAAGGTCTGTGGCCCTCCTTGGCACTGCTCCTAGTGACACTCTAAATGTCAATTAAATAAAGACATTAAACAAAAGAGAGAAAATACTTTTTAAATGTCACAGAGGAGAAGGGGCTGCAGGATCACAATGTACTATTCCTAATTTTCAGCGTAAGTCTGGAAAGGAGGCAGTTCTGTGACTGCGGGTTATTTCCCTGGGACGAGGGGTCTGCACTGCTGACCTAGCTCCTGCTGGAGAAAAGTTACTTACTGCCAGAGCCCCGACTGGAAGGTCGCCCACTCAGCTGCCCCGGCTCCTCGCCCGCTGAGGCTCACCAGAAGATGAAACCCTGAGCTCAGGGCAGTGAGAGCTAAAAAGGCCCCCCAGGGCCACTCACCTAGACCCATCTTACCTGTGTGACTG